>NW_027361978.1:0-540000 GCF_039654945.1 Dendrobates tinctorius
TCTTTCTCTCTCTCTCTTTCTCTCTCTCTCTTTCTCTCTCTCTCTTTCTCTCTCTCTCTTTCTCTCTCTTTCAAATTCTTCCTTCGACGGATCGGTTTAAATAACGGTCTGGTGACAAACGATGTCATCAGTCCACGAACGGATCCATTATCCGCCATTTTAGCGGATTTTAACTGAAGCAAAAAAACTGATGTGTGAAACAGGCCTTAGACAATCGCCGGTGTTTTCTAGAAAGGCTGGCGTGATGTCAGGAGAAGAAGCGTATAATTGGGTGTCGTCAGCATAGAGATGGGACTGGAACCCAAATCTACTGATTGTTTGACCAATAGGGGCAGTGTACAAGGAGAAGAGGAGGGGGCCTAGAACCGATCCTTGGGGGACCCCAACAGTAAGGGGAAGGTGAGAGGAGGAGGAACTGGCAAAAGATACAGTAAAGGAGCGGTCGGAGAGATAGGAGGAGAACCAGGAGAGGACGGTGTCCTTGAGGCCAATGGAACGGAGCATAGTGAGGAGGAGCTGATGATCCACAGTGTCGAATGCTGCAGAGAGATCCAAGAGAATTAGCATGGAGGAATGACCATTTGATTTAGCCGTTAGTAGATCATTAGAGAATTTAGTGAGGGCAGTTTCAGTGGAGTGTAAAGAGCGGAAACCGGATTGGAGAGGGTCGAGAAGAGTTATCAGAGAGATAGCGGATAAGACGGGAGTGGACCAGGCGTTCCAGGAGTTTAGAGATGAAGGGAAGATTAGAGACAGGTCTATAGTTAGCGGCACAGTTTTGGTCGAGGGATGGTTTTTTAAGTAGTGGATGTATGATCTATGATGTATTACCGCCAGGCAAACATTATATATAACATTGTGATCAGACTGTATGAAGCTGCGGCCACGTCACGGCAAACCTCGTAGTGGGTCCACCACCCTAACAGAGCAGAGCCGACCACCGCCACAGCGGCCATGCACCAGCAGAGCAGTCGTCCCAGTGCCCCACAGGATGGGTGCTGCAAGATAGAGTCCCCACGACTCCAGACCGCGCCACTCCACCAGCACAGAACCACAGCAACAATGGCCGCCACACAGCACCACACCAGGTGTAAGGAGCAAAGAAACTCCCCTCCATCAAGCTCTTCAGTGAGAGCCATTGTTGCTGTGGTTCTGTGCTGGTGCGGCGGTGCAGTCTGGATTCGTGGGGACTCTGTCTTGCAGCACCCATGCTGTAGGGCACTGGGCCGTCTGCCCTGCCACTGCATTTCCGCTGTGGCGGTGGTTGGCGCACGGCTGCGCTCCGTGGGGGCGATGTGGACTCCTTACATTTGGTGTGATGCGTGCCAGCCATTGTTGCTGTGGTTTTGTACTGGTGGAGCAGTGTAGTCTGGTGATACCGGGCCGTCTGCTCTGCTGGTACATGGCCGCTGTGGCGGTGGTCGGCGTACGGCTCCGCTCCATTAGGGTGGTGGACCCACTACGAGGTTTACCGTGAAGTGGCCGCAGCTTCATACAGTATGATCACAATGTTACACTAAGAACCTCGTGTTCAGTTATAGAAATGTTTGCCTTGCGGCATTAGATCAACTTATGATTTTTGGAGGTGCGGTTCATGTAATGAGCCCGGGCCCCGGGGAGGTTATGTAGTGAGCCCGGGCCCCGAGGAGGTTATGTGATGAGCCCGGGCCCCGAGGAGGTTATGTGATGAGCCCGGACCCCGGGGAGGTTATGTGATGGGCCCCGGGGAGGTTATGTGATGAGCCCGGGCCCCGGGGAGGTTATGTGATGAGCCCGGGCCCCGGGGAGGTTATGTGATAAGCCCGGGCCCCGGGGAGGTTATGTAGTGAGCCCGGGCCCTGGGGAGGTTATGTGATGAACCCGGGCCCCGGGGAGGTTATGTGATGAACCCGGGCCCCGGGGAGGTTATGTGATGAACCCGGGCCCCGGGGAGGTTATGTGATGAGCCCGGGCCCCGGGGAGGTTATGTGATAAGCCCGGGCCCCGGGGAGGTTATGTAGTGAGCCCGGGCCCTGGGGAGGTTATGTAATGAACCCGGGCCCTGGGGAGGTTATGTAATGAACCCGGGCCCCGGGGAGGTTATGTGATGAGCCCGGACCCCGGGGAGGTTATGTAATGAACCCGGGCCCCGGGGAGGTTATGTAGTGAGCCCGGGCCCCGGGGAGGTTATGTAGTGAGCCCGGGCCCCGGGGAGGTTATGTGATGAGCCCGGGCCCCGGGGAGGTTATGTAGTGAGCCCGGGCCCCGGGGAGGTTATGTGATGAGCCCGGGCCCCGGGGAGGTTATGTGATGAGCCCGGGCCCCGGGGGAAGTTATATAATAAGCCTATTCCCCAGGGAGGCTCCTGAGGTCTTGCTGATCATGAAGTCTGGCTGATTTGGTGGCATCTGGGGTCTTTCACATTATGTGGCCCATGGAGTTTTGCAGACTATGGGATCTTTCTCATCTTTTGGCCCTTGGTGTCTTGCAGATCTGGTGACCCCGGGGGTCTTACTGACCCTGCTGCCGTGCTCCAGCCTTTCTGCTGTGGGCCCCTGGTGTACGAGGCTCTGGGCTCCTACACATGGCTATGGCTGTAGACGGCGGTGGACAGCTGCGGATATTCTGGGGAGTGACGCGTCCTGGTGACAAGTCATAAATCTCTGACTGCTGATCATACCCAGCGGACGCACCCTCATCACAGGAGACCACCCGGCACAGCCCACTCAATAAGCCTGTAATCCTCCGCTCTGCATGGCACTGCTCATCCAGGGCCTCCTGCTTCTTGATCAGAGGCCGCTCAGGGTTTGTTCATACGGACATGTCTTTGCTATGGCTTTGTTCACATGCAGCATTTCTTGCAGCGTATTTTTAGGCAAATTAAAAGCGTTTTTTTCCTGGAAAGTGAAAAAAAGCAACAACATTTTGCAGAGTTTTGGTGAATAAAACAGTGCAAAAAAGCCACAAAACACTGTGAAGAAGCCAAAGAATGGAAGTTTTACTGCCAAAAAGCAGGTTCAGCTGCAGAAAAAAATCAGGAAAACACTGCATGTGAACATAGACTAAGGGCATGGCCCCCAACCGTCCCGGACACCGCGCTGCTTTCAGGTCTCTCTGCGATGTCTTCTCTCATTGCTCTGCAGCTTCTCCTCGGGGGCGAGTCCAGCATCTCACACAACCTTCATCAGGCTGGAGCTAAACCACCGTCTGCACTGTCACATATGGGGGATGTTCTCTACTTGAAGCTGCAGTGCATTCTCTGACCCCACAGGCAGATGATACATCTGTACATAGCAGGTAGGGGTGTACATAGAAATCATGAGACCACATAGCAGAAGTCCTAATTCTCACCCTCCATGCCCAAAAAAATATTTGACAGGCTCATAGAGGAGTATAACTCACAACTTTGCAGCCCTTACAAAGTAATTTTACTCCTATTGTAGCCCCTTAGTGTTCCTACGCACTCTAAGATACCCATCTCATGGCCCCCATACAGTATGATGTTAACAAAAGGGCCCCTAAACATAAGATATAACTGCACAGTATAATGGCCCCCAGAACACCACATGGTGGGCCTCGTACAGTACAACTGCATTCCATAAAGTATAGTGGCCCCCACAACTCTACAAGCAGTATGATGGACCCCAACACAGACCTCCATACAGTATAACTGCACTCCATACAGTATAGTGACCCCAACAACTCTCCATGCAGTATGATGGATTCCAACACAGACCTCCATACAGTACACCACTCCATACAGTATAATGGCCCCCACAACCCACCATACCATGTGGTGGGCCTCATACAGTACTCCATATAGTATAACTGCACTCCATACAGTATAGGGGCCCTCACAACCCTTCACACAAAATGATGGCCTCCACACATCATACAGTATAACTGCGCTCCATACAGTACAGTGGCCCCCACAACTCTGCATACAGTGTGATCGACCCCACACAGACCTCCATACAGTATAGCGCCACTCCATATCGTATAGTGCCCCCCACACCCTCCACGTAGTATCATCGTCCCTACACAGCCCTCCATACAGTATAGTGGCCACCACAGCCCTTTGTGCAGTATGATGGTCCCCACACAGCCCGCTATACTGTATAGTGGCCCCCACAGCCCTCCATGCAGTATAATGAGACACTGCCCTTCTTGCAGTCTAGTGGCTCCTGTGAGGAGTCAGCTTTAGCTGAGTCGACTTTTCTTTAGAGTGGACCCTCTGGTCGTGGCACCCACCCACCGAGGGAGAGCTGACCTTGTGAGGAACCACCCCCTATACAGGGAGTGTCAGGGGCAAGACCAAGGGGGTGAGCCACCGCGACTGTTGGAACCAGACGGCCGGCTCAAGGAAGATACAATGTGAGTGTCTGACGACCAGGGACGGGCAAGAAACAAGACAAGACGTAAGTTCAAGGTATCTTCATTAAGGAAAACTTCAGGGTAACATCAGGTACAGGACGTGAAAACACAGGGAAAACACAGCAAGGTGCGTGAGGGGGCACGCCAAGGTCCATGGCATGATACGTGCTAGATGGCATGCCTGGGTACAGGCAAAGACACGATGATGTCGGACTCCGGACAGCAGGCAACAATCGACAGGATCAGGGCATCAGGCTGCGGACATCAGCTCCAGACATCAGGCCGCAGTTATCAGGCTTAGGATCTCTAGCAGTGATCGGCAGGTTCCGGGCATCCGGCAGGCAAAACAAGGTTCAGGCAAGGAGACACGACAAGGTTCAAAACAAAGTTCAAGACAGGGTGCGTGTGTAGGGAGATGCCAGGGTTCAAGGTCCTTGGCGTGCTAAGGAAGCCGCCAAGATTCAAGGTCCTGCGCGTGCTAGGGCACACCAGGGGCACGGTACAAAGAAAGGTCCCACACGTGCTAGAGAACACGTTGGGCTTTGAAGGTCAGGACTGGTGTCCTGCACGTGCAGAGGGGCACGCCAAGGTCAGGGTTCAAGACAGCAGAGCACAGAGCAAGGTACTAGCAAGACAAGGATACAAGACAGGTCATAGAACTCAGAACACGACAGAGAGACAAGGTTCAGAACAGAGCAAGGAAAGCAAAAGACTTGTGCAAGAGTAGCATGAAAATGCACAGTGCGAGAAACCGCCTGAGTGCAAGGGAGCAAGGAAACCACGACTGGGGCACCGGCAGGCAGTACCGGCTAGAGGCACAGGCAGGCGGGCACGACTAGAGGCACAGACAGGCGGAAACCACAATAGCACTGGACGCCGGGCACGGCTGAGGCACACAGGCGGGAATGACTAGAGGCGGCACGGCTGAGGCACAACAGGCGGGCACGGGGCAACCAGGTGCGTGCAAGAGGACACGCAGCCACAAGACAGGGCTAGGCAAAGGTACAGGACAGAGATGCATGCGAGACAGCACGGCAAAGCCTAGTACGAGGAGTGCAAGAGCGCACGAAAAACGGAGACTAGATACAGAGTTCAAGACATGGTCCTGAGCATGCAGAGGGCATGCCAGGAGCAGAGTACAGGGCAAGGTCCTGCACGTGCAGAGGGCACGCCAGGGTCCAGGACAGAGAGCGGAACGTAGGCAGTAGCACAGAACCGAGAAGAGAGAAGGAGAGCGGAACGCATGCTAGAGCCCAGAGCCGGGCACAGAGACATAGAACTAGCAGCGGAGTGTAGGCCGAAGCCCAGAGCCGGGTCAAGGCAGAGCCTTGAGACTAGTCAGGGACAGAGACAGAGTCTAGCAGCGGAGCCTAGGCCGGGGCCCGGAGACGGGTCAAGGCAGAGCCTTGAGACTAGACACATAGCGAAAACAGGCAAGGCAGAGAACAGCGAAAGTACTACAAGGCAAAGCAAGGCAAGGACTAACATGGCACGAGAGACAACACAAGACATGGCACGAGACAAGAGACAGAGTACAAGCACAGAGCGTGTGCAGAGACGTACGACAGGGCAGAGTGCAGGGGCACAGAATACAGGGAGCGGCCATGCAGGGAAGCAACATGATACTCAGGCCCCGACCATAGGAAGGGGTGGTCTGATATAGCACCTTAGCACCTGGACTTCCGGGTCAGGACCAGGGAAGGACTTCCGGTTCAGATCCTCCTGGGTCATAGAGAGCGTTGCTAGATCAGACTGGCTGGACCATAGAGAAGGTCACATGATCAGGAGTTCCAGGAATACAGAGGATTGCAGAATCAAACAGTGCTGGAACATAGGAAAGTTCACATTATCAGGGGTTCCAGGAATACAATGGAGTGCAGAATCAGACAGTGCTGGAACATAGTGAAGGTCACATGATCAGGGGTTCCAGGAATACAGAGGATTGCAGAATCAGACAGTGCTGGAACATAGGAAAGGTCACATGATCAGGGTTTCCAGGAATACAGAGGATTGCAGAATCAGAGCAGAGACGGATGGTTACCTAGCAATGGCATGCAGCCATGAGGTAAGGCGTCCGTGCACACTGCTCCAGGCGTCTTGCGGCATAACAGTCATGAGGTGCGCCTGTACACACAGGCAAGGCCCGCGGGGCGCCCGCAGGGACCTGGACCTGGGGACAATGAGGCATGACAGGCATGACAAGGGGGATCATGCAGCGCAAGCAGCAAGGCCGGCATGACGGGCTTGACAGCTCCCACACCATCCACACAGTATGATGGGCCTTACACAACCCTCCATTCAATCTAGTGGTGCCCACACCCTCCACGCAGTATGATTCGCCCCACACAGCCCTCCATACAATGATGGGCCCCACACAACCCTCCATGCAGTATGACGGGCCCCACACAACCCTGCATGCAGTATGATGGGCCCCACACAACCCTCCATACAGTATGATGGGCCCCACACAGCCCTCCATACAGTATGATGGGCCCCACACAACCCTCCATACAGTATGATGGGCCCCACACAACCCTCCACACGTAGCTTAGCTGTGCAGTTTTGGTGATTTTTATCTTTAGAGGTTTCAGTGTGGAGCCCCAAAAAAACACATGTAAAATAAGGCCGCTTCATTTTCAAGTGCAGAATCAAAGCTTTTCTGTTCTGTTAACCCCTTCATGACCAGGCTGTCTTTCAAGAGTCAGAACTTTTTTACTTTTCTGCCCATATAGCCTTATGAGGGCTTGTTTTTATGGGACAAGTTGTACTTTTGAATGACACCCCATCCATTTTATCATGTCATGGAAAACGGGAAAAAAATTCAAACTGTGTTGATATTGCAAAAAAAAAAAAAGGGGCAATTCCACAATTGTTTTTTGCGTGTTTTATTTGCCATGTTCACTATATGGAAACACTGACCTGACAATATGATTCTGCAGGTTAGTACGAGTGCGCAGATACAGAGTGTACCGTTTTTCTTATATTCGCGGTAAGTGGTGAAAAGAGCTCTGACAAATTTGGCTTTTCTTTTATACAGTGTATGAGGCAGGTGTCACAAGTAGGTGGCGCTGTTTGTTCTCCCTGGGGTGCACACGGGGGCTTATTGAGGCCATGAGGGGGCAATGCAGTCACAAGGGTAGCTGTGATTTCAATGGTGAAGCAGTGACCAATGTCACAGGTAGGGGTCACTGTGTGTTCTCCCCAGGATGTGCATGGAAGCGTATGAAGTCCGTAGGAGTGCATGGCAGTCACGGGCATAGTTGGGACTGCACTGCAGACTAAAAGACTAAAATAATTAAAATAAGTGTTATTCTTGGACATGCTAGTGTCCAAGGCAGATGTAGGGAAAACCTGCTCTGGGATGTGTTGTGAAACAGACTGCAGGATAATAGTTGTGCGGACCATTTCACTCCTTGCCCAGGTTTTCCATGTGGCTAAAGGTCACAGGTTCTTTTGTTAAAAGTCCTGTAGGAAAGGGTATAGGTGTGTCAGGGCCTGAGTGAGTTGGTGCTTGTTGCTGTGCAGAGCAGTTGGTTTTGAAGTGGAGCCAATAGGCCTGGCACCCATAGTGTACACAGCGGTGCTGCTGTCCACAGTGACTGGTTTCGGAGGTGGACTGTCTTGTACCCGGAGGTGGATGTCCTGTGCCCGAAGGAAGGACTAGCGTGTTTTAACGGCTGCTAATAGGAGTTATGGATCCTGGCTGTAACCCAGAGGATGTCAAGGACTGTGTACAGCTTTGAGTAAAGATACATTAACATGGTGGTGTAGTTGCCCACGGAAACTGGTCAGAGGAAGACTGGCATGTTTAGGGATTACAATATAAAGTATATCGTGTAGTGTTCAAACTAAACGAGTAAAGTTGTGAGTAGACACATTGACACAGTGCTGCTGTTGCCCACGGAAACAGGACAAAGGGGGAGGTCCAGCGTGTTTAGGAAATGCAATCTAAAGCTGTGTAGTATGTAGTGCTATGAAATGGACACTAACGTCATATGCACTTGTGTGTGAAATGGACATTTAGTGAGTGAAGTAATACATTAAAGAGGCTTTGTGTTTGAACTTTGTGGGTCACTTCCACTTCACTGCATAAGTGTTCTACCGCTGCACTACAAGTGGCATGTAAAAGTCTGTGCACCCCTAGTCAAAATTACTGTTATTGTGAACAGTTAAGCAGTTGAAGATGAAATAATCTCTACAAGGCCTAAATTTACAGGTGACACATTTCCTTTGTATTCTAGGCTCCCAAGAAAAATTGTCATTTTTTAATATTTTAAAAATTACAAAAAGGAAAATTGGCCGATGCAAAGGTTTGGGCACCCTGAATGGTTACTACCTAGTAGCACCCCCTTTTGCAAATATCACAGCTTCTTGGAGCCAGACAAGAGTCTTTTGATTCTTATTTGAGGGATTTTCCTCCATTCTTCCTTGGAGAATTCGCCCCGTTCTGTGAGATTCCCAGGGCGTCTTCCATCCTCTGCTATTTTCAGGTCTCGCCACAGATTATCACTGATGTTCAGATCAGGGGACTGTGAGGGCCATTGTGAAACCTTCATCTTGTGCCTTTTGAGGTCGTGGATTGTGACGTTTGTTTAAGATCTTTATCCATTTGTAGAAGCCATCCATTTGTTTTGTTGATATTTCATTGAATCCATAACTCCCTCTACCAGTGAAATGTTCTTGTGCCATTGGCTGAAAAATAACCCCAAAGCCTGATTGACCCCCCCATGTGTAATAGTTGGCAAGATGTTATTTTCCTGAAATTCTGTCCTCTAGTTCTCCACACAAACCTTTGACCATTGTGGCCAGAGTTCTATTTTAATCTCATTGGTCCACAAGACTTGTTTACAAAATGCATCTGACGATGAATTTTATGGTGAGGACGCAGGAGAGGTTTTCTTCTGGTGACTCTTCCATGAAGGCCATATTTGTGCAAGTGTCTCTGAACAGTAGAACAATGTATCACAACTCCAGAGTCTGCTAAGTCTTTCTGAAGGTCTTTTGCAGTCAATTGGGAGTTCTGATTTGCCTCTCTAGCAATCCTACGAGCAACTCTCACTGAAATTTTGCTTTGTCTTTCAAATCTTATCTTGATATCCACTGTTCCTGGTAGCAGCCATTTCTTCATTACATTTCAAACTGAGAAAAGGGAAACTTGGAAACGCTTTGCCATCTTTTTATAGCCTTCTCCTGCTTTGTGGGCCCCAACATCTTCATTTTCTGAGTGCTAGACAGCTGCTTAAAAGATCCCATGGCTGCTGTTCATAAAATCATGGAATAATGGAGTTGGAAGAGACCTCCAGGGTCATGGGGACCTCCAGAGTCATCGTGTCCAACCCCCTGCTCAATGCAGGAGTCACTAAACCATCTCAGACAGATGTCTGTCCAGCCTCTGTGTGAAGACTTCTATTGAAGGAGAACTCACCACCTTTCGTGGCAGCCTGTTCCACTCATTGATCACTCTCACTGTCAAAAAGTTTTTTCTAATATCTAATCTGTTTCTTGTCTTTTTCAGTTTCATCCCATTGCTTCTCGTGTTTCCATGTGCAAATGAGAATAATGATGAACCCTCTACACTGTGACAGCCCTTCAGATATTTGTACACAGCTATTAAGTCTCCTCTCGGTCTTCTTATTTGCAAGCTAAACATTCCCAGATCCTTTAACTGTTCCTCGTAGGACATGGTTTGCAGTTCACTCACAATCCTGGTAGCTCTTCTCTGAGCTTGCTCTAGTTTTTCAATGTATTTTTTAAAATGTGATGCGCAGAACTGGACACAGTATTCCAGATGAGGTCTGACCAAGGAGGAGTAGAGGGAAATAATTACTTCATGTGATCGAGACTGTATGCTTCTCCTAATACATACTAGAACTGTGTTTGCCTTTCTTGCTGCTGCTTCTCACTGTTGACTCATGTGCAGTCTGTGATCTATTCATATACACAAGTTTTTTTTCACACATGCTGTTGCTTAGTTCTATTCCTCCCATTCTATAGATATCATTTTTGTTTTTCTTGCCCAGATGTAGAATCTTACATTTATCCCTGCTAAATACCATTCTATTCATCACTACCCATTGTTCAAGCTTATCTAGAGTTAGCTTTCACTCCTAGCTTTGCATCATCTGCAAATTTGATTAGTTTACCTTCAGTTCCCTTATCTAAATAATTTATAAAAATGTTGAACAACACTGGGGCCAGGACAGAGCCTTGTGGTACCCCACTTGTAACACTGCGGCCAGGACAGAGCCTTGTGGTACCTCACTTGTAATACTGGGGCCAGGACAGAGCCTTGTAGTACCCCACATCTAATACTGGGGCCAGGACAGAGCCTTGTGGTACCTCACTTGTAATACTGGGGCCAGGACAGAGCCTTGTATTACCACACTTCTAATACTGGGGCCAGGACAGAGCCTTGTTGTACCCCACTTCTAAAACTGGGGCCAGGACAGAGCCTTGTGGTACCCCACTTCTAACACTGGGGCCAGGACAGAGCCTTGTGATACCTCACTTGTAATACTGGGGCCAGGACAGAGCCTTGTAGTACCCCACGTCTAACACTGGGGCCAGGACAGAGCCTTGTGGTACCTCACTTGTAATACTGGGGCCAGGACAGAGCCTTGTAGTACCCCACTTCTAATACTGGGGCCAGGACAGAGCCTTGTAGTACCTCACTTGTAATACTGGGGCCAGGACAGAGCCTTGTAGTACCCCACTTCTAATACTGGGGTCAGGACAGAGCCTTGTGGTACCTCACTTGTAATACTGGGGCCAGGACAGAGCCTTGTAGTACCCCACTTCTAATACTGGGGCCAGGACAGAGCCTTGTGGTACCCCACTTCTAAAACTGGGGCCAGGACAGAGCCTTGTGGTACCCCACGTCTAACACTGGGGCCAGGACAGAGCCTTGTGGTACTTCACTTGTAATACTGGGGCCAGGACAGAGTCTTGTAGTACCCCACTTCTAATACTGGGGCCAGGACAGAGCCTTGTGGTACCCCACTTCTAAAACTGGGGCCAGGACAGAGCCTTGTGGTACCCCACTTCTAACACTGGGGCCAGGACAGAGGCTTGTGGTACCCCACTTGTAACACTGGGGCCAGGACAGAGCCTTGTGGTACCTCACTTGTAACACTGGGGCCAGGAAAGAGCCTTATGGTACCCCACTTCTAAAACTGGGGCCAGGAAAGAGCCTTATGGTACCCCACTTCTAACACTGGGGCCAGGACAGAGCATTGTGATAACTCACTTGTAACACTGGGGCCAGCATAGAGCCTTATGGTACCCCGCTTGTAACACTGGGGCCAAGGCAGAGCCTTGTGGTACCCCAACTGAATCATTCTTCCAATTAGATGTGCAGACATTTATAACCACTCTTTGATCACTGAGTCAGTTATGAATCTACCTAACCGTAGCCTTGTCAATCCCATGCTTGGTCATTTTTTCAATAAGGATTGTGTGAGATACTTTATCAAATGCGTTACTGAAGTCAAGACATACTGTATCTACCACATTTCCCTGATCCACCCAGTCAGTGATTCCATCATAGAAGGAAATTAGATTATTCTGTCATGACTTGTTTGCTACAAACCCATGCTGACTCTGGTTAATTACTGTATTCTTATCCAAGTACTTACATACATGCTGTTTAGTAATTTGTTCACAGATCTTTCCTGGTATAGAAGTAAGGCTCACTGGCCTGTAATTTCTGGCTCCATCTTCTTTCCTTTTATGAAGATAGGGACATTTGCCCTTTTGCAATCTTCTAGGACTTCTCCCAGAAGATTGGTGTTTTTGGCACAGGAATAGAGGAGGCTGGGTCTTTATAAAACTTGGAAATGTGCATCACCTGGCCTTTCCTAATAATGATCATGAGCAAGCCATATCCCCAAGGGTATGTTTCCACAGTCAGGAAACACTGCGGATTGGATGCTGCGTACAGCCACAGCATCCAATCCGCAGCGTCCAGATGTTACAGCATCGTGGATTTTATGAAATCCCATCTCCACTATGCGTACAAACAGGCAGGCGGCAGACCTGCGTAACCAGACATGTGGAGCGTCTTTATAGACAGCAGCATGTCTATTTATCTTGCGGAGTCGCTCAGTGTATGGATAGGATGCGGTGATTCCACACGGTTCAATGGTCACATGCGGAATCACCGCGCATACAACAGGGGGCGACGCTTTGGGGCGGAGCTGCGTCCAAATCGCTGCATATACAGAACATGGACACATACCCATACCCTTGAGCACACACATCTCCAAGGGCGCCCAAACTTTTGCATCGTCCCATTTTCCTTTTTTGTAATTTGTATATTGTAAAAGATTACTATACTGTATAGATATTTTTTGCCTAAAATACAAAGGCACTGGTCATCTTTACCTTTTAGGCCTTTTAGATGATTTCTTCTTCAACTTGCTTAACTGTTCACAATACCAGTAATTTTGACCAGGGGTGCACAGACTTTTACATGCCGCTGTACATTTATGTATAAAGTAGTGAGGCCCCCGGAGAATGAAGCGGTCACTTTTCTTCTCAGCTGTTCTGCGTCTTTGAAAGCATTATTCGGTTAACCCCTTCCCACCTTACACGCATCGTTCTGTGTACGGTGGGCTCGCCCTGTTTGCTGCGGGGTCCGTCCCAGCGGTCAGCGCTCAGAGCAAGTGAGCATTTCTGTCTGCTCCGCTGAGCAGGGCTGCGACCCCATGTGTAGCAGAGGCGATCGGATGATCGCAGCTTCTCATCTCCCATGGAAGCTATTGTAGACAGTGTAAAGTAAAAAAAGGTTTTTAGACAAATTATAAAAATGCAATAAAAGTTCAGCTCACCCCCCTTCACCCCATTCAAAAAAAACAAAAAGGAAAAAAATACCTACACATACTAGGTATCGCCGCCTTCAGAATCGCCCGATCAATATAGAAAAAGGATGAACCGATCGCTAAACTGCGTAACGAGGAAAATAGTTAGAACGCCAGGATTACGTTTTTTTGGTCGCTTCAACACTGAATTAAAATGCATTAACAGGCGATCAAAAGAAAAAACAGGCGTATCTGCACCGAAATGGTATCAATAAAAACATCAGCTCGGCGCCAAAAAATAAGCCCTCACTCAACCCGAGGTCACGAAACGTGGAGACGCTACCACAAAATGGCAATTTTTTTTTTTAATTAAGAAACTTTAGATTTTTTTTCACCACTTACATAATAAAGAGCCCAGCCATGTCTGGTGTCTGTGAACTCGTAATGACCGGGAGACTCATAATGGCAGTGTTAGCATCTAGTGAACCCGGCAAAAAAGCCAAACACAAGTGTGGAACTGCACTATTTTTGCAATTTTACCGCACTCTGATTTTTTCCCATTTTCCAGTACACGACATGGTAAAACCAATGGTGTCGTTCAAAAGTACAACTCGTCGGGCAAAAAATAAGCCCTCACACGACGGCCATATTGACGGAAAAATAAAAAAGTTATGGCTGTGGTAAGAAGGGGAGCGAAAAACGAAAAAGCCCAAGGTGGTGAAGGGGTTAACGTGGCGTGTGAATGGCGGGCTGTTGTCACATCGCAGGGCAAATGTCCGCTGTCTCGTAGGGTTTTTATCGCTCTTTCATTCCTCTTGATATCTGAATTGGGTGGTGGCGCGAGGAATGCGAGAGGAGTCCGGGGACTTCATCCATCCCAAAATACCAGCGGCAGGAATGTCCCACACCCCCGGCCCCTGTGTCCTAGCTCCTGTGTCACCACCCGCGCCAGGGCGGCCCCGAATTAATGGGGAGGGCACATGCTGCAGCGTCCTGTCACCCCCCCCCCCAATGTCCTCATACACGGGACCCCGAGGGCAGATAGTACCCACTGGGTATGCCCCGTCCCCAGCAGGTTCATACTGATCATCTCTAGCACTGTGAAGGGTTAATATTCTCAGCTTCAGTATCTGGGAGCAAAAGGGAGCGAGCCACCAAAGCTCCCCATTGTGTAACCAGCATCTTCTGTGAAATGTGCCTTCTGCACATAGGAAAGATGTATATCTTTGTACCGTGTTAGCCAGTAGATAGAAAAATATTCAGGATTGAGAGTCCTCAGTAGTTGATACCTTTTAATGGCTAACTGAAAAGATGGTAATACATAGCAAGCTTTCGAGACTACTCAGGTCTCTTCATCAGGCTAGACTAATACAAAATCTGAAGTCACATATTTATGCACAATACAGCCTAGAAAAAATGCAATAGATAAGACAAGTGACGTGAAGCAGAACTATCAATATGGGAGAGGGAGAAACATAAATATAAACATTGGACCAGTTCATAGATAAGGAGTCTGGATGTTTTATGGTCCTCTGATTGGGGTCTAGTTCTGTGTTGCCCTGCAAGGTTTTAAAAGGAAATTCCTTAATTGATGTAAAAAGACATAAATCCATGCGACACATTCATTCCAGTGCTGGAATGAATGTGTCGCATGGATTTATGTCTTTTTACATCAATTAAGGAATTTCCTTTTAAAACCTTGCAGGGCAACACAGAACTAGACCCCAATCAGAGGACCATAAAACATCCAGACTCCTTATCTATGAACTGGTCCAATGTTTATATTTATGTTTCTCCCTCTCCCATATTGATAGTTCTGCTTCACGTCACTTGTCTTATCTATTGCATTTTTTCTAGGCTGTATTGTGCATAAATATGTGACTTCAGATTTTGTATTAGTCTAGCCTGATGAAGAGACCTGAGTAGTCTCGAAAGCTTGCTATGTATTACCATCTTTTCAGTTAGCCATTAAAAGGTATCAACTACTGAGGACTCTCAATCCTGAATATTTTTCTGCACATAGTAACATAATAGAATCGGGATTATTCCAGATAATTATCCGCGATACAGAAACAAAAAACAAGAACAAACCGAATCCTGATCTGTGCTTCATCCCAGGAGCATTACAATGACGGATAACCCCTCTATATACATGCACAACAGGTGATGTCACAGCTCACCTCCTCCTTTACAATTAATGAAAACCTCTCTATATACATTCACAACAGGTGATGTCACAGCTCACCTCCTCCTCCTCCTTTACAATTAATGATAACCTCTCTGTATACATTCACAACAGATGATGTCACAGCTCACCCCCTCCTCCTCCTGTACAATAACTGATAACCTCTACATATACATTCACCATAGGTGATGTCACAGCTCATCTCCTCCTCCTCCTGTGCAATGACTGATAACCTATTGTGAATGCATATAGAGGGGTTATGTCACAGCTCACCTCCTCCTCCTGTACAATGAATGATAACCTCTCTGTCTACATTCACAATAGGTGATGTCACAGCTTACCTCCTTCTCCTGTACAATGAATGATAACCTCTGTCTACATTCACAATAGGTGATGTCACAGCTCACCTCCTCCTGTACAATGAATGATAAGCCCTCTATACATTTAGAATAGGTGATGTCACAGCTCACCTCCTCCTCCTCCTGTACAATGACTGATAATACCTCTGTGAAGACATAGCATTTTATCTTAATTAACCAGACCCAACATATGTCCAGATATACCCGGGGCACTTCACAAACTATGCAACAACCAGTCCCATATATATTGCAGATAGGACAAGGAACAGATCCCACAAAATATATTAAAACCAATATTTTTATTAATTACTATTAAAATAATTGACATAAAAAGCAAAATGCCGTTATAGGGGGTGCTGAGCACAATACAAGGGAAACGGAAGACGAAACAAATGGTGCAATGAAAATGGTGCAATAAAGATTTATATGCCGGAGTGAACACAAAAGAGCCAGCCTATAACTTGTGAAATACAAAAATGTTGGTGAAATTTTTAATTTTTTACGGCTCCTGTATATAATTATGATGGATATAAACTCCAAGTACCGGTATACATAGATCAGTACAGAAAACAATTCCTACCAATGGAATCTCTGAAAAACAAGTAACAGCTCCATGTTGCCCAAAACGTGCTTGCAACGTAAATATAACAGAGGTCACAATAGGGATGATAATATGGCCCTGAGTATGGTAACACCGGCGCTTTAAACAAGACAGGCCAGAGCAGGCTTAATCAGTATCTACGTGCAACACCCAGTGAGATAACCTGTCCATACGTAAAAGTAGTAATATATCATGGGGGAAATAATTACCTTTGTAAGAAAGAGTGCTTGTGGCATCCCCTCACTCCGACACGCGTTTCGCCGCCAGCTTCTTCCAGGGGCGGGGATTTCATTGGTAGCAATTCTATACTGATCTATGTATATTGGTACTTGGAGGTTATATCCATCATAATTATATACAGGAGCCGTAAAAAATTAAAAATTTCACAGATATATTTGTTTTCCCCTGTGTCCACGTACAGTAGTGATGTTCCCTATGTGTCCCCCGTACAGTAGTGATGTTCCCCTGTGTATCTCCCGTACAGTAGTGATGTTCCAATGTGTCTCCCGTACAGTAGTGATGTTCCCCTATGTGTTCCTCGTACAGTAGTGATGTTTCCCTATGTGTCCCCGGTACAGTAGTGATGTTCCCCTATGTGTCCCTCGTACAGTAGTGATGTTCCCCTATGTGTCCCCGGTACAGTAGTGATGTTCCCCTCTGTGTCCCTCGTACAGTAGTGAGGTTCCCCTATGTGTCCTTCGTACAGTAGTGATGTTCCCCTGTGTGTCTCCCTTACAGTAGTGATGTGCCCCTATGTGTCCCCATACAGTAGAGATGTTCCCCTATGTGCCCACCGTACAGTAGTGATGTTCCCCTATGTGTTCCTCGTACAGTAATGATGTTCCCATATGTGTCCCCCGTACAGTAGTGATTTCCCCTATGTGTCCCCTGTACAGTAATGATGTTCCCCTGTGTTTCTTGTACAGTAGTGATGTTCCTCTGTGTCCTCGTACAGTAGTGATGTTCCCCTATTTCTTCCGTACAGTACTGATGTTACCCTGTGTGTCCCCCGTACAATAGTGATGTTCCCCTATGTGTCCCCTGTACAGTAGTGATGTTCCCTATGTGTCCCTCGTACAGTAGTGATGTTCCCCTATGTGTCCCCTGTACAGTAGTGATGTTCCCTATGTGTCCTTCATAGAGCAGTGATGTTCCCCTATGTGTCCCCTGTACAGTAGTGATGTGCCCCTATGTGTCCCCATACAGTAGTGATGTTCCCCTATGTGCCCCCCGTACAGTCGTGATGTTCCCCTATGTGTCCCCATACAGTAGTGATGTTCCCCTGTGTCCCTTGTACAGTAGTGATGTTCCCCTATGTGTCCCCCATACAGTAGTGATTTTCCCCTATGTGTCCCCTGTACAGTAGTGATGTTCCCCTGTGTCCCTTGTACAGTAGTGATGTTCCCCTGTGTCCCCCGTACAGTTGTGATGTTCCCCTTTGTGTCCCCCGGACAGTAGTGATGTTCCCCTGTGTCCCCCGTACAGTAGTGATGTTCCCTTATGTGTCCCTCACACAGTAGTAATGTTCCTGTGGTCCCCGTACAGTAGTGATGTTCCCCTCTGTGTCCCTTGTACAGTAGTGATGTTCCCTTATGTGTCCCTCACACAGTAGTAATGTTCCTGTGGTCCCCGTACAGTAGTGATGTTCCCCTCTGTGTCCCCCGTACAGTAGTGATGTTCCCTATGTGTCCCCCGTTCAGTAGTGATGTTCCCCTATGTGTCCCCCGTTCAGTAGTGATGTTCCCCTATGAATCCCCCATTCAGTAGTGATGTTCCCTATGTGTCCCCCGTTCAGTAGTGATGTTCCCCTATGTGTCCCCCGTACAGTCGTGATGTTCCCCTATGTATCCCCCGTACAGTAGTGATGTTCCCCTATGTGTCCCCTGTACAGTAGTGATGTGCCTCTATGTGTCCCCATACAGTAGTGATGTTCCCCTATGTGTCCCCATACAGTAGTGATGTTCCCCTATGTGTCCCCATACAGTAGTGATGTTCCCCTGTGTCCCTTGTACAGTAGTGATGTTCCCCTATGTGTCCTCCGTACAGTAGTGATTTTCCCCTGTGTCCCCTGTACAGTAGTGATGTTCCCCTGTGTCCCTTTTACAGTAGTGATGTTCCCCTATGTGTCCCTCACACAGTAGTGATGTTCCTCTGTGTTTCACGTACAGTAGTGATGTTCCCCTGTGGTCCCCCGTACAGTAGTGATCCCCTATGTGTCCCCATACAGTAGTGATGTTCCCCTGCGTCCCCATACAGTAGTGATGTTCCCCTGTGTCCCTTGTACAGTAGTGATGTTCCCCTATGTGTCCCCCATACAGTAGTGATTTTCCCCTATGTGTCCCCTGTACAGTAGTGATGTTCCCCTGTGTCCCTTGTACAGTAGTGATGTTCCCCTGTGTCCCCCGTACAGTTGTGATGTTCCCCTTTGTGTCCTCCGGACAGTAGTGATGTTCCCCTGTGTCCCCCGTACAGTAGTGATGTTCCCTTATGTGTCCCTCACACAGTAGTAATGTTCCTGTGGTCCCCGTACAGTAGTGATGTTCCCCTCTGTGTCCCTTGTACAGTAGTGATGTTCCCTATGTGTCCCCCGTTCAGTAGTGATGTTCCCCTATGTGTCCCCCGTTCAGTAGTGATGTTCCCCTATGTGTCCCCAGTTCAGTAGTGATGTTCCCTATGTGTCCCCCATTCAGTAGTGATGTTCCCCTATGTGTCCCCCGTACAGTCGTGATGTTCCCCTGTGTGTCCCCCGTACAGTAGTGATGTTCCCCTATGTGTCCCCTGTACAGTAGTGATGTGCCTCTATGTGTCCCCATACAGTAGTGATGTTCCCCTATGTGTCCCCATACAGTAGTGATGTTCCCCTATGTGTCCCCATGCAGTAGTGATGTTCCCCTGTGTCCCTTGTACAGTAGTGATGTTCCCCTATGTGTCCTCCGTACAGTAGTGATTTTCCCCTGTGTGTCCCCTGTACAGTAGTGATGTTCCCCTGTGTCTCTTGTACAGTAGTGATGTTCCCCTATGTGTCCCTCACACAGTAGTGATGTTCCTCTATGTGTTTCACGTACAGTAGTGATGTTCCCCTGTGGTCCCCCGTACAGTAGTGATCCCCTATGTGTCCCCATACAGTAGTGATGTTCCCCTGTGTCCCTTGTACAGTAGTGATGTTCCCCTGTGTCCCCCGTACAGTAGTGATGTTCACCTGTGTCCCCCGTACAATAGTGATGTTCCCCTATGTGTCCCCTGTACAGTAGTGATGTTCCCCTATGTGTCCCCCGTACAGTAGTGATGTTCCCCTATGTGTCCCTGTACAGTAGTGATGTGCCCCTATGTGTCCCCGTACAGTAGTGATGTTCCCCTATGTGTTCCTCGTACAGTAGTGATGTTCCCCTATGTGTTCCTCGTACAGTAGTGATGTTCCCCTATGTGTTCCTCGTACAGTAGTGATGTTCCCCTATGTGTTCCTCGCACAGTAGTGATGTTCCCCTATGTGTTCCTCGTACAGTAGTGATGTTCCCCTCTGTGTCCCTTGTACAGTAATGATGTTCCCTATGTGTCCCCCGTTCAGTTGTGATGTTCCCCTATATTTCCCCCGTACAGTAGTAATGTTCACTATGTGTCCCCCGTTCAGTAGTGATGTTCCTCTATGTGTCCCCCGTTCAGTAGTGATGTTCCCCTATGTGTCCCCCATACAGTAGTGATGTTCCCTATGTGTCCCCCGTTCAGTAGTGATGTTCCCTGTGTCCCCCGTTCAGTAGTGATGTTCCCCTATGTGTCCCCCGTACAGTAGTGATGTTCCCCTCTGTGTCCCTTGTACAGTAGTGATGTTCCCCTATGTGGTTCTCGCATAGTAGTGATGTTCCCCTATGTGTCCCCCGTACAGTAGTGATGTTCCCCTCTGTGTCCCCCGTACAGTAGTGATGTTCCCCTGTGTCCCTCGTACAGTAGTGATGTTCCCCTCTGTGTCCCTCGTACAGTAGTGATGTTCCCCTATGTGTCCCCCGTACAGTAGTGATGTTCCCCTCTGTGTCCCCCGTACAGTAGTGATGTTCCCCTCTGTGTCCCTCGTACAGTAGTGATGTTCCCCTCTGTGTCCCTTGTACAGTAGTGATGTTCCCCTATGTGGTTCACGCACAGTAGTTATGTTCCCCTATGTGTCCCCCGTACAGTAGTGATGTTCTCCTATGTGTCCTCTGTACAGTAGTGATGTGCCCCTATGTGTTCCAATACAGTAGTGATGTTCCCCTATGTGTTCCTCGTACAGTAGTGATGTTCCCCTATGTGTTCCTCGTACAGTAGTGATCCCCTATGTGTCCCCCGTACAGTAGTGATGTTCCCCTATGTGTTCCTCGTACAGTAGTGATCCCCTATGTGTCCCCATACAGTAGTGATGTTCCCCTGTGTCTCTTGTACAGTAGTGATGTTCCCCTGTGTCCCCCGTACAGTAGTGATGTTCACCTGTGTCCCCCGTACAATAGTGATGTTCCCCTATGTGTCCCCTGTACAGTAGTGATGTTCTCCTGTGTCCCCGTACAGTAGTGATGTTCCCCTATGTGTCCCCCGTACAGTAGTGATGTGCCCCTATGTGTCCTTGTACAGTACTGATGTTCCCCTATGTGTTCCTCGTACAGTAGTGATGTTCCCCTCTGTGTTCCTCGCACAGTAGTGATGTTCCCCCTATGTGTTCCTCGTACAGTAGTGATGTTCCCCTATGTGTCCCCGTACAGTAGTGATGTTCCCCTCTGTGTCCCTTGTACAGTAGTGATGTTCCCTATGTGTCCCCCGTTCAGTAGTGATGTTCCCCTATGTGTCCCCCGTTCAGTAGTGATGTTCCCTATGTGTCCCCCGTTCAGTAGTGATGTTCCCCTATGTGTCCCCCGTACAGTGGTGATGTTTCCCTCTGTGTCCCTCGTACAGTAGTGATGTTCCCCTCTGTGTCCCTTGTACAGTAGTGATGTTCCCTATGTGTCCCCCGTTCAGTAGTGATGTTCCCCTATGTGTCCCCCGTTCAGTAGTGATGTTCCCTATGTGTCCCCCGTTCAGTAGTGATGTTCCCCTATGTGTCCCCTGTACAGTGGTGATGTTTCCCTCTGTGTCCCTCGTACAGTAGTGATGTTCCCCTCTGTGTCCCTTGTACAGTAGTGATGTTCCCTATGTGTCCCCCGTTCAGTTGTGATGTTCCCCTATATGTCCCCCGTACAGTAGTAATGTTCCCTATGTGTCCCCCGTTCAGTAGTGATGTTCCCCTATGTATCCCCCGTTCAGTAGTGATGTTCCCCCTATGTGTTCCTCGTACAGTAGTGATGTTCCCCTATGTGTCCCCCGTACAGTAGTGATGTTCTCCTATGTGTCCTCTGTACAGTAGTGATGTTCCCCTATGTGTCCCCTGTACAGTAGTGATGTTCCCCTCTGTGTCCCTTGTACAGTAGTGATATTCCCTATGTGTCCCCCGTTCAGTAGTGATGTTCCCCTATGTGTCCCCCGTTCAGTAGTGATGTTCCCTATGTGTCCCCCGTTCAGTAGTGATGTTCCCCTATGTGTCCCCCGTACAGTGGTGATGTTTCCCTCTGTGTCCCTCGTACAGTAGTGATGTTCCCCTCTGTGTCCCTTGTACAGTAGTGATGTTCCCTATGTGTCCCCCGTTCAGTTGTGATGTTCCCCTATATGTCCCCCGTACAGTAGTAATGTTCCCTATGTGTCCCCCGTTCAGTAGTGATGTTCACCTATGTATCCCCCGTTCAGTAGTGATGTTCCCCTATGTGTCCCCCTTTCAGTTGTGATGTTCCCTATGTGTCCCCCGTTCAGTAGTGATGTTCCCTATGTGTCCCCCGTTCAGTAGTGATGTTCCCCTATGTGTCCCCCGTACAGTAGTGGTGTTCCCCTCTGTGTCCCTTGTACAGTAGTGATGTTCCCCTATGTGGTTCTCGCACAGTAGTGATGTTCCACTGTGTCCCCCGTACAGTAGTGATGTTCCCCTCTGTGTCCCCCGTACAGTAGTGATGTTCCCCTGTGTCCCTCGTACAGTAGTGATGTTCCCCTCTGTGTCCCTCGTACAGTAGTGATGTTCCCCTATGTGTCCCCCGTACAGTAGTGATGTTCCCCTCTGTGTCCCCCGTACAGTAGTGATGTTCCCCTCTGTGTCCCTCGTACAGTAGTGATGTTCCCCTCTGTGTCCCTCATACAGTAGTGATGTTCCCCTCTGTGTCCCTCGTACAGTAGTGATGTTCCCCTATGTGGTTCACGCACAGTAGTTATGTTCCCCTATGTGTCCCCCGTACAGTAGTGATGTTCCCCTGTTATGAGCTCATTTTCTGCTCCACCAGTTAAGAGTTCTCCTTCCGTTCTCCCTCTGGTGGTGACAGGAGGTAGTGAGGTTGGTTTAAGTGGTAGTGATCTGCCACCTGATGAGGAGGATAACGATTGGATCTCTGGAGTATCAGACTGGATATAAGACAGCCGACGCCCTATCCGGGTGCTGGTGATTCAGTCTGCTTCTCAGGTCTTGGACTTCAGCTCTCTTCCAGTCTTCTCAAGTTAAGTTTGTTTTTTGCTAATGTTCACACTTGCGCTTGTTGGTCAATTCAGTTTCTTGTGTGGTCAGCTTTCCCCTGCTGGGGCTATGCTGAACTTCCACTCCTATTTATTTGTTTTTGTCCCTTACTAGATTGGCCTCTTTTTGCTCTGTTTCAGAATATTTCAGAGTGCTGATATAGTGGGAGAAGTCTAGTGACTTCAGGGTTAATTTTGCTATCAGACGTGTTGGACATTATTTTGGTAGGGTTTTTTGGCAGATTGCAGACAGTGGCTTTCCTTTCCTGTCCTTTCTAGTTAGTCAGGCCCCATCGTTTGCACAGCCTATTTTCCTGCCTTTGTTTATGTTTTCATCTTGTTTCACCGTCAATACATGTGGGGGGCTGTCTTTCCTTTGGGGTCTGCTCTGGGGCAGTTAGGCTGGTTTCACATTTGCGTTTTTTAGCGCTGGAAAAAAACGCATACCTGCGCATGCGTTTTTTCCCCTATATTTAACATGGGTGCGCATACCTGCGCGCTGGTAAGCGCATGTATGCGATTTTCATGCGCTGCGTTTTTTTGGGGTGTGCGTTTGGATTTTCCAGACGCAGCATGTTGCATTTTTTGGCCCTGCAAAAAAGCGCATGCGCACATATGCGCACGTTTTGCGCTAAAAATGGCCATTATAACCTATGGATGCGCATACATGCGCACTGGCATGCTCATGTATGCGTTTTTTTGCACATGCGTTTTTTTTTTTTAATCATGGAATTTAGGGGGTTAGGGTTAGGGTCAGGGTCAGGGTTAGGGTTGGGGTTAGGGTCAGGGTTAGGGTTAAGTATGGTTTGGTTAAGGGTCAGGGTTGGGGTTAGGGTCAGGGTTAGGGTTAAGTATGGTTTGGTTAAGGGTTAGGGTCAGGGTTAGGGTTAGGGTCAGGGTTAGGGTTAAGTATGGTTTGGTTAAGGGTTAGGGTCAGGGTTAGGGTTAGGGTCAGGGTTAGGGTTAAGTATGGTTTGGTTAAGGGTTAGGGTCAGGGTTAGGGTCAGGGTTAGGGTTAAGTATGGTTTGGTTAAGGGTTAGGGTCAGGGTTAGGGTTAGGGTCAGTGTTAGGGTTAAGTATGGTTTGGTTAAGGGTTAGGGTCAGGGTTAGGGTCAGGGTTAGGGTTAGGGTCAGGGTTAGGGTCAGGGTTAGGGTTAGGGTTAGGGTTGTTTAGGGTTTGGGTTAGGGTTAAGTATGGTTTGGTTAAGGGTTAGGGTCAGGGTTAGGGTTAGGGTCAGGGTTAGGGTTAGGGTCAGGGTTAGGGTTAGTAAAGTCATGGTTTGGGTTAGTGTGAGGGGCCAACTAATGTTGGAAAAAAACGCAAACGCGGTAAAAACGCACTAAAAACGCATACAAACGCATAAAAACGCTGCGTTTTTTTCATGCATGCTCATAAAAATGCTTGAAAAAAAACGCAGCAGTTGTATGCTTTTGTATGCGTTTTTTCAATGCGTTTTTTTGTGGGAAAAACGCGCTGCAAAAAAAAGCAAGTGTGAAACTAGCCTTAGTTTTCCTCTTTTCCTGCTTTAGGCTTATGTAGCTCTCCGGTTGTGACGAGGCGTCTAGGACCATCGTAGGAACGCTCCACGACTGCTGCTAGTTGTGTGGTTAAGATCAGGAATCTGCAAAGTTACCAACCTCTCTGGTTTTCTGAGACTTAGCTTGTTTTTTTTCCTTCTCGGTGACCCATTCATAACATTCCCCTATGTGTCCCCCGTACAGTAGTGATGTTCCCCTCTGTGTCCCTCGTACAGTAGTAATGTTCCCCTCTGTGTCCCTCGTACAGTAGTGATGTTCCCCTCTGTGTTCCTTGTACAGTAGTGATGTTCCCTTCTGTGTCCCTCGTACAGTAATGATGTTCCCCTCTGTGTCCCTTGTATAGTAGTGATGTTCCCCTCTGTATCCCCCGTACAGTAGTGATGTTCCCCTATGTGGTTCACGTACAGTAGTGATGATCCTTAGGAGTAATATTGTCCCCCATATAGCAGCAATGTCCCCTTATATGTCTGATATATAAAGTAATAATGTCCCCCTTTGCATCCCCCATACAGTTGTAATATCACTGTCATGATCCATTTTTTGGATCTGTCAGATCTGGATCTCCTCATATCTAAACCTTTTTTTCTTTTCGGTCATCGGGGTTAATATGAGTTTTTGCCCCCGGTGGCCATCGGGTTTACTGCATGGAAACTGCATGTGATTAATTATTTATGCAGGTGGTGACTTCTCCCCCTCCTTCCTATAAAAGGAGTTCAGGTGCTGGAGATCACTGTTGGTTATACATTTGCTTTTGGGAGACCGACCAAGCTGGAGTTCAGGAGCTGAGTTCTGTGGTGCTTGAGTAGTCTGCTGTTGTCAAGTGGCTACTCTGCTGTCCAGGAGCATTGCAGCAGAGCAAGCTAAGTTCTATTTTATTTTATCCTGTCTGTTATCTTTCCTTTGCGTTTTTGTGTTGTACTCTTTTTCCCTGTCTCACCTCCTGGGGAGGGGGTTTAGCTCAGGGCTAAACAGGAGACAGGGACAGGCCGGGGACTTGGGCCTCACTACCTTTAAGTGTACCCCCAAGTTAAGGAAAGACAGGGCATCTTCTTAGCCTGAGGGGCAGTTCAGGGGCCCCGGTTCCTCATCATCGTTTCCCCCTTACTGCTCGTGACAATCACCCATACATTAATAATGTCCCCTATGTCGCCCCCACATCATAATAATGTCCCCTATGTAGAAGTACTGTCGTTCAATTATGGCCCAATTTAGTAATATTTCCCACTTTTCTATGGCCCCCACAATGCTCCACCACAGCCTGATCTCTCCCTTGACCCTGATCCCATGCTGAGCGACTCTATTCTCTTCCGTCTTCTCCCGGCTGGTTCTCAGCCCTGCATTAATGCTATGCTCGCAGGCCTATCAGAAGCTTGCTGCAGAGCGCACCAGCGGTACGTAGCCGGCGGCATAATGACATGTAAGATTTCACGCTCTTAAGTAGCCACTTGGATACACAGCACAGGATTTTATATAAAAACAGAATGTAGTTTATTTTCCTTCATAAACTTTACTGCTCCAAAACAGTCCTTTCTTCAGGCAGAATGAAACAACATAAATGCAGCAGCCTCACCAACCTCCGTACTCCCAGCAGCAGCCTACACGTGTATTGAACGTGTTCACCAAACAAATCCCTCTGCCCCCAGCACACCTCTCCGTTGAGGGGACGCTCCAGCAGCTCCTCCTTTCTCCAGCCTCAGCACACTCCACCCTGCTTAGCTGAACCAGCTGCTGTTGTTAGGCCTGTAAACCTCGGACTGGAGCGTAGGATCGACTTTTCCCAGCCAGGCTCTTTTGGTTTCTGAAAAAAGTTGGACCCAAAATCCAGTCACATTAAGCCCTCTCAGTAACCTAGTGGTACAGCTGACATTACACATCTACCATCCAGAACCTTACCTCCGGCATTCCTACAGACATCACGCCAGGGTCAGATTACAAGCCTCACCTGTGACTTTGATGTTATGCCGGAGTATTCCGCAGCTGGGACCTCTTATAGGGGCAAAGATCGGGGTAGAGCTTCTGATGTTGGGGGAGGCACGTGAGCTGCTGGTGTCGGGATGGGAGGGGGGCACATGAGCTGCCAGTGTCAGGTGGGGGCAGATGTGATGCCGGTGTCAGGTGGGGGCATGTGAGCTTCTGGTGTCAGGATGGGAGGGGGGCACATGAGCTGCCGGTGTCAGGTGGGGGCAGATGTGCTGCCGGTGTCAGGTGGGGGCATGTGAGCTTCTGGTGTCAGGATGGGAGGGGAGCACAAACTGCTGGTGTCAGGTGGGGGCACGTGAGCTGCTGGTGTCAGGTGGGGGACACATGAGCTGCCGGTGTGGGTGGGGCACATGAGCTGCCGGTGTGGGTGGGGCACATGAGCTGCCGGTGTGGGTGGGGCACATGAGCTGCCGGTGTGGGTGGGGCACTTGAGCTGCCGGTGTGGGTGAGGCACTTGAGCTGCCGGTGTGGGTGGGTCACATGAGCTGCCGGTGTGGGTGGGTACATGAGCTGCCGGTGTGGGTGAGGCACATGAGCTGCCGGTGTGGGTGGGGCACATGAGCTGCCGGTGTGGGTGGGGCACATGAGCTGCCGGTGTGGGTGGGGCACATGAGCTGCCGGTGTGGGTGAGGCACATGAGCTGCCGATGTCAGTGGGGGCACATGAGCTGCCGGGGTGAGTATTGTTGCACTTCTGAAGAACAGGTGACTCTGACAAAGTGGCCAAGTGTCTCCTGACAACTGGACAATTATAGGGAGTTCTGGAGACAAGTTGTCACCACTCTCCGTCCGGCATCCAAGCTCTAGAGCTCGTTCTGGAGAATAGAGAAGGATGGACACTGTAATATGTCTCCACCTTGTTCCTTCCAGGTCTAGGAGACTACGTGCCTTCTTACACATGATGGAGGTCACACACAACATTAGGTGGAGGAGTTACTGATGTAAGGACAGAGCTCCTGATTCCAGTGATGTGTCACTTAAGGCCCCATCTCACATAGCGAGATTGTTAGCGAGATCGCTGAAACGTCACGTGATCTCGCTACGTGTGACAAAGCGAAGACCGGGCCCCCGCTGAGATCTTGCTGATTGTGCTCGAATGTCCTGGGCCATTTTTTGATCGTTGGTGTCCCGCTGGCCAGCATGCATCGCTGTGTTTGACGCCGACGAGCGACGTCGTTGGCGACGCAGAACTCATGGACGCAGGCGTGAGTCGTCAGAATAGCTGCTGTGTGACAAAGTCCCAACAACCGCCGAGGTCGTTATACAGATCGCCGGGTCGTTGCTGCGTCGTTGAGTAGATCGGCCTGTTTGACATCTTACTAGCGACCATTTAGCGACGCACCAGCGATCCTTACCAGGTCGTATCGTTGTCGGGATCGCTGGTGCGTCGCTATGTGTAACGGTACCTTTACAGGGCTGCTTGCTGTAGTTTATCAGCAGGGGGTTATCATTAGAGGACTACTCAATCTGCTGCTCTCAGATTACATAGCACAAACCTGCTGACAGATTCCCTGTAAAGATTTTTCATCATCCCTCTACCGGGGCCTTTTCGGCTACAGAAGGTGTCGGTGATGAAATCCTCACTGGTGACGGATCACTGGCTCAGTAAAGCCTCATTTACACGTAACAGATAACAGTCTGACTGGGGGTGAGCGGCCGTCGTGTCGTTCTCACGCTGCAGGACAGTGGGTAAAATCCGCTCCAAATCTTCAGTGTCCTGAGCCACAGCCGCGTGTGCGGGAGGCCTGCAGTGTGAACACGGAATATTCTGTCTTATCTACAGTACGAGTTACACTATTCATTCTAATATCCACCCCAGCTGCTGCAGAACCTCCTGCCTGTGCACGTGTTTCTTTTGCACAGATCTGCAGTGCCGGTGCAGCGCTCCCCTCCTCCTAATCTGCACATTCTGCAGCCAGGAGCACTATAATCTGCATATATGTCCGAATCGCCTGCAGCGCTGCGTGGGGCGATAGTCACAGCGGCCATGACATAGTGCTCAGCTCCGCCGCTTCGCTGACTTGGGACCTTTATGTAAGTCACCAGATCCCCTCACTCTGCGCTGCAGAACATGAGCAGGGGAGCTGCGGACACCGGAGCCGCATTTCATGGAGATTAAGGGGCTATTTTAGTGACAATATTTGCTGTTTCCTTTCTGAGAGCGTTAAAGGTGACAAGCAGCGAGGGAGGTGACATTGAGCCTGACACTATGGAGGTCATTACCAGGGATGGAGCGTCTGTGCTGTCCCAACAACACCTCCACCCTCCACAGTCTCTGGCTTTTCAAAATCTCTGTGTTTACTCTCATCCTTCTGCACAGTATTTTTTGCGTTCAGTTTCTCCTCCTGCACGGTCCCTCTATTCACTCTCCACCTCCTCCTGCATGATCCCTGTGATCAGTTTCCTCCTCCTCCGCGGTCTCTGTGTTCAGTCTAATCCTTCTGCACAGTGTATTGTGTGTTCAGTTCCTCCTCCTCCTGCGCGGTCCCAGTGATCAGTCTCCTCCTCCTGCTGCTACGTGGTCCCTGTGTCTGGTTTCCTCCTCCTCCGCTCGGTCCCCGTGTCCGGTCTCCTCCTCCGCTCGGTCCCCGTGTCCGGTCTCCTCCTCCGCTCGGTCCCCGTGTCCGGTCTCCTCCTCCGCTCGGTCCCCGTGTCCGGTCTCCTCCTCTGCTCGGTCCCCGTGTCCGGTCTCCTCCTCCGCTCGGTCCCCGTGTCCGGTCTCCTCCTCCGCTCGGTCCCCGTGTCTGGTCTCCTCCTCCGATCGGTCCCCGTGTCCGGTCTCCTCCTATGCTCGGTCCCCGTGTCCGGTTTCCTCCTCTGCTCTGTCCCCGTGTCCGGTCTCCTCCTCTGCTCGGTCCCCGTGTCCGGTCTCCTCCTCTGCTCGGTCCCCGTGTCCGGTCTCCTCCTCTGCTCGGTCCCCGTGTCCGGTCTCCTCCTCTGCTCGGTCCCCGTGTCTGGTCTCCTCCTCCGATCGGTCCCCGTGTCCGGTCTCCTCCTCTGCTCGGTCCCCGTGTCCGGTCTCCTCCTCTGCTCGGTCCCCGTGTCTGGTCTCCTCCTCCGATCGGTCCCCGTGTCCGGTCTCCTCCTACGCTCGGTCCCCGTGTCCGGTCTCCTCCTACGCTCGGTCCCCGTGTCCGGTTTCCTCCTCTGCTCGGTCCCCGTGTCCGGTCTCCTCCTCTGCTCGGTCCCCGTGTCCGGTCTCCTCCTCTGCTCGGTCCCCGTGTCCGGTCTCCTCCTCTGTTCGGTCCTCGTGTCCGGTCTCCTCCTCTGCTCGGTCCTCGTGTCCGGTCTCCTCCTCCGATCGGTCCCCGTGTCCGGTCTCCTCCTCTGCTCGGTCCCCGTGTCCGGTCTCCTCCTCTGTTCGGTCCTCGTGTCCGGTCTCCTCCTCTGCTCGGTCCCCGTGTCCGGTCTCCTCCTCTGCTCGGTCCTCGTGTCCGGTCTCCTCCTCCGATCGGTCCCCGTGTCCGGTCTCCTCCTCTGCTCGGTCCCCGTGTCCGGTCTCCTCCTCTGTTCGGTCCTCGTGTCCGGTCTCCTCCTCTGCTCGGTCCCCGTGTCCGGTCTCCTCCTCCGATCGGTCCCCGTGTCCGGTCTCCTCCTGCGCTCGGTCCCCGTGTCCGGTCTCCTCCTACGCTCGGTCCCCGTGTCCGGTTTCCTCCTCTGCTCGGTCCCCGTGTCCGGTCTCCTCCTCTGCTCGGTCCCCGTGTCCGGTCTCCTCCTCTGCTCGGTCCCCGTGTCCGGTCTCCTCCTCTGTTCGGTCCTCGTGTCCGGTCTCCTCCTCTGCTCGGTCCTCGTGTCCGGTCTCCTCCTCCGATCGGTCCCCGTGTCCGGTCTCCTCCTCTGCTCGGTCCCCGTGTCCGGTCTCCTCCTCTGTTCGGTCCTCGTGTCCGGTCTCCTCCTCTGCTCGGTCCTCGTGTCCGGTCTCCTCCTCTGCTCGGTCCTCGTGTCCGGTCTCCTCCTCCGATCGGTCCCCGTGTCCGGTCTCCTCCTCTGCTCGGTCCCCGTGTCCGGTCTCCTCCTCTGTTCGGTCCTCGTGTCCGGTCTCCTCCTCTGCTCGGTCCCCGTGTCCGGTCTCCTCCTCCGCTCGGTCCCCGTGTCCGGTCTCCTCCTGCGCTCGGTCCCCGTGTTCGGTCTCGTCTGGGCTGGTACCTGTCTGTACTCTTTGGTCTCTATCCCTCTGTTAGTTCTTTACGGTAGCCAATCACTGTAATAAGTGTAACTCTTTTCTTTGCTGCATCGATGCTGATATTCTCCATTCCCTCCTCACCTGCGGTATTATTCCTGCTTTTACTGCCTTCCTTTACCCCCAGAGCTGCAGTGATGAGTCTGCCTCTGGGCCTTGTTCTTGGCTTCCTATAGGTGCAGTATGGCGGAGACTTTTCTCATGAGTTTATACTATTGATATCTGATCCCGAATCGGTCTCTGTTTTGTGTTTCTCCTTCTAATGATTCTCATCTCTTTCTAGATATCACAATGGATTCCAGTTTGTTCAGCGGAGTGCCGCGCTTTCTCACCAGGCCCAAAGCCTTCATGATGTCAGTGGGTAAAGATGCCACCTTGAGTTGTCAGATTATCGGGAATCCTGTGCCCACAGTCACCTGGGAGAAGGATAAACTCCAGATCGCAACTGGAGGTCGCTTCAAGATGGTGCGAGATGGAGAACTCTATCAGCTGACCATCTACGACTTGTCTTTCGAGGACAGTGGTCATTACATCTGCCGAGCCATCAACAACATTGGGGAGGCATTCGCCGCTGTCACAGTGAAGGTGGGAGAAGAGAGCGCCGTGGTGGAGTGTGCTCCATACTTTATTCTGAAGCCGACCATCTCTCAAGTGGGCCTAGGAGAAGACGCCACCTTCCAGTGTCGGGTACAGGGCCACCCATCACCAGTCGTAACCTGGGAGAAAGATGGCCGACAGGTGGGAACAGCTGCCGATTCCAACCAACTACGTGTAGAGTCCCAGGGGGGGTCCAGCTCTCTGCGCATCCATTGTGTTCGGTTTTCAGACAGTGGAACTTATCTTTGTCGTGCAGAGAACTCTGTCGGCCAAGCCAAGGCCTCTGCCTCACTGTCAGTTGACTCTTATAGCAATCTCAATGTCATCAGTACCAGCGCTGTGGAGTCTTCATACGGTAAAACTGCCTCGCTGCTGTCTCACCTCCAGAAACGTCGCGAGGAGATACGGAAATCAGACCTTTCCATTATGGGCTCCTATGACTCAAACGTTATGGGGTACGGAGCTCTGGATACATTGGCCGGTCTGGGATTGTCTCTGGACTATGAAAGGGCTGCCTCGCTTACACCCAAAATAAACCGTGAAGGAACCATGAGTGTCCTCACCCGGACCTGCACTGTGACAGAGGGGAAACACGCCAAGATGAGCTGCTTCGTCACTGGTGAACCCAAACCGGAGATTGTGTGGAAGAAGGATGGAGCAGTGATCTCCGAGGGTCGGAGGCACGTGGTGTACGAGGACGAGCAGGAGAACTTCGTGCTGAAGATTTTATTCTGTAAACAGATTGACAATGGACTGTACACGTGTACCGCGTCCAACCTGGCGGGCCAGACCTACAGCTCCGTGCTGGTCATAGTCAAAGGTGAGTGGCAGCTACTGCTCCTTACAGGTCTCTGCTGGCCCCAATACTGCGGTAATAATAATAATCTTTATTTCTATAGCGCCAACATATTCCGCAGCGCTTTACAGTTTAACAGTTCCAAACATAAGTCATAAGTAACAACGTTAACAATACAGTAATTAACGTAAAATAAGCCGACCCTGCTCGTGAGAGCTTACACTCTACAGTGAGGAGGGGGAGATACAGAATACAGGTGTGTATTTACAATGGTGTATATACAATGAAGGTCCAGCCATCTTGAGGGAGTGAGGGATGGATGGAGATAGTGAATGGGCTACGCTCGCACACTTACACATAGAATGACTTTGATTAGGGAACATAATAGGCCGCTCTGAACAGATGTGTTTTGAGGGAGCGCCTGAAACTATGCAAATTGTGGATAGTCCTAATTTCTTGGCGTAGAGCATTCCAGAGGATTGGCGCAGCGCGGGAGAAGTCTTGGAGTCGGGAGTGGGAGGTACGGATTAGTGCAGAGGTTAGTCGAAAGTCGTTTGCAGAGCGCAGCGGTCGGTTAGGCCGATAGACAGAAATGAGGGAGGAGATTAGGAGGGTGCCGCACTGTGGAGAGCTTTGTGGGTGAGAACAAGTACTTTGAATTGGATCCTATAATGAATGTGCAGCCAATGTAACGACTGGCGAAGAGCGGACACGTCCGAGTACCGATTAGCCAGATAGATGACCCTGGCTGCTGCATTAAGGATGGACTGGAGAGTGGATAGTCGAGTAACGAGGAGGCCAATTAATAGAGCGTTGCAGTAATCCAGGCGGGAGTGGATCAGGGTGACAGTGAGGGTTTTTGTTGTTTCCATGGTGAGAAAAGGGCGGATTCTAGAGATGTTCTTTAGGTGTAAGTGGCAAGAGCTGGCAAGAGATTGTATATGGGATGTGAAGGAGAGATTGGTGTCAAACATAACACCCAGATAGCGTGCCTGCTGCCAGGGTGTTATTATATTGCCACCCACGGAGAGGGAAATGTCAGATTTAGGGAGGTTAGTAGACGGCGGGAGCAGCCTGATGCGATCAGCCTGATGCCAGTCTCTGGACCATGAAAGCCCACTGATTGGTGTGAATGGCATCTCCTACGACGTAGGGCCTACGTCATCCACAGAGCCAGCCACTGAGCCCTAGGGTGACTCATGTGCAAAGGGTCAGTTTCCGATGCCGTGAGCCAAGTGTCCTGACACTAGACTGGGCTGGATCTGTGGAGGAGACCTCAGCCATGTCCGAGGTGGAGTTTCCAGGGGTCACAGAAAGGTCCATAGACACCATCGGTCAATTGTTTGTTTTTTTTTAACTAGCAACGAGGTGCAGCTGGGCGACTATGGAGGGGTTGTAGGGAAGTGAAAGACAGCCTTGTAGGGTAAGGAAAACCCTATAAAATCTTCACCATAACTTATACAAAGCACATTCCTTCAGAAATGTGGTGGATCCTGATTATCGTCAAGGAGTGTGGGCATAGGGGGTGTAGAGCTTGGACACGGGGGGTCCCAGGCAGAAGAAAGCACCATTATTCCACATGGCAAGGGCAGGAAACAGTCTCATGTCTTACTAGTGGATTCCCGTGTAATTACTGATTGGCCAGAATCCCTAAGCCCCGCCCCTTCTGAGAGAAAGGAGCAAAATTCACCATTTGATCTCTCTTGGTTCTTCTGATTGGATATCAGGATTGTGTATGTACAGTGGATATAAAAAGTCTACACACCCCTGATAAATGCCAGGCTTTTGTCATGTAAGAAAAATCTTTTCCGAACATGTTACACCTTTAATGCCGCTCATAATCTGTAGAGATCCATTGAGTAAGAAGCTGAAATCAGTCTGAGGTGAAAACAAACATAAGAAAACTACAATAATGTGGTTGCATAAGTGTGAGCACCCTCCTAATTGGGGCTGTGGTTGTGCTCCGTCACATTTCCCATCATGTTACATCGCTGTCAGCCCTCGGTCGCCGTCATTCACAGTGAGATCGGGTCACTGCTCGCGGACGACTCTCCTGACATCTTCTGCTGTGTAAACAGCTGACCAATGAAAAAGAAAAGACCAATGCATATAGACTGTGCCCACCTGTAGTAAGACCTGTCAAACAAAGCGTTATGGTCACAAAACCACAAACATGATTAATAACAGATTAAAACATGATGTAAGATCCCCGACCATCTAGGGAAGGTCCGACACCCAAAGAGGAATAAATGGTGAGCAGAATCTGCAATACCAAAGAGACCCAAGCGTGCCACATGAAGGAGGTTGTCCAGAGACCGCCTAGAGGCAATGCCCGGGAGTCCCGGAAGATGGCGACCCTCTTCGGCAATGTGGGATGGAGGGGGTGTGTGGAGACTCCACGCGCGTCGCTGCCGTGCAGCTTCCTCACCACCTTCCCTCTTTTCCTTAGTGCCGGGTTTCTGCTTTGATCCCGCATATACAGCAGGGACTGTGGGGGGGTTTTGGTTTTGTCCGCCTTGCTCTTCATACGGGGTCCATACTTGGGCTGGCCCCTGTAAGACATTATTGGGAGCACCCGTTGGCCTCTTTTCCTTTACTAGCTTCATGTATTTTGAGGCAGTGACTTTGTTCCTCACCTGTTTGACCGTTCAAGGACTCTGGATTCTTCGGTCACGTCACACCCCTGCATGTTTCCATATTCGCAGCGTCACTTCTCTGCTGTCAGCCTTTGTTAGATGCACTGAGTGTTTATCAGCGCCTCTTTGGGTGGACCTTCCCTAGATGGTCGGGGGTCTTACATCATGTTTTTAATCATGTTTGTGGTTTTGTGACCATAAAGCATTGTTTCACAGGTCTTACTTCAGGTGGGCACAATCTATATGCATTGGTCATGTCCTTTTCTCCATGCATTCTGTAGCAGCCTGTTTCTTTTTGTGTCGTCTATCTAATTAGTATACTGTAGTGCACCTGGCACTTTGTTTGATTATATCCCTGTAAACAGCTGACAACACAGCAAAGGATCTCATTGTGGAAAGTTTTCAGGAGAAGGGACAAAAATATTTCCAGGCATTAGATATATCATGGACACTGTGAAGACATCATCAAGAAGGGGATGACATTTGGCACAACAGTGACATTACTTAGACCTGGACGTCCCTCAAACATTGATGAACAGACAAGAAGAAAATTGGTGCTGGAGGCTGTAAGAGGCCAAAAGCAACATTAAAGGAGCTGCAGGAATTTCTGGCCGGCTCTGTTTGTATCCTACATGTGACGAGAAATTCCTGTACTCTTCATATATCTGGCCTGTGGGGTCAGAGGAGAAGACGGAAGCCTTTTTCTTACAGAAAGAATGATTGAAGTCCAACTATGTTTCCGCAAAATCTCCATCAGATTGTCCAGAAGCAGAAACATGTTCTTGTTGATGAGACCAAGGGGGAGCTCTTGGGCCACAGTTTCAAAAGCCATCAACGCACATCACCAGAAGATCTTCATCCCCACAGTGAGGCATGGTGGGGGCAGCATTTTGCTCTGGGGCTGGTTTTTGTCAACTGGAAATGTGGCTTTATTCAAGGAGGAGCTGATTATGGACAGAGCAAATATCGGACAATTCTACATCAGAACCTTCTGGCCTCTGCTAAACAGCTGAAGATGAGGAATTTCACCTTCCAACGACAACGACCCTAAGCAAAGCAAAAAGAACGGCTTCTCCAGGAGAAGATGGAAGTTCTGCAACAGCCAAGCTCAGACCTGATCCCAAGGGTCAATCTGTGGTGACCTGACGAGGGCGCCGTACACAGGAGATGTCCCCGCAATCTGTGGTGACCTGACGAGGGCGCTGTATACAGGAGATGTCCCCGCAATCTGTGGTGTCCTGAAGAGGACGCTATACACAGGAGATGTCCCCGCAATTTGTGGTGTCCTGAAGAGGGCGCTGTACACAGGAGATGTCCCCGCAATTTGTGGTGTCCTGAAGAGGGCGCCGTACACAGGAGATGTCCCCGCAATTTGTGGTGTCCTGAAGAGGGCGCCGTACACAGGAGATGTCCCCGCAGTCTGTGGTGTCCTGAAGAGGACGCCGTACACAGGAGATGTCCCCGCAATCTGTGGTGTCCTGAAGAGGACGCCGTACACAGGAGATGTCCCCGCAATCTGTGGTGTCCTGAAGAGGACGCCGTACACAGGAGATGTCCCCTCAATCTGTGGTGACCTGAAGAGGACGCCATACACATGAGATGTCCCCGCAATCTGTGGTGACCTGAAGAGGACACCGTACACAGGAGATGTCCCCGCAATCTGTGGTGTCCTGAAGAGGGCGCCGTACACAGGAGATGTCCCCGCAATCTGTGGTGTCCTGAAGAGGGCGCTGTACACAGGAGATGTCCCCGCAATCTGTGGTGTCCTGAAGAGGGCGCCGTACACAGGAGATGTCCCCGCAATCTGTGGTGTCCTGAAGAGGACGCCGTACACAGGAGATGTCCCCTCAATCTGTGGTGTCCTGAAGAGGGCGCCGTACACAGGAGATGTCCCCGCAATCTGTGGTGACCTGAAGAGGGCGCTGTACACAGGAGATGTCCCCGCAATCTGTGGTGTCCTGAAGAGGGCGCCGTACACAGGAGATGTCCCCGCAATCTGTGGTGTCCTGAAGAGGACGCCGTACACAGGAGATGTCCCCTCAATCTGTGGTGTCCTGAAGAGGACGCCGTACACAGGAGATGTCCCCTCAATCTGTGGTGACCTGAAGAGGACGCCGTACACAGGAGATGTCCCCGCAATCTGTGGTGTCCTGAAGAGGACGCCGTACACAGGAGATGTCCCCTCAATCTGTGGTGTCCTGCAGAGGACACTGTACACATGAGATGTCCCCGCAATCTGTGGTGTCCTGCAGAGGACACTGTACACAGGAGATGTCCCCGCAATCTGTGGTGTCCTGAAGAGGACGCCGTACACAGGAGATGTCCCCGCAGTCTGTGGTGTCCTGCAGAGGACACTGTACACAGGAGATGTCCCCGCAATCTGTGGTGTCCTGAAGAGGACGCCGTACACAGGAGATGACCCCTCAATCTGTGGTGTCCTGCAGAGGACACCGTACACAGGAGATGACCCCTCAATCTGTGGTGTCCTGCAGAGGACACTGTACACAGGAGATGTCCCCGCAATCTGTGGTGTCCTGAAGAGGACGCCGTACACAGGAGATGTCCCCGCAATCTGTGGTGTCCTGAAGAGGACGCCGTACACAGGAGATGTCCCCGCAATCTGTGGTAACTTGAAGAGGACGCCGTACACAGGAGATGTCCCCGCAATCTGTGGTGTCCTGAAGAGGACGCCGTACACAGGAGATGTCCCCGCAATCTGTGGTGTCCTGAAGAGGGCGCTGTACACGGGAGATGTCCCCGCAATCTGTGGTGTTCTGAAGAGGGCGCCGTACACAGGAGATGTCCCCGCAATCTGTGGTGTCCTGAAGAGGGCGCTGTACACGGGACATGTCCCCGCAATCTGTGGTGTTCTGAAGAGGGCGCTGTACACGGGAGATGTCCCCGCAATCTGTGGTGTTCTGAAGAGGGCGCTGTACACGGGACATGTCCCCGCAATCTGTGGTGTCCTGAAGAGGGCGCCGTACACAGGAGATGTCCCCGCAATCTGTGGTGTCCTGAAGAGGGCGCTGTACACGGGAGATGTCCCCGCAATCTGTGGTGTTCTGAAGAGGGCGCTGTACACGGGACATGTCCCCGCAATCTGTGGTGTCCTGAAGAGGGCGCTGTACACAGGAGATGTCCCCGCAATCTGTGGTGTCCTGAAGAGGGCGCTGTACACAGGAGATGTCCCCGCAATCTGTGGTGTCCTGAAGAGGGCGCTGTACACAGGAGATGACCTTGATCCAAAAAGACGGAATGCTGCTAGAAATTTACTGCAACGAAGTGTTAGGCCGGGTTCACACTTGCGTTTTGGGTGCTCTGCACAGGGCTGCGTACTTCTTCCCTTCAGATCCGCATAGATGTGCATGCGTCCTGCGTACCTATCTTTAACATTGGGTATGCAGGGACATGCGTTGTATACATGTTGCATTGCCATGCGGTTGGCGGTCATGTCAAAACGACGCACGCGGACACATCCGCATACAATGCATGTCCCTGCATTCCCAATGTTAAAGATAGGTACGCAGGACACATGCACATCTATGCGGTTCTGAATGGAAGAAGTATGCAGCCCTGTGCAGAGCACCCAGACGCAAGTGTGAACCCGGCCTTAGAGTAGGGTGTGCAGACTTATGCAATCGTGTGATTTTGCATCTTCATTTTTATTTTTCCCCTGAAAATATTTTGGTTTTGGGTTTGCCCAGATTCTGGTGACATGTGAGGGGTGATCGCTGTGAGATGAGGATTTCCGGTGTATATACCGGCACTGTATACACGTGTCCTGTGCTGGGACACTAAACCTCGCAGACACGCGTGGATGGAGCGTGGTGCTCAGTGTGGCAGCTCGGGGCCGGTCAGTCGGCATGTGCTGGGGGGGATGAGTACACGTGTGGTGCCCGGCCTCGCCCGCTCTCGGGGTGTAGGATATCACAGCGCTGACTCTGCCGCCGCCGCTCCCTGTTGTCGCCGGGATCCTGCCTATATATAGACTTTTCTCTGACCGACATCCAGATCATCCAGCGTAATCCCCGGGGTAAGAATAGACTGGAAATAATAACGTCACAGTTATGTCTGAGTCACCAGCGGCCTCAGGACGATCGGATCAGCGGTGCTGTACAGGGGGATGACTCCGACCGTCACGGGTCATGCACAATGAGGCAGCGCGGGGCTCTGCCGGTAATGCCAGCCTGGACAGTAAGGAAAGGCTGCCCACCAGATAAGACCCCACGTCACATCACTGGGCAGTAGACTGTATGGGCCGGAGCACCTCGGGGGAAGTCTGTTATACAGCACAGCCAATGACGGAGCATGTGCTCAACACCTGCAGGCCGTGCTGGAAATAGACATTACCATGCTGCTAATGAGGAGGGGGCCCCACTGCAGTAATCTGAAAGCCCCTCCATGGTGCTAGTTTACCCTACCAGACACACCCAACCAAAGCAAGAAGCCCCCTGTATGGCCCAACCAGGTCTGAGTGTCCAGGTCATAGCGCTCGTTATCGGGGCAGATAAATCCATAAGTAACAGCCCCAAGATTTGGGATAATCCTGAAATTATCTCCTGGTTTCTTCAGTTTCTCCAGACTACACATTCTTCAGCATAATTAGAGAACAAACCCAGCAGCGGTGGACCTGCAGTTCTCATATTTCTCCAGCAGAGGGCAGAGCAGTAAATGTTTGTGACAACACTACACACATATGACTCTCACATCAGGATCACATAGATTCCTGATCTATAGTCTCTGTGTCACGAGGTGACTGGCCCTGTGTGACACGACCCAACAATTGGTGGGTCACTAAATGGTAAAACAAACAAGGGAACACCGGGGAAACAATAACAACGGTGGGCACTGCATTAGGGAACAGGGAAATGGACACCTCCTGCACTCTCCTGAGGCTGTGCCCTGCTCTTACTAGCGTCCCTATACAGGTTCTTTCAACCTGTCGCCGAGCAGGATACCTGAGCCCTCGCTTGCCCTGCTCCTGTCCCTAAATAGGGAATTGGCAAGTGAAGACACTGGTCCCACCGCTGCACTAACACAACACAAGGTAAGGATAGATAGACAGCAAAAGGAACAGTGTAACAAATAGCACACTTAGCTTTCTTTGCTGCAATGCACCGCACAGCAGAGTAAGGCACCAGATCACAGCATTCAGCTGAAGCACCACTTCACCAGCAACCTCCTGTCTTCAGCACGGTTGGTATCCAAAAGGACCTGTATAACCAACAGTCAGCTGATGCATCAGGTGACCTTTTAAAGGAAGGTGGGAGTGGTCACCACCTGCATCAGCAAACTAAACAGCCATGTAATTACACCAGCGGCCACCGGGGGGAAAAAACTGATATTAATCCCCGATTGCCAGAAAGGAAAAAAGTTTATATGTGAGAATTCAGATCTGCCACGGATCCAAAGATGGATCGTGACATTCTGTGGATCCATGACACCGGTCAGTGGCTCCTCAGGGGTGGGATGAGCTCAGGTTACATTGTGTCAGTGGGGTCTTTCCTTGTGCTGCCCCCTTAGGATCATGTAGATTCCTAATCTATAGTCTCTGGATCCATGACACCGGTCAGTGGCTCCTCAGGGGTGGGATGAGCTCAGGTTACATTGTGTCAGTGGGGTCTTTCCTTGTGCTGCCCCTTAGGATCATGTAGATTCCTAATCTATAGTCTCTGGATCCATGACACCGGTCAGTGGCTCCTCAGGGGTGGGATGAGCTCAGGTTACATTGTGTCAGTGAGGTCTTTCCTTGTGCTGCCCCTTAGGATCATGTAGATTCCTAATCTATAGTCTCTGGATCCATGACACCTGTTAGTGGCTCCTCAGGGGTGGGATGAGCTCAGGTTACATTGTGTCAGTGGGGTCTTTCCTTGTGCTGCCCCTTAGGATCATGTAGATTCCTAATCTATAGTCTCTGGATCCATGACACCGGTCAGTGGCTCCTCAGGGGTGGGATGAGCTCAGGTTACATTGTGTCAGTGGGGTCTTTCCTTGTGCTGCCCCTTAGGATCATGTAGATTCCTAATCTATAGTCTCTGGATCCATGACACCGGTCAGTGGCTCCTCAGGGGTGGGATGAGCTCAGGTTACATTGTGTCAGTGAGGTCTTTCCTTGTGCTGCCCCTTAGGATCATGTAGATTCCTAATCTATAGTCTCTGGATCCATGACACCTGTTAGTGGCTCCTCAGGGGTGGGATGAGCTCAGGTTACATTGTGTCAGTGGGGTCTTTCCTTGTGCTGCCCCTTAGGATCATGTAGATTCCTAATCTATAGTCTCTGGATCCATGACACCTGTCAGTGGCTCCTCAGGGGTGGGATGAGCTCAGGTTACATTCTGTCAGTGGGGTCTTTCCTTGTGCTGCCCCTTAGGATCACATAGATTCCAGATCTATAGTCTCTGTTGATCGTGACACCAGTCAGTGGTCTTCCAGCCTGCTCGCCACACTGAGCACCTCTGACTCTTCTTCCGCACACATTCGATCCTCCGGTGTCTGACCCTTTCCTTTATTCTCTTAAAGAGCCCAGGATTCCCTTCCGATCTAAACTCCGAGACCTGGAGGTGAGGGAGAAGGAGACGGCCACCTTCCAGTGCGAGGTCCCACACACCATCACCGAATCTGCTTGGTACAAGGAAGAGACCCAAATCCAGCAGAGCAGCAAGTATAACATCGAGGAGGAAGGAGCCATCCGCCGACTGACCATCCGGAACGTGACTGCCGACGATGACGCCGTCTACATCTGTGAGATGAAGGAGGGCAGCCGCACCATCGCTGAGCTGTCTGTGCAAGGTAACCAGAGACAGGCGGAGTGCATGGGGACCAAGGGAAAGATGAAATGTGGAGAGAACTCCACAGACTCCAGACTGATGTAGAGGTACAAATTTAAAAAAACTGACCGTTACATCCAAGCATAAACATAGCGTGAACAGGTGCTTAACCTAGAGTCACCAACTCATATACATTCAAACAAAAAAGGAAGTACACTGTAGCGCTATAACATGCAAACATGAAATATGAAAAAATGAATTGCATTACTGCATTAGAAATATGAAAAATTGAGAAAGTTTAGTGCATATAATGGCCAATTTATGTGTACCTGGAAGCCACGGTAAGGCGTTTCTTGTTTTCCAGGACCCTATCTAATGCCAATCCTCTCTTAGACTGAAGTCTTCATCTGAATGGGAACCTATGTAAATCCTCTCCTTAGACTGAAGTCTATATGTCTGTGGAGGTGTGGTGGCCCTGCTGTGATTAAAAACGCCTGCGGCTAACAGGTGGAGTGCTCAGTCAGAAGGCTAATGAATACAGATTTTAAAATGCTGACCATCACATCCAAGCATAAACATAGTGTGAATAGGTGCTTAACCTAGAGTCACCAACTCATATACAGTGTGCTTCCTTTTTTGTTTGAGTGTATATGAGTTGGTGACTCTAGGTTAAAGGGAATTTGTCACCCCATTTTTCGAGTATCAGGTGCCGGCACTGGCATCAGGGGCTTACCTATAGCATTCTGTATTGCATTCTGTAATGCCGTATATCTGCCCCTGATGTAACCTGAAAGAGAAGAAAAAAGAGGGGGACGGGTGCGGTGGGTGTCGCGGTCCAGTCCGGAAATCCTCCCATCTTCATACGATGATTTCCTCCTCCTTGTTTCTCCCTCTGCTCCGGCGAAGGCGCACTGCTCTGCCCTGTTGAGGGCAGAGTAAAGAACTGCAGTGCGCAGGTGACGGACCACTCTGACCTTTCCCGACGCCTGTGCACTGCAGTATTCCGCTCTGTCCTCAACAGGGCAGAGCAGTGCGCCTGCGCAGGAGCCACAACAGGAAGGGAAGAAGAGGATGTCATCGTTAGAAGAAGGGAGGCGCCGGACCGGACCGTGACACCCAACCCCCCCCCCCCCGGTGAGTATAATCTTAACTCTCTTTTTTCTTATCTTTCAGGTTACATCGGGGGCTTATCTACAGCAATATAGAATGCTGTAGATATGCCCCTGATGGCGGTGCCGGCACCTGATACTCGAAAAATGGGGTGACGGATTCCCTTTAAGCACCTATTCACACTTAGTTTATGCTTGGATGTGATGGTCAGTTTTTTGATATTTGTATTCATTAGCCTTCTGACTGAGCACTCCACCTGTTAGCCGCTGGCGTTTTCAATCGCAGCAGGGCCACCACACCTCCACAGAGATATAGACTTCAGTCTAAGGAGAGGATTTACATAGGTTCCCATTCAGATGAAGACTTCAGTCTAAGTGAGGATTGGCATTAGATAGGGTCCTGGAAAACAAGAAACGCCTTACCGTGGCTTCCAGTTACTCATAACTTGGCCATTTTATGAGCTAAACTTTCTCAATTTTTTCATACATCTAAAGCAGTAATGCAATTCATTTTTCACATTTCATGTTTGCATGTTATGGTGCTACAGTGTACTGTTGGATGAAGAGGTACGTCCTGTGACATGGTACAGCCACAGAATAGTGACTGCAGCTCTGGGGGTGACTGGAGGATAAAACACGATGTATCAGTAGAATAGTGATTGCAGCTCTGGAGGTGACTGGAGGATGGCACAATGTAACAGCAGAATAGTGACTGCAGCTCTGGAGGTAACTGGAGGATAAGACATGATGTAACAGCAGAATAGTGACTGCAGCTCTGGAGGTGACTGGAGGATAAGACATGATGTAACAGTAGAATAGTGACTGCAGATCTAGAGGTGACTGGAGGATAAGACACGATGTAACAGCAGACTAGTGAGTGCAGCTCTGGAGGTGACTGGAGGGTAAGACACGATGTAACAGCAGAATAGTTACTGCAGCTCTGGGGGTGACTAGAGAACAGCAGATGTCTCTGGATCAGGAGGATCGGGGGATTTGGATTGTGTTCTGGTGTAATGACAGCCACCACTTCCTGCCTCGTAGGTAACATTATAAAGAAGCTTCCGCGCAGGACGGCGGTCCCGGTCAGTGACACTGCCATCTTCTGCGTAGAGCTGGACAATGATGTAGAGAAGGTCAGGTGGACCATCAATGGGCAGAATGTGGTCCCTGATGGGCGCATCTCCATCACCTCTGTGGAGAAGCAGCACACGATGATCATCCGCGAGTGCAGGAATAGCGATTCTGGCGAGATTGCGTTCATAGCCGACGAGTGTAAGACGTCCACACAATTCACGGTCACCAGTGAGTATCCAGCCGGAGAGCATCCGAGGACGGCCAGATGTCAGAGACCTCCACCAAAGTTCATTTGTTTCTCCTTTACAGCTCTAAGAAAACCTCCTTCTAACGCTCCCATTAACCCTGTGGTGACGGACAAGACTGAAATGTCTGTCAGATTGGCCTGGTCCCCTCCCCCAATGGACAGGCCCGTGCCCATCGATGGGTACATTGTAGAACGGAAAAAGCTTGGAGCCATGAACTGGGTGAGGTGCCACGAATCCCCCAATGTGCCCACCCCAGAGTTCATTGTCAGCCATGTTCCTGATGAAGGAAGCTTCCACTTCCGGGTCAGTGCCGTGAACAGCTATGGGCAGAGCCCCCACCTGGAGTTTCCAGGGACATTGTATCTTGGTAGGTCATTCAGATGTCCGCCCCGGACCTTGTATCTAGGAGGGGTCATCAGGGGAATTCAGTCTGTTGCATTCTTGTCTTTTCTAGAACCAGTCCCCTCCATTAAGACTCCTCTTAAGCCGGTTGAAGCGGTGGTTGGTGGAGAGGCCACGTTCTCCGTTGACCTCACCACGGTGTCTTCCGGCTCTTGGACCATAAATGGGACGGTGGTTGTGAGTAACGACCAGTATGTGGTGACGCGGGTGAAGAACACGCACATGCTGCTCATCAAGAAAGTCGCCCAAAACCAGGACCAAGCAGAAGTCACCTTCACATGTAAAGGGATCGAGACCAGCACTAAGCTCAGGGTCAGAGGTAACTCAGCTCTGGACCACGCAGGCCGCAGGGGGTACACATAGGCCGCGGGGCACACGCAGGCCGCGAAGGGCACACACAGGCCGTGAGGGGCACACACAGGCCGCTGGGGGCACATACAGGCCGTGAGGGGCACACACAGGCCGTGAGGGGCACATACAGGCCGCGGGCACATGTCGTGTATGTCAGCCTTGCGTTTGTGTTTGGAGTCTTTACATTTTTTGTTTCTTGTCTTCTCTCCATCTTTTCTTCATCTGTGTCCATCACTGTGAATCTCCACCTACCTCCGTCTATATCACCAAATATCACTGTGAATCTCCACAAGTCATCACAGATCCCCGTATAACTCCACACATCACCGTCTATATCTACAGGAGCTTCTCATAAAATTAGAATATCATCAGAAAGTGAATTTATGTCAGTTCTTCACTACTGATAATGACTTTTGGGTTCTCATTGGCTGTAAGCCATAATCAACATTACCAGAAATAAACCCGTGACATAGATCACTCTGTGTGTAATGACTCTATAGAATAGAGGAGAGTCACTCTCTGTATTGAGGAACTGAAATAAATTCACTTTCTGATGATATTCTAATTTTGTGAGATTTTATTCCATGTCATTGTCTCAGCACATGAGGTACACTTTGACCGATAGTTCTTCCAAGTCATAGCCTTTCTATTCCTTCTCATCTGTATTTCTGGAGTCTTGTGGTGCCTTCAGGCTCGTCCTAGACGCTACATGAGCAGCAAAATTTTGATTGAAGACAATAGTTTAAGGTCGATGTCTAATTCAGAGATCCAAGTTGTGAAAAAACCCTGTTCCTCATTAGATGAATTTACAGGTAATAATGGTTTTAGTATCTGAGGAGGCTTTGGCTTTGGGACCAGTCATGGAACAGTCCATAGAAGATCTGCAACTGGAAGTAGTCTGAGAAAAAGAAAGGACCTGTAACTAAACATGGAGGATGTCATGGCCACTAAGAAGCAACCCCTGAGGGACAACCAGCTGGTCAACCTTACAAAAGAGGCTCAGAGAGATAATCTACCAGGATTAGAGAGAGATCTCAAAAGTCTACAAACCCCTGCTAAAATGCCAGGGTTTTGTCACGTAATAAAATCCTAAAATGAATATTTATTTCTGAGCTTTTTCCCCCTTTTGTGTCACCCATAATCTGTACAAATCCTGTAAGAAACAAACTAAATGCTTTCCCAAAGTAAAAAGTAAAATATAGAAATAAAATAAGGCACTTGCTTTAGTCTTCACACCCTTACACTAATATTTTGTTGCAGTCCCTTGTGAATTTCTAGCAGCATTCAGTCTTTTGCATCGGGGGTCTGTCAGAGCAGCACATTTAGAATTGGGGACTGTCATGGCTTAGTTTGGGGATTTGATCTTGTGACTTGTTGTTTTGTTGTGGTCAGTTCTTCTGCTTGTTGAGCTATGGCTAATTTTCTTCTTTCTCCAGATGCTGATTAATAATTTGTCCTTATTCTACCTTGTTGGTTTGCTCCTTTACAGGTCTTTTCCATTTTGGTTTGCCCCATCACATCCTGGGTGGGGTTTTATATGTCCGCCCTTCTCTGCACTTCCTTGCTGGCTATATCTCCTGGTGGATGTACATTTGGGAGTTCCAGCTTTTTATATTTGGGGTTTACATTGCTGGGTATACTCCAATTGTATTCTTGCAGTAAGTTGTGTTGTCTTCTCTCCCAGCACCTTTTCCTTTTATCACTGTTAGGTTCTTGCGAAGACTTACTGGTTCCTTTTATTTTTGGTTCTCCTTAACCTTCACCCCTCCACCTTATTTGAATGTTTTTTTAGTTTCTCAGTTTGGGGTCTTGCATTTCTCCTCACATTTTACTTTCCCCTTGTTGTAGTTTGTTGAGGCCTCCTCTCTGGTTCCTCAGGAGGTACGAGTAAACCCTCAACGGTCTTTTAGGGAACCAGGTCCTAGGGGGTGTTTTTTAGTTGTGTGACTAGGGCCTTTCTAGTCTACACAGGGACCAGTTGGGTGTAGGGGCGGCATTTCCTTGGTGTGAGTGTGAACACGTTCATAATACAGATATAATACGTTCACATGATTTTGGCAAACTTGATGGAGGTTTTGGCAGAACACAGCAGGGCTTGGATGATTTGCTTTGTAAGAAAATGCTTTCATTTTGTCCCTCGACCCCACAGACCAGACATATGTAGAATATGGGAGGTTATTGTCAAATTCAGGACACAACCAGGGCTAACTAAAAATTCCTGCTGCTGTTGGTCTCTTGGCAGCCTCCAGGATCAATTTTCTTCTTGTCTTTTCACCAATTTTTGAGGGACTTCCAGTTCTCGATAAATGTGGTGCCAGATTTCAGCACCTTCTTGTGATGTCTAAGGCTAGTTTCACACTAGCGCTTTTGAGCGCAGCGACGGCCTGCGCACGGCCGCCGCTAAGCCCCACCCCCTGCCGCACCTCCGCCGGTAGCTCCGCCTACCGGCGCATGACGCTGCATGCATCCTGCGTCCCCTATCTTTGTCACTGGGGGCGCAGGCCGTGCGCAGTATGCGTTTGGCGGCGCATGTGCCTTTTTGACGGTGCGCCGAGAGCAACCTAACTGCAGCAGGTTGCGTTTGGCGCAGGTCGGCGCACCGTCAAAAGGACGCATGCGCCGCCAAACGCATACTGCGCACGGCCTGCGCCCCCAGTGATAAAGATAGGGGACGCAGGACGCATGCAGCGTCATGCACCGGTAGGCGGAGCTACCGGCGGAGGCGCGGCAGGGGGCGGGGCTTAGCGGCGGCCGTGCGCAGGCCGTCGCTGCGCTCAAAAGCGCTAGTGTGAAACTAGCCTAAGCAGTGTCCATAATAGATCTAATGCCTGAGAAATTAATTTGTACCTTTTTAGTGGCTGATAACTTTTCACAGTGAAATCCTTTGCTGTATTGTCAGCGGTTAATGGACCAGATAATGTCACGCAGGTCTCACGACACTCCACTTAGGGCGTGCTCCCCACTTCTTAAAAAGAGAGCACTTGCACTTTGGAAGTCTCCCCAGCCTGTAGCTGGGAGGCATTTCATATTTAAGGCAACTTTCCCTGTAGGGAGGTGCCTAAGCAACTTCAGTACCTAGTGTGTCTTCAACCTACTAGTGCATTGTCAGGTCCCTGTGCCTGAACTCAGTCTGTGATCCTGTACCCGTAGTCCAATGATCCTGAGCACCCCGTCTCCGAACCAATCGTTCTGTTCAATCCTGTACCCGTTCTGTCTGAACCGGCACCAGTATCCATACTGCCATTGACCCTAATCCTGTCGTGCCTGACACTCTGCTGTACAGAGAACTGCCCTGGAGTGGTAGCTGGAGACTACCTGCGGCTCAAGCTTAACCTCACCATCAGAGGCTTTAGTGAAGAACCGGTTAGTCGCTTAGTTATGCCCTTCCAGGGTAATTCCGACCCGTGGTGCAGTGGGTCCACACCCATCAGTGTGACAACATGTAAGCTTCATTGTACAGAGAAAAGAACCCAGCGGAGATGCCCCCACCCAGTTCTACATGTAACCCCCATTGTACAGAGTGAGCAGACCTTGGAGGAAGCCCCTGCCCAGTTCTACTTGTAACCCCCATTGTACAGAGTGTGCAGACCACGGTGGACGCTTCCGCCCAGCTATGTATGTGACTCCCATTATGCAGACATGGGAGGACACCCCTGTCCAGCTCTACATGTAACCTGCATTGTTCAGTGTGCAAAAACGCTGGAGGACGTCCCCATCCAGCTCTACATGTATCCTCCACTGTACAAAAAGCGTAGACCCCAGAGGACGTCCCCATCCAGCTCTACATGTAACCTCCACTGTACAGAGAGTAGACCCCAGAGGACGTCCCCATCCAGCTCTACATGTTACCTCCACTGTACAGAGAGTGTAGACCCCAGAGGACATCACCATCCAGCTCTACATGTAGCCTCCACTGTACAGAGAGCGTAGACCCCATAGGACGTCCCCATCCAGCTCTACATGTTACCTCCACTGTACAGAGAATGTAGACCCCAGGGGGCGTCCCTATCCAGCTCTGCATGTAACCTCCACTGTACAAATAGCGTAGACCCCAGAGGACGTCCCCATCCAGATCTACATGTTATCTCCACTGTACAGAGAATGTAGACCCCAGAGGACGTCCCCATCCAGCTCTATGTGTAACCTCCACTGTACAGAGAGCGTAGACCCCAGAGGACATCATCATCCAGCTCTACATGTGACCTCCATTGTACAGAGAGCGTAGACCCCAGAGGACGTCCCCATCCAGCTCTACATGTTACCTCCACTGTACAGAGAATGTAGACCCCAGAGGACGTCCCCATCCAGCTCTACGTGTAACCTCCACTGTACAGAGAGCGTAGACCCCAGAGGACGTCCCCATACAGCTTTACATGTAACCGCCACTGTACAGAGAGCGTAGACCCCAGAGGACATCACCATACAGCTGTACATGTGACCTCCATTGTACAGAGAGCGTAGACCCCAGAGGACGTCCCTATCCATCTCTACATGTTACCTCCACTGTACAGAGAGCGTAGACCCCAGAGGACATCACCATCCAGCTTTACATGTGACCTCCACTGTACAGAGAATGTAGACCCCAGAGGACGTCCCCATCCAGCTCTACATGTAACCTCCACTGTACAAAGAGCGTAGACCCCAGAGGACGTCCCCATACAGCTTTACATGTAACCTCCACTGTACAGAGAGCGTAGACCCCAGAGGACATCACCATACAGCTGTACATGTGACCTCCATTGTACAGAGAGCGTAGACCCCAGAGGACGTCCCCATCCATCTCTACATGTTACCTCCACTGTACAGAGAGCGTAGACCCCAGAGGACATCACCATCCAGCTCTACATGTGACCTCCATTGTACAGAGAGCGTAGACCCCAGAGGACGTCCCCATCCAGCTCTACATGTTACCTCCACTGTACAGAGAATGTAGACCCCAGAGGACGTCCCCATCCAGCTCTACGTGTAACCTCCACTGTACAGAGAGCGTAGACCCCAGAGGACATCACCATCCAGCTCTACATGTGACCTCCACTGTACAGAGAGCGTAGACCCCAGAGGACATCACCATCCAGCTCTACATGTGACCTCCACTGTACAGAGAGCGTAGACCCCAGAGGACGTCCCCATCCAGCTCTACATGTAACCTCCACTGTACAAAGAGCGTAGACCCCAGAGGACGTCCCCATACAGCTTTACATGTAACCGCCACTGTACAGAGAGCGTAGACCCCAGAGGACATCACCATACAGCTGTACATGTGACCTCCATTGTACAGAGAGCGTAGACCCCAGAGGACGTCCCTATCCATCTCTACATGTTACCTCCACTGTACAGAGAGCGTAGACCCCAGAGGACATCACCATCCAGCTCTACATGTGACCTCCACTGTACAGAGAATGTAGACCCCAGAGGACGTCCCCATCCAGCTCTACATGTAACCTCCACTGTACAAAGAGCGTAGACCCCAGAGGACGTCCCCATACAGCTTTACATGTAACCTTCACTGTACAGAGAGCGTAGACCCCAGAGGACATCACCATACAGCTGTACATGTGACCTCCATTGTACAGAGAGCGTAGACCCCAGAGGACGTCCCCATCCATCTCTACATGTTACCTCCACTGTACAGAGAGCGTAGACCCCAGAGGACATCACCATCCAGCTCTACATGTGACCTCCATTGTACAGAGAGCGTAGACCCCAGAGGACGTCCCCATCCAGCTCTACATGTTACCTCCACTGTACAGAGAATGTAGACCCCAGAGGACGTCCCCATCCAGCTCTACGTGTAACCTCCACTGTACAGAGAGCGTAGACCCCAGAGGACATCACCATCCAGCTCTACATGTGACCTCCACTGTACAGAGAGCGTAGACCCCAGAGGACATCACCATCCAGCTCTACATGTGACCTCCACTGTACAGAGAGCGTAGACCCCAGAGGACGTCCCCATCCAGCTCTACATGTAACCTCCACTGTACAAAGAGCGTAGACCCCAGAGGACGTCCCCATACAGCTTTACATGTAACCGCCACTGTACAGAGAGCGTAGACCCCAGAGGACATCACCATACAGCTGTACATGTGACCTCCATTGTACAGAGAGTGTAGACCCCAGAGGACGTCCCTATCCATCTCTACATGTTACCTCCACTGTACAGAGAGCGTAGACCCCAGAGGACATCCCCATCCATCTCTACATGTTACCTCCACTGTACAGAGAGCGTAGACCCCAGAGGACATCACCATCCAGCTCTACATGTGACCTCCATTGTACAGAGAGCGTAGACCCCAGAGGACGTCCCCATCCAGCTCTACATGTTACCTCCACTGTACAGAGAATGTAGACCCCAGAGGACGTCCCCATCCAGCTCTACGTGTAACCTCCACTGTACAGAGAGCGTAGACCCCAGAGGACATCACCATCCAGCTCTACATGTGACCTCCACTGTACAGAGAGCGTAGACCCCAGAGGACATCACCATCCAGCTCTACATGTGACCTCCACTGTACAGAGAGCGTAGACCCCAGAGGACGTCCCCATCCAGCTCTACATGTAACCTCCACTGTACAAAGAGCGTAGACCCCAGAGGACGTCCCCATACAGCTTTACATGTAACCGCCACTGTACAGAGAGCGTAGACCCCAGAGGACATCACCATACAGCTGTACATGTGACCTCCATTGTACAGAGAGCGTAGACCCCAGAGGACGTCCCTATCCATCTCTACATGTTACCTCCACTGTACAGAGAGCGTAGACCCCAGAGGACATCACCATCCAGCTCTACATGTGACCTCCACTGTACAGAGAATGTAGACCCCAGAGGACGTCCCCATCCAGCTCTACATGTAACCTCCACTGTACAAAGAGCGTAGACCCCAGAGGACGTCCCCATACAGCTTTACATGTAACCTCCACTGTACAGAGAGCGTAGACCCCAGAGGACATCACCATACAGCTGTACATGTGACCTCCATTGTACAGAGAGCGTAGACCCCAGAGGACGTCCCCATCCATCTCTACATGTTACCTCCACTGTACAGAGAGCGTAGACCCCAGAGGACATCACCATCCAGCTCTACATGTGACCTCCATTGTACAGAGAGCGTAGACCCCAGAGGACGTCCCCATCCAGCTCTACATGTTACCTCCACTGTACAGAGAATGTAGACCCCAGAGGACGTCCCCATCCAGCTCTACGTGTAACCTCCACTGTACAGAGAGCGTAGACCCCAGAGGACATCACCATCCAGCTCTACATGTGACCTCCACTGTACAGAGAGCGTAGACCCCAGAGGACATCACCATCCAGCTCTACATGTGACCTCCACTGTACAGAGAGCGTAGACCCCAGAGGACGTCCCCATCCAGCTCTACATGTAACCTCCACTGTACAAAGAGCGTAGACCCCAGAGGACGTCCCCATACAGCTTTACATGTAACCGCCACTGTACAGAGAGCGTAGACCCCAGAGGACATCACCATACAGCTGTACATGTGACCTCCATTGTACAGAGAGTGTAGACCCCAGAGGACGTCCCTATCCATCTCTACATGTTACCTCCACTGTACAGAGAGTGTAGACCCCAGAGGACGTCCCTATCCATCTCTACATGTTACCTCCACTGTACAGAGAGCGTAGACCCCAGAGGACGTCCCCATCCAGCTCTACATGTGACCTCCACTGTACAGAGAATGTAGACCCCAGAGGACGTCCCCATCCAGCTCTACATGTAACCTCCACTGTACAAAAAGCGTAGACCCCAGAGGACGTCCCCATACAGCTTTACATGTAACCTCCACTGTACAGAGAGCGTAGACCCCAGAGGACATCACCATCCAGCTCTACATGTGACCTCCATTGTACAGAGAGCGTAGACCCCAGAGGACGTCCCCATCCAGCTCTACATGTTACCTCCATTGTACAGAGAGCGTAGACCCCAGAGGACATCACCATCCAGCTCTACATGTGACCTCCATTGTACAGAGAGCGTAGACCCCAGAGGACGTCCCCATCCAGCTCTACATGTTACCTCCATTGTACAGAGAGCGTAGACCCCAGAGGACGTCCTCATACAGCTTTACATGTAACCACCACTGTACAGAGAGCGTAGACCCCAGAGGACGTCCCCATCCAGCTCTACATGTTACCTCCACTGTACAGAGAATGTAGACCCCAGAGGACGTCCCCATACAGCTTTACATGTAACCGCCACTGTACAGAGAGCGTAGACCCCAGAGGACGTCCCCATCCATCTCTACATGTGACCTCCACTGTACAGAGAGCGTAGACCCCAGAGGACATCACCATCCAGCTCTACATGTGACCTCCACTGTACAGAGAGCGTAGACCCCAGAGGACATCACCATACAGCTGTAAATGTGACCTCCATTGTACAGAGAGCGTAGACCCCAGAGGACGTCCCCATCCAGCTCTACGTGTAACCTACACTGTACAGAGAGCGCAGATCCTGGAGGACGTCCCCATCCAGCTCTACATGTAACCTCCACTGTACAGAGAGCGCAGATCCTGGAGGACACCCCTGCCGAGCTCTACACCACACCTGCACACTATACATATACAGAGCTCAGACCCCAGAGGATGCACACCTGGCACACTATACATATACAGAGCACAAAACCTGGGAGATGCCCACCCCGAGTCCTCCTTATCTCTAAATCGAAAAGGTCGAGTGTGTACTGTGGAGCTGGTGCTGCCCTCAGCACCTGTCACTGTGGGTATCTTTACATTTGTGCCGTATGCATCTAAGACTAGCACAAATGATACAGTCTCATGCATCTCAGACTATTCTGAGTTACTCTATCTCATGGTGTCTTGTTTGACCCCCTTTCTGTCCCCTCCAGCTCTGCCTCAGTTCACCACCAGTAAGAGGCGCTCCGAGGTGCGCGTGACATCAGGGCAGTCAGCAGAATTTGTATCAGAGACTTCAGAAGAGAACGTGCAGGTTTTGTGGTATAAAGACGGGAAAGAGATTCGAAAATCGAAGAGATTCCAGCTGGAATCCGCAGGAAAACTCCAGAAGCTGCTGATCTCCTCCGTCCACAAGGAAGATGAGGGGACGTACACGTGCAGCATCGGGGATGATGGCATCACATTCACCTTGCAGGTCACAGGTGCGTTACATGAGCCCAAGCAAGAATACTGAGACATGCAGACCTAACACCGCCTCCTTGTGCACATGATGCCTGTCTAATAGATTGACCAGTGGGTGCTCTCGTCCGCTGTCCATTAGACCGCATGGACAAGGGATCACCCCACTGAACGCCCGCTCTCCTTTTACTGTGGGCATAACACTACTCAGACAACACAGGGAGAGGGTAAAACGGTGTGGAAATACTTTATTTAGCCACAATACAGGCAGATAAGACATAGAACAGTCCCAGCACAGTACCCAAGATGGTGCACACAGAGTCTCACCCTTCTGCTGACTCGCTGGGATTAGAGCAGCTGGGACTTCGCAGCTTCCAGGGCCGACTACTCCACCTACGACTTGCACAAAGAGAAGGCAACGACAAGCTTAGGAAGATGACAGTCTATTCAGGTACAAGGCCAGGTGACCGGTGGGTCCCAACCTGGCTTCTACGAACATCTCCATGGAGCCAGGTGACCGGTGGGTCCCATTTCTGGCTTTAACAAATGTATCCATAGAGCCAGGTGACCGATGGGTCCAAATCCTGACTACCCCAAACGTATCCATGGGTTCAGTGATGGTCAATGGAGCAGATCTGTGTTCTTTCAGCCGGGGCCGTGGTCCCCTAAGCTGGCATCCAGTAGAATGATAAATCTGTGTCCCTTATGATGGAGCCATGATCTGGCAGCTATCCTGTAGAGTATTCCTGGCTGTGGTTTTGTAAAAAGTATCTGGTTCTCCTCGCAGGACAATAGAAATCCTTCTTTATACCCACATCTGTGGTTCAGGTCATCATCCACAGGTCGGGGGAGGTGGGATGAGTCTGACTCTCATTGTTTGAGTATTTAATCAATTTACATGTTTTGCTCCTCCGTTTAAGAAGCCACAGTGGCCCACACAATGGTCAGTCAACAGACCCCGTGTTCCTGTCTTGCAAAAATAGAAGTCAATAATATCAAGAATCAACTTTTAAGACTCATATGACAACAGTCTATGGTTCTTGACCAACTGATTGAAAATAGATGTCTGGATACATAGTATTAAATGCTGTGTCCTCACAATGCTCTTTTAGAAGCTGCTTTAAACTGCTGCTCTAGCAAGAATCTGTGCTGAAATACTCTTTATAAAAACTCCCCTTGTGTGAGCCCCTATGCTCCCCTCCCCCATGCTCAGACAACAAGTATTTGTAAATAGTGTGCTTCCTGCTGGAGCAGCAGATCAAAGCAGCTTCTAAAAGAGCATGATCTAGGCTGGAAAAAGCATGGAGTTTAGAGAGAAGTTAGCAAAATAAGGTATTGAAGTATTTTCTAAAGATTCATAACTTTACAAAAGGCTGCTCAATAATTAAATAAAGCAAATATAGTTACTCTCTCTGATCTCTGTATGCTGACAGTAAAACATAGCTGCAAAACATATACACTGTGCATCTATGGTTATAAAATATCACCTCCCCTCCTGCAGCTGCAGATGGGGAACAGTCACCAATGTTGGGTGCATGCAGCACCTCTTGAGTGCTTCTTTTTCAGTTTGATGATTAGGTGGGCGCTTCCTAGAGTGTTGTGAGAGCCGTATCGTGTGCACCAGGCCCATTAAATGTTTTCTCTCCACTCCTCTCCCTCCCCTGTCACATTAATTACAGACATAGAGAAGCTGCAGCTTTATTTCTCACAACATGCACAGAAAGCGAGAAACTACAGCTCCATCCTCCTCATTTCTCACAACATGCACAGAAAGCGAGAAGCTGCAGCTCTATCCTCCTTCTTTCTCACACCATGCACAGAAAGAGAGAAGCTGTAGCTCTATCCTCCTTCTTTCTCACACCATGCACAGAAAGAGAGAAGCTGCAGCTCTATCCTCCTTCTTTCTCACACCATGCACAGAAAGAGAGAAGCTGTAGCTCTATCCTCCTTCTTTCTCACAACATGCACAGAAAGCGAGAAGCTGTAGCTCTATCCTCCTTCTTTCTCACAACATGCACAGAAAGAGAGAAGCTGCAGCTCTATCCTCCTTTCTCACACCATACACAGAAAAAGAGAAGCTGCAGCTCTATCCTCCTTCTTTCTCACGCCATACACAGAAAGAGAGAAGCTGCAGCTCTATCCTCCTTCTTTCTCACATCATGCACAGAAAGAGAGAAGCTGCAGCTCTATCCTCCTTCTTTCTCACACCATGCACAGAAAGAGAGAAGCTGTAGCTCTATCCTCCTTCTTTCTCACAACATGCACAGAAAGCGAGAAGCTGTAGCTCTATCCTCCTTCTTTCTCACAACATGCACAGAAAGAGAGAAGCTGCAGCTCTATCCTCCTTCTTTCTCACACCATGCACAGAAAGAGAGAAGCTGTAGCTCTATCCTCCTTCTTTCTCACACCATGCACAGAAAGAGAGAAGCTGCAGCTCTATCCTCCTTCTTTCTCACACCATGCACAGAAAGAGAGAAGCTGTAGCTCTATCCTCCTTCTTTCTCACAACATGCACAGAAAGCGAGAAGCTGTAGCTCTATCCTCCTTCTTTCTCACAACATGCACAGAAAGAGAGAAGCTGCAGCTCTATCCTCCTTTCTCACACCATACACAGAAAAAGAGAAGCTGCAGCTCTATCCTCCTTCTTTCTCACGCCATACACAGAAAGAGAGAAGCTGCAGCTCTATCCTCCTTCTTTCTCACATCATGCACAGAAAGAGAGAAGCTGCAGCTCTATCCTCCTTCTTTCTCACAACATGCACAGAAAGCGAGAAGCTGTAGCTCTATCCTCCTTCTTTCTCACGCCATACACAGAAAGAGAGAAGCTGCAGCTCTATCCTCCTTCTTTCTCACGCCATACACAGAAAGCGAGAAGCTGCAGCTCTATCCTCCTTCTTTCTCACAACATGCACAGAAAGCGAGAAGCTGCAGCTCTATCCTCCTTCTTTCTCACGCCATACACAGAAAGAGAGAAGCTGCAGCTTTATCCTCCTTCTTTCTCACGCCATACACAGAAAGAGAGAAGCTGCAGCTCTATCCTCCTTCTTTCTCACATCATGCACAGAAAGAGAGAAGCTGCAGCTCTATCCGCCTTCTTTCTCACGCCATACACAGAAAGAGAGAAGCTGCAGCTCTATCCTCCTTCTTTCTCACATCATGCACAGAAAGAGAGAAGCTGCAGCTCTATCCTCCTTCTTTCTCACGCCATACACAGAAAGAGAGAAGCTGCAGCTCTATCCTCCTTCTTTCTCACAACATGCACAGAAAGCGAGAAGCTGCAGCTCTATCCTCCTTCTTTCTCACGCCATACACAGAAAGAGAGAAGCTGCAGCTCTATCCTCCTTCTTTCTCACAACATGCACAGAAAGCGAGAAGCTGCAGCTCTATCCACCTTTCTCACGCCATACACAGAAAGAGAGAAGCTGTAGCTCTATCCTCCTTCTTTCTCACAACATGCACAGAAAGCGAGAAGCTGCAGCTCTATCCTCCTTCTTTCTCACACCATGCACAGAAAGAGAGAAGCTGCAGCTCTATCCTCCTTCTTTCTCACAACATGCACAGAAAGCGAGAAGCTGCAGCTCTATCCTCCTTCTTTCTCACAACATGCACAGAAAGCGAGAAGCTGCAGCTCTATCCTCCTTCTTTCTCACACCATGCACAGAAAGAGAGAAGCTGCAGCTCTATCCTCCTTCTTTCTCACAACATGCACAGAAAGCGAGAAGCTGCAGCTCTATCCTCCTTCTTTCTCACAACATGCACAGAAAGCGAGAAGCTGCAGCTCTATCCTCCTTCTTTCTCACAACATGCACAGAAAGCGAGAAGCTGCAGCTCTAACATCCTTCTTTCTCACAACATGCACAGAAAGAGAGAAGCTGCAGCTCTATCCTCCTCATTTCTCACCCCATGCACAGAAAGCGAGAAGCTGCAGCTCTATCCTCCTTCTTTCTCACAACATAAACAGAAAGCGAGAAGCTGCAGCTCTATCCTCCTTCTTTCTCACAACATGCACAGAAAGCGAGAAGCTGCAGCTCTATCCTCCTCATTTCTCACACCATGCACAGAAAGCGAGAAGCTGCAGCTCTATCCTCCTTCTTTCTCACAACATGCACAGAAAGAGAGAAGCTGCAGCTCTATCCTCCTTCTTTCTCACAACATGCACAGAAAGCGAGAAGCTGCAGCTCTATCCTCCTTCTTTCTCACAACATGCACAGAAAGCGAGAAGCTGCAGCTCTAACATCCTTCTTTCTCACACCATGCACAGAAAGAGAGAAGCTGCAGCTCTATCCTCCTCATTTCTCACCCCATGCACAGAAAGCGAGAAGCTGCAGCTCTATCCTCCTTCTTTCTCACAACATAAACAGAAAGCGAGAAGCTGCAGCTCTATCCTCCTTCTTTCTCACAACATGCACAGAAAGCGAGAAGCTGTAGCTCTATCCTCCTTCTTTTTCACGCCATACACAGAAAGAGAGAAGCTGCAGCTCTATCCTCCTTCTTTCTCACAACATGCACAGAAAGCGAGAAGCTGTAGCTCTATCCTCCTTCTTTTTCACGCCATACACAGAAAGAGAGAAGCTGTAGCTCTATCCTCCTTCTTTCTCACACCATGCACAGAAAGAGAGAAGCTGCAGCTCCATCCTCCTTAGTCCTTTTCCACTCCTCACAGCTCAGTCTTACAGGCACAGAGAGAGACGTTGCAGTTTCAAACTTTTCTTCCTTTACTCCTCCTCTTACACATATATACATATGCACATTATATATAAACATTATATATACACATACAGCTCTGGAAATTATATATAAACATTATATATACACATACAGCTCTGGCAAAACATTAAGAGCGCACTGCACAGTTGTATAAAAGTCCGCTTCTCTCCATGTCTGACAGCCATTCCATTCCAGTGTCAGCTGAATTCCAACCAGAGTCCACCGCATTCTACTTACTGTGCTTCTGATTAGTGATCACCTGAACCAAATCTTATTTAACGCAGGAAAGTATAAAATCCCTGCTGTGGAGTTCACAATCCTCCTGCAATAGGACAAGCTGGACGGCAAAACAAGTGCTAGTGATATCCCAAAAGTAATAGGAATGAAAAATAAATTTTAACCATGCCAAAGGAGCTGAAAAGAAAAGTCTTGAGTGAGGAAAAGAAGGGCTCAATTCTGGCTTTACTAGCAGAGGGATACCGTGAGCGTCATGTTGTCCCCATCCTTAAAATTTCTAAGACAGCAGTCTATTACAACAAGGTCAAGCAGCAGACATTGGGGACAACAAAGCTACAGACCGGCAGAGGGTGAAAACGACGCTCCACTGACCGGGACGACCATCATCTTATTCAAATGTCACTCAGCAACCGCAGGATGACATCAAGTGACCTACAAAAGGAATGGCAAATGGCAGCTGGGGTGAAGTCCACGGCAAGAACAGTTCGTAACAGGCTCCTAGAGGCAGGGCTCAAGTCATGTAAAGCTGCGAAAAAAGCATTTCATCAATGAGAAGCAGAGGAGAGCGAGGCTGAAGTTTGCCAAACACCGTAAGGATTGGACCATAGAGGACTGGAGTAAGGTAATCTTCCGTGATGAGTCTAATTTGCAGCTTTGCCCAACACCTGGTCGTCTAATGGTTAGACGGAGACCTGGAGAGGCGTACAAGCCACAGTGTCTTGCACCCACTGTGAAATTTGGTGGCTGGAATTGGGCAGGTTAATCTTTGTGAAGGACGTATGAATCAAGCCGCATACAAGGTTATTCTGGAACAACAGCTGATTCCTTCTGCTCAGGCAATGTTCCCCAACTCTGAGGACAATGCGCCATGCCACACAGCTAGGTCAATCAATGTGTGGATGAAGGACCACCACATCAAACCCCTGCCATGGCCGCCCAATCTCCAGACCTGAACCCCACTGAAAACCTCTGGAACGTAATCAAGAGGAAGATGGAGAGTCACAAGCCATCAAACAAAGAAGAACTGCTGACATGTATGTACCAGGAGCGGCATAAGGTCACCCAAAGCCATGTGAGAGACTGGTGGAAAGAAGCCGAGACGCAGGAAAGCTGGGAGTAACAATCATGCCTCTTGCATTTTCTACAGAATGAGATGAGAAAAGTAGAAGAGGAGCCGACTGTGAAGGTGCAGCAGCCAGGTACTGTGGGCAGGAGCCTCTCTGAGGCTACAGATATCCGCCCCGGCATCTCCGTGAAGACCAAGCTTGTTACACAAGTATCCCAGGGAGAGAGCAGGGGCAGGAGACTAAAGGGAGTCTGGCAGCAAGATTCCAACCCCAAACTATTTATACGCACATGTAGCTTTGGTGAATATAAGTCCATCAATAACTTTACATGGCAGGTCCACTCCTCCAGTAATGAGAAGTCAACCTTTGAATTGATGTGCAAATCAGTCCGAAGTGCTACCATAGATCTGAAACCTCTGTCACTCCTGCTCTTTACCCTGCCCAGAGCTGCTGCCTCCTTCTTGACTGATGGCTCCTTTGCTTAACATCACTTAGTGTAGAGGCTGTCAGTCAACAGGAAGTGGCAGAGCTGGCAGGGAGAAGAGCTGGAGTGACAGAGGCTTCAAATCTACCCTAGCTCTTCAGCCTCATTTGTATATGATTTCAAAGGTTGACTTCTCAGGAACGGACCGGTCATGAAAAGGTATCGCTGGACTTGTCTTTGAGAGAGCTACATGCGCATATAAATAGTCTTGGGGTGAAATCCTGCTGAGGATTCTCTTTATGGAAGACCAGAGGGTTTTTTATTACAGTGTTGGCATCAGGAAACGCTGAATCTGCTACAGGAGGTGAAGGAAACGTTCCTAGAAGCAGAGAGCTGCTGCACTGGCCACAACCACTGCCTTTGCCTCCACCTCTCCTGACCCAGTGGAAGGCCTGCTTGTTCTGGGGGGGCCCTGCGCAGTTGCCCAGTTGGACTCCCCTTTCCCACACACGGCTAATGTCGGCTTTGACAACAGGGAAAGACTTTGGAATAAAAGCTTCCACCCTGCTGTTCAGTACTGGGGGCAGATCCTTCCTTACTCAGCTTCACAGTGCTGGACAACTAGGTGGAGACGTAGAATACAGCCTGAGAACTGACGCGTATGTGAGGGGGCGGGGCCTACTCCTGACTGCAGCCCACCGGGGAATTCACCAACTCTCCAGTGGCACAGTCCAAGCCTGTTTACAGTATCACACCAGACGTTCTCCAATACACAAGGAGATGTGGATCTAAGCTGCAGAAAGGAGGAGTGTTCCCGACCCTGAATATTACAGAGATTATACAGTGTATATTCAACATTGCTGGTTTACACAAAATGACTATGATGACGGCGCACTGTTTTATCTACAGAAGACTACTTAGATGATTCCTGTATTTCTTGTAATAACCTCATCTTGCTCTAGAACCAGTGCCGGCCTTCATTAACAAGGACAAGGTCCAAAAGGCGGTGGTGGCCAAACTGACAGAGAGCGCCACCCTGAGCTGTGAGGTCTCTGAGGGGAAGACAGAGGTGAAATGGTACAAGGACGGGAAACTGATCACCAACAGCAAGAAACTGAAGGTGGAGACTGAGGGCCAATGTCGACGTCTGGTGGTGGAGCAGGTGGAGAAGAAAGACGCCGGAGAGTACAGCTGTGAGGCTGCCGGTGAGAAGATCAACTTCAAGATCAACATCAAAGGTCAGTGTGGTGGGAGAAATCACAAATGTTACAAAGTAAAAGCCAATTATATCAATTGAACTTGGCAAATAGACCCCAGTAGCTGACATGGTATAACAGCAGAATTATGAGTGCTGCTCTGAATGTAACTGCAGTGTAAGATATGATGAAACTTGAGCTTTACAGAAGAAAAGTAAAATAAAAAATTTACCCAACACTTATTAAAACATTTTAAGCTTCTAAAAGTAAAATTCTACTTCTCCACCAATCAGCAGCAAGCTTACCGCTGGTCAAAAATGGGTGCCAGCTGCCCAGTACAGCTTTAAGGCGCCAGGTCATGACTTAAGGTTTCTGCCCAAAGCTGGATTACTGATATAAGCACTTATTATACGTATCAGCAAATATAATTCCTGGCATCTCATGTGCACTTAATAATAACACCGCTACTTTTACTTGCCAATTCCTTTGCTATAAACCTATAATCTTCATGTAGAACCGGAGCCGCAGTTTGTTAACCAGGGCAAGGTCCAGAAGGAGGTGGTGGCCAAACTGACCGAGAGCGTCACCCTGAGCTGTGAGGTCTCTGAGGGGAAGACCGAGGTGAAATGGTACAAGGACGGGAAGCTCCTCACCTCCAACAAGAAACTGAAGATGGAGTCTGAGGGCAAGTATCGGCGTCTAGTGGTGGAGCAGGTGGAGAAGAAAGACGCCGGAGAGTACAGTTGTGAGGTGGCCGGTCAGAAGATCAACTTCAAGATCAAAGTCAAAGGTGAAATTATGAAGGAATTCTCCTCCTTGAATGTGAATTCTGATGAATTTTTGGGCTATGTGTGGGAATGCTATTGAAGATCTGGGCCATGTGTAGACTCCCATATGACATTCATGGCCATGAGTTGGAACACTAGTGAATTTTTGGACCATGTGTGGTTGCTGTAATAAAGCTACGATCAACATATTTTTTTCTCCCCTTCCTTTTCAGAACCAGAGCCGGCCTTCATCAGCCTGGAAAAAGTAAAGAAGGAAGTCCAAGCCGACCTAGCAAAGAGTACCACCCTGAGCTGTGAGGTCTCTGAAGAGAAGACAGAGGTGAAATGGTACAAGGATGGGAAGCTGATCTCCTCCAATAAGAAACAGAAGGTGGAGACTGAGGGTAGATATCGGCGTCTGGTGGTGGAGCAGGTGGAGAAGAAAGATGCAGGAGAGTACAGCTGTGAGGCGGCCGGAGAGAAGATCAACTTCAAGATCAACATCAAAGGTAAAATTTCAATGGTTATTCCTTCTCCACCTGCCTTAATCTACTGACTCCACACACTGTCATCCATGTGCTAAAGCTTTGTGAGTGTAGGTACTCTACTAAAGTTATGGGCCATGTATAGATCCTCTAGTTAAACTCTGGACCATGTGTGGGCACGCTAATGAAGTTCTGGGCTGTGAGTGGTTGCTAGTATTATCATTGTATTGTGTTTTTTTTTCAGAATCGGAGCCAACCTTCATCAACCAGGAAAAAGTGAAGAAGGAAGTCCAAGCCGACTTAGCAAAGAGTACCACCCTGAGCTGTGAGGTCTTTGAGGAGAAGACAGAGGTGAAATGGTACAAGGATGGAAAGCTGATCACCTCCAGCAAGAAACTGAAGGTGGAGACTGAGGGAAAAAATCGTCGTCTGGTTGTGGAGCAGGTGGAGAAGAAAGATGCAGGAGAGTACAGCTGTGAGGTGGCCGGTCAGAAGATCAACTTCAAGATCAGCGTCAAAGGTGAAATTACAAACAGTTACTCCTCTTTAGAGCCTTGTATGAGTACTGTACTTAAGCTTTGGGTCATGTGTGGATACTCTATAGAAGTTCTGGACTACGTGTAGTAAATTTAGTAAAGCTCTGGACCACATGTCGTTGCTGTACTGAAGGTACTATTAACACCATTGTATTCTTCTCTTCCTTTTCAGACCCGGAGCCGGCCTTCATCAACCAGGACAAAGTGAAGAAAGAAGTACAAGCCGTCCTAACAGAAAGTACCACCTTGAGCTGTGAAGTTTCAGAAGGGAAGACAGAGGTGAAATGGTACAAGGACGGGAAACTGATCTCCTCCAGCAAGAAACTTAAGGTGGAGACTGAGGGCAAATATCGGCGTCTGGTGGTGGAGCAGGTGGAGAACAAAGATGCTGGAGAGTACAGCTGTGAGGCGGCCGGACAGAAGATTAGCTTCAAGATCAGCGTCAAAGGTGAAATTATGAGGGGTCCCTCCTCCTCAGAACCTTGTACAGTTACTCTAGTGAAGCTGTTGGTTATATGTAGGCAATCTGTTGAAGCACTGATTCATGTGTGATTCACATTAGTGAAGCATTGTGTCATTTTTAAATGTGCTAGTGAAGCTCTGGGCGATAGGTGGATACTGTTATGAAGCTCTGGGACATGTGTGGGTACTCTGGTGAAGCTCTGGGACATGTGTGGGTACTCTGGTGAAGCTCTGGGACATGTGTGGGAACTCTAGTTAGGCTCTAGGCATTGTGCCGGTGCTTCAGTGATGCTACTATTAGTGTCATAGTGCTGTTTTCTCTTTCAGAACCAAAACCGGCCTTCATTAACCAAGACAAAGTGAAGAAGGAAGTCCATGCCCTCCTAACCAAGAACGCCACCCTGAGCTGTGAGGTCTCAGAGGATAAGACAGAGGTGAAATGGTACAAGGACAGGAAGCTGATCACCTCCAGCAAGAAACTGAAGGTGGAGACTGAGGGTAAATGTCGGCGTCTGGTTGTGGAGCAGGTGGAGAAGAAAGATGCAGGAGAGTACAGCTGTGAGGCAGCCGGACAGAAGATCAACTTCAAGATCAGTATCAAAGGTGAGATTACGAAAGCTTTTTCCTCCTCAGAACCTTGTGTGGGTTCTCTACTGAAGCCTCCTGCCATTTATCGGTCCTCTAGTGAAGGTCTTGGCCGGGTGTGATTGCTTTACTAAAGCTTGTATTATTCTTCTCTTTTAGAACCAGAACCAGCCTTCATCAACCAGGACAAAGTCAAGAAAGAAGTTCAATCTCTCTTAACAGAGAGCGCCACCTTGAGCTGTGAGGTCTCTGATGAGAAGACAGAGGTGAAATGGTACAAGGATGGAAAGCTGATCACCAACAGCAAGAAACTGAAGGTGGAGACTGAGGGTAAATGTCGGCGTCTGGTGGTAGAGCAGGTGGAGAAGAAAGATGCAGGAGAGTACAGCTGTGAGGCAGCCGGACAGAAGATCAACTTCAAGATCAGCATCAAAGGTGAGATTACGAAAGCTTTTTCCTCCTCAGAACCTTGTGTGGGTTCTCTACTGAAGCCTCCTGCCATTTGTCTGTCCTGTAGTGAAGGTTGGGCCATGTGTGATTGCTTTACTAAAGTTTGTATTATTGTTATTGTGTTGTGCTCTTCTCTTTTAGAACCAGAACCAGCCTTCTTCAACCAGGACAAATTCAAGAAAGAAGTTCAATCTCTCCTAACAGAGAGCGCCACCTTGAGCTGTGAGGTCTCTGATGAGAAGACAGAGGTGAAATGGTACAAGGATGGAAAGCTGATCACCAACAGCAAGAAATTGAAGGTGGAGACTGAGGGCAAATATCGGCGTCTGGTGGTGGAACACGTGGAGAAGAAAGACTCTGGAGAGTACATTTGTGAGGCGGCTGGACAAAAGATAAACTTCAAGATCAGTGTTAAAGGTAAAATTACGAAAGGTCACTATTCCTTAGAGACTTTTATGGATACTCTAGTGAAGCTGTTGGCCATGTAGAAGTACTTTGTTGAAGCTCTGATTCATGGGTGGATACTTTAGTGAAGCTATTATTAATGTCAGAGTGTCGAATTCTCTTTCAGAACCGGAGCCGGCCTTCATCAACCAGGATAAAGTGAAGAAGGAAGTCCAAGCCACCCTAACCAAGAGCTCCACTCTGAGCTGTGAGGTCTCCGAGGGGAAGACAGAGGTGAAATGGTATAAGGACGGGAAGCTGATCTCCTCCAGCAAGAAACTGAAGGTGGAGACTGAGGGTAAATGTAGGCGTCTTGTGGTGGAGCAGGTGGAGAAGAAAGACGCCGGAGAGTACAGCTGTGAGGCAGCCGGACAGAAGATCAACTTCAAGATCAGCGTCAAAGGTGAGATTATGAAGGGTCACACCTCACAACCTTGGGTGGCTACTCTAGTGAATCACTGGTTCAATGTTTGGGTCTTCTATTTAAGCTCACCGCATTGTGTGGGTCCTCTGGCGAAGTTCTTCGCCATGTGTGATTGCTTTATTAAAGCTCTTATTATTGTCATTGCTTCATGCTCTTCTCTTTCAGAACCTGAACCAGCCTTCATCAACCAGGACAAAGTCAAGAAAGAAGTTCAATCTGTCGTAGCAGAGAACGCCACCCTGAGCTGTGAGGTCTCTGAGGAGAAGACAGAGGTGAAATGGTACAAGGACGGGAAGCTCCTCACCTCCAGCAAGAAACTGAAGGTGGAGACTGAGGGTAAATGTCGGCGTCTGGTGGTGGAGCAGGTGGAGAAGAAAGACGCCGGCGAGTACAGCTGTGAGGCAGCCGGACAGAAGATCAACTTCAAGATCAACGTCAAAGGTGACTTTCATGGTTTAAATTATCCAGGATTTCTCAGTGTAGAGATTCCTGGGGGGATTGACCTCCTGTCAGGCCAATGTTATCTTTGCAGAAGCCACCAGCCAGTATCACTACTTCACACAGTCAGGACTCCACTAAATGCCCTTTACACGAGCCGCTAATCAGTGTAAACATTATGACAATCACCTGACGAACTAACAAAGCAAGGTTTCATTTGGGCGAGTTTATATTTTTATTTGCTTGCATAAAAATCACTGTTATCAGTAGCACATTACCCTATTGAGAAAGTTGATGTGCTGCCGAGACCGTACTGAATGTAGGAACATGGGAACACTGCATACACGGCACTCCTGCATGGAGGCTAGTTTGGTAGGGTTCAACTCTGTGCAATAATCGAGCAGAAAAACAATCTAATGTGCTGCCATTTTGGTCTTATAAAGTCGCTCTGGCTCCAGATCACCAGTATATACCAGGGCCACCATAGGTTCTCCGGGCACCACACTAGGTCTAACCACCTCTCTTTCCATTGGTACCAAAACTATTGTCTTCTGAGGATCTGGGGCCCCCACAAGTGAAATACTTGGTCCTACACTAACCCCTCTTTTCTATAGACAGGACACACAACCAACACAATTTCCCCCTGTGCCTGCAGCATTCTTTACAGATTCCCCTTACCCCTCTTTGAACCCCATCTATGGGAGCTGCTCCATGTCTCCGGCCTAGGCCTTATCTCTGTTCAGTACAAGGGGCTTCTACCTCTCATGTGTCTCGGTCACACACTGACTCACTTCCTGGCATCAGCTCTTTACATAAGCTCCCTAATTCCTGCATCTGTTAGTATTACAGAGAGGGACACCAAGAAGGAGATAAGTTTACCCCCGACACCCAACCTCAGAAATAATCCTGTACGTGAGCCTCAAAACCATGCTCCAGAATCTGATGGAGGACGATAAAGTAATTATGTTTTGGGGATCGTGCCCGGATGCTGGTGTGAGAGGACATGCGGCTGCAGAGCTCCCGCCAGTCATCATAAATCACCGGCTGAAGAGCCAAGCACCGGTGCTCGATCCTGCCCACCGATGGGTCCCGATAAGGGGAGAAACGCTGCGCTCTCTGGAGTGTTACTGAACGGCCCCGCGACAGCCCTGGATGCCGTTCTCCTTCTGGAAAAGGGAGCCACCAGGAAGCGGGCGCCATCTTAAAGAGATGAGGAGTCGGCTAAAGAGCCAGAGGAGGATACCATACATGGAGCCAGAGAGGAGGGAGAGCTGCACTCGGATCTGGTGGACGCTGGGCCCCCAGGGAGTAAGGAGAAATCATCGGATATCAGAGACGCTCAGGGAATGTGCGGTGCTGATGGACCCATAAAGTCTCTGTCCACACAAGATTGCCATTCTGCCGTTAATGGTGACTATCAGCAAACTGGAGAAGAAGGCCATCTTTCCCCACCTCTGATAGTAATCAGGCCGATGAGCCTGTACCTCAGAAAAATCATATACTGACCCTCATAGAGGGGAAAAGTAAATCTGGAAAAAAGACCCTCCCAGGCTAACCCCTACTATCTCCCATGAAGATGATGAGTGATTATTTAGAGGGATCTTCTGATGAGGAGGGGGACCACATGGATGAGCACTTTCCTCAACAATGGTGAAGGTTTTTTGCACGTTTCCTCTCAAAGGAAGACTTTAAGGTACTTACTTCAGAGGTTAAAGACACATGCAGATCTGAAATTACTTGCTGTGGTGTAATGACCACTGTGTCCACTAGGGAGCGCTGTGTGGATGTCCAAGAGAGAGGATGAGTGGCAGAATATGGAAGGACCGTTATGTATCTCAAGGTGGGTGACCTTGAGATGGAGACTGATGCGTGTGTTGAGCAGCAGTGATACTGCTGAGGTGCCTTGTCAATGTGTCAGGGAGAGGTCTCCAATTAGCTAGGGAGACGGGTGGACCTTGTTACCTACAAACCCACCCAGGGGGTGTGTTTAGAACACTATGGTAGAGTGTGTATGAGTGTGTGAAGGACCTGTGATGAGGGCATAGCCATGTGACCCGGTGGGCGTGGCTACGGACCATATATGGTGGCCAGGGTAGGTCACATGTGAATGCAGGGACCTGGTTAGTCCAGGGTGGAAGGTCCCGCTAGGAGATGTCTCCTGGCTCACAGCATGTGAAGTGGCTGTGAACAATGGCGACGTGTGCCTGTGAGTTCCCTGGAGGGAATGAACGTGTGCAGGATGGTGAAGCAGCATGAGGAAACCCTGACGGGGTGAGAGAACTTGGGGCTAGGAAGCCTGCGTATTGAACAGTGCAGAACAATATGACTACAGGATAACAGAGGGTTACTCTGTAATTGACGCTATGCTGATTATATGCTGTTTTCTGTTGCTGTGATGGTTTATGATGCTGAATAAACTGAAGGGAGTATGATTATTTTGTGGAAAACCCGTGCCGGATCTGGTTTTGTGGCGGCTCAGTGAGTGATCCCCTACTTGAATGACAGCGCTACCTTACATTGCCTACAACAGGACTTGCAGCTTTTGTCTGGCAGAATTGACTCCCTGGAGGGGGAACATGATGTCACCCGATCTGATGTCTGAGCTTCAGCAGTCATCCAATACTCAGCAGACAATGCTCAGAGATCTCCAAGTTCTAATGGAAGACTTGGAGAACAGGGGCAGGAGATGTAACATCAGAGTGAGAGGAGTCCCGGAATCAAACGAACAGGAAAATACTAAACTAATCTTGCAGGAAATCTTTACCTCCATCCTGGGTGATCCAGGCTCTACGCCCCTTAAATTTGATCGGGCACATCGGGCCCTTCAGCCTAAGGGAGCAACGCCATTTCCAAGAGACATTATCTGTTGTTCGCATGATTTTGGAACCAAAGAAAAAAAATGATGATGAAGGCCAGGTCTTTAAAGGAATCATAGAATCGTAGAGTTGGAAGGGACCTCCTGGGCCATCTGGTCCAACCCCCTGCTCAAAGCAGGATTCGCTAAATCATCCCAGTCAGATGTCTGTCCAGCCTCTGTTTGAAGACTTCCATTGAAGGAGAACTCACCACTTCTCGTGGCAGCCTGTTCCACTCATTGATCACTCTAACTGTCAAAAAGTTTTTTCTAATATCTAATCTGTGTCTCCTCCCATTCAGTTTCATCCCATTGCTTCTAGTCTTTCCTTGTGCAAATGAGAATAAAGTTGATCCTTCTACAATGTGACAGCCCTTTAGATATTTGTAGACAGCTATTAAGTCTCCTCTCAGTCTTCTCTTTTGCAAACTAAACATTCCCAAATCCTTCAACCTTTCCTCATAAGACAGGGTTTGCAGACCGGTCACCATTCTGGTCGCTCTTTTCTGAACTTGCTCCAGTTTGTTGATGTCTTTTTTAAAATGTGGTGCCCAAAACTGCAAAACTGGACACAATATTCCAGATGAGGTCTGACCAAAGAGGAGTAGAGGGAAATAATGACTTCACGTGATCTAGACTGTATGCTTCTGTTAATACATCCTAGAATTGCATTTGCCTTTTTTGCTGCTGCATCACACTGTTGACTCATATTCAGTCTGTGATCTATTAGTATACCCAAGTCTTTTTCACATGTGCTGTCACTTAGCCCTATTCCTCCCATTCTGTATATGCTTTTTTCATTTTTATTGCCCAGATGTAGTACTTTGCATTTCTCCCTGTTAAAAACCATTCTGTTAGTTGCTGTCCACTTCTCCAGTTTATTTATATCTTTTTGAATCCTCTCTCTCTCTTCTCTAGTATTAGCTATCCCTCCTAGCTTTGTGTCATCAGCAAATTTAATCAGTTTACCCTCAATTCCTTCATCTAAATCGTTGATAAAGATGTTGAACAATACAGGGCCCAGGACAGAGCCCTGTGGTACCCCACTTGAGACATTCTTCCAACTGGATGTGCAGCCATTTACGACCACTCTTTGGGTCCGATCACTAAGCCAGTTAAGAATCCACCTAACAGTTGCCTTGTCCATTCCATACTTAGCCATTTTTTCAATAAGGATTGTATGAGAGACTTTGTCAAATGCTTTGCTGAAGTCAAGATATACTTTATCTACAGCATTTCCTTGATCCACTCAATCAGTGATTCCGTCATAGAAGGAAATTAAGTTAGTCTGACATGACTTATTAGTTACAAACCCATGCTGACTCTGTTTAATCACTTCATTCTTATCCAGGTACTGACATACATGTTGTTTAATAATTTGTTCAAAGATCTTTCCTGGTATAGAAGTCAGACTCACCGGCCTATAGTTGCCTGGGTCCACCTTCTTCCCCTTTTTGAAGATAGGAACAACATTTGCTCTTCTCCAGTCTTCTGGCACTTCTCCTGTTCTCCAAGAATTTTCAAAGATTATGGAGAGGGGTTCAAAAATTTTTTCTGCTATCTCCTTTCAGTACTCTGGGGTGTAATTCATCTGGACCTGGAGACTTGAATTCATTTAGGTTAGCTAAGTGTTTCCTCACTATCTTTCTGTTTATAGATATCCTGGATTCTTCTATTCCCTTAATAGGACAGTGAAAAACAGTTGATGTTACATTTCCTTTCTGAGAGAAAACAGATGCAAAATAGGAATTTAAAAGTTCAGCCTTCTCAACATCCTGTCTTACCATTTCATAATTTTCATCCTGTAAAAATCCTATAGCATCTTTGACTTTTCTTTTACTTTTAACATATCCCAAAAATCCTTTATTATTGCTTTTGACATCTCTTGCAAGCCTCAATTCATTTTCAGCTTTAGATAATCTGATTTGTGCCCTGCAGGTTCTGCAGACAGCATTATATTCTTCTTTAGATATGCCTCCCTCTTTCCATTTTATAAACTTTTTTTCTTCCTTTTTAGCATGTGCTTAAGTTCTGTGTTCATCCATCCTGGTTTCCTTAAATGCTTCCTATTCTTCCCTCTTTTCGGAATTGTTAACAACTGTGCTTTGAGAATTTCATTTTTCAAGATTTCCCATCCTTCCTGGACATTTTTGTCTTTAAGGATATCCAGCCATTGGATCCCTCCAATTCTCTTTCTGAATCCCTTAAAATTTGCCTTTCTGAAATCTAACCTTGACGTCTGAGTCTTCACAGGTCTTCCTCCTCTAGTTATCCAAAATTCTAAAATAGCATGGTCGCTACCTCCTAGGGTCCCAGCCACTTTTACCTCCTCAACCATTTCCTCCCTGTTTATAAGGATTAGATCCAAGGTAGCAGTTCCCCTTGTTTTCTCCCCTACCTTTTGGAAGATAAAGTTGTCAGCAAGAGAGGATAAGAATTTCCTTGACCAATTAGTTTTGCCTGAGAGAGATTCCCAACAAATGTCTGGATAGTTGAAATCTCCCATGACAACTATGTTATATTTTTTGGAGAACTTGGCCATTTGATGCATAAAGAGTTCATCCATATCTTCAGCTTGCACAGGCGGCCTGTAGTGAATGCCTACAATGGTGTCCTTTCCATTGTTCTGTCCTTGTATTCTTACCCAAACAGTTTCCACAGAACTCCCAGTCTCTGAAGCTTGGATCTCTGTGCAGGTATACGCGTTTCTAACATACAATGCGACACTTCCTCCTCGTATATCAAGTCTGTTTCTTGCAAATAAGTTGTATCCTTCTAGTCTTGTATTCCAATCATGTGTATTGTCCCACCAAGTTTCAGGAGATTATGTTCCAGGACACGGCCATTCAATTGTTCCCGGACCTGTCTCGCATAACTCTACAAAAGAGGAGCCTGCTTAGGCCTTTGATGTCTGCCCTGAGGAACTTTAGCATTCCTTATAGGTGGGTATTGCCCTTTGCCCTAACAGCTCGGAGAGTGGGTGTCTCTGCGACACTGCGCTCCCTTCAGGATCTACCAGCCTTTTGTGAGAAGTTTGAGCTCCAGGTCCAGCTTTACTAGTAGGGGGCGATTTCAATATCCCTCTCTCAGAAACATTTCATAGACAATTAATAATAATCCCACATCACAAAACTTAATTAGAATGGCGAGAGACTTTATGAAATTAATTAAGACTAACTCCTTGTTTGATTTGTGGAGAATAGATCATTCCGGGGACAGGACGTTCTCCTTCTGTTCTCCCCCTCATCATACCCACTCTAGAATTGATGACTTTTTTTGCAAATATTCTGACCCTTAAAATGATAGCAGAGGCTGAGATGGGACACATCACCTGGACTGATCATGATCCTGTGGTGCTGGACCTTAAATCTACCCTACCGTTTACCAGAAAGTGCCCCTAGCGGTTGAACGAGTTCCTAATTTATGATCCTACTATTTGGAAGTCTTTATTGAACCATCTCAGTGACTTCTTCCATCTGAATGAGGGCTCAGTTTCTTCCCCTTCAGTCCTGTGAGAAGCCCCCAAGGCTGTCATGAGGGGGTATTGTATTAAAGCAAGTTCCAGATTTAAAAGAAATGCTTAATTTGAATTCAGTAAATTAACTTATCAGTTGATTAATGAGGAGCGTAGTTTGGTGGTCTCTCCCTTGGTGAGCATCTTGAATAAGGTTTTTGCAACTAGAAATGAACTAAAAGATCTCTCAAAGCGTAAATCTGAAAAACTCTTTCTTTATACTAAACAAAAACATTACGAAAAGGATAATAAAGCTCTTAGTCTCTCGGCTAGCTTACTGAGAGATCCCTGAACTCTTATCCCAGGGCTCTGCGAGAAGCGGGCCGCACGATCCTCTATATCCCAACTGTAATCTCAGAGATATTTTATCATTTTCATAGTAAATTGTATAATTTACAGTCTACTCTCCCCATAAATGTGACTAATAGAAATAGGATATTGATACGGTTTTCATCAAAATTAGAGTTCCCGGTTCTCCCCTCAGAGACCTTAACGTCTCTTAATCAATGGCTGACGCTGGAAGAGGTGGTGGACATTTTGAAAGACCTCCCCTCAGGCAAATCTCCAGGCCCGGATGGGCTGACCTATCTCTATTACCAAACCTTTGTGGAGGAGCTTTCTCCTCAAATGTACAGACTATTTAACTCATTTCTGGAGGGTCACCCATCCCAGATTCGATAACACATTCTTATTTAATTCTCATCCCAAAACCGGGGACGGATCCATTGGATTGTTCAAACTATCGCCCAGTTGCGTTTTTAAACTCGGATTTAAAAATATTCACACATATTCTGGCTAATAGGCTAAACTTCTGGCTTCCCCAACTTATTAATAAGGACCGAGTGGGTTTTGTCCCTAACCGTCAGGGTGGAGATAATGCTAGACCGGCAATAGACTTAATAAAAGTAAAATACGGTCTATCCTACTGAGCCTGGATGCAGAAAAGGCGTTTAATCATCTTAATTGGTCCTTCCTATTTGAGATATTGAAGAATTTTGGCATTTCGGGCCCTTTTCTAACAGCTATTGAAGCACTGTATAGTTCCCCTTCAGTCTCTATTAAGCTTCCCTTCAATACTTCTTCATTCAGAATATCAAATGGTACCCGTCAGGGCGGCCCCTTATCCCCCCATTATATGTTTTGTGTATTGAACCTCTAGCGACGATGATAAGACAAAATCCTTACATATCGGGAGTGGAGGTTCGGGACAAAATGTTTTAAGATCTCCTTATTTGCAGACGATGTTCTTTTGACCCTAACCAACCTTCATATTACACTGCCTAACCTAATGGAAGATCGTAAAAAGTATGGGGAGTTATCGGGGTATAACCTAAATACTTCAAAAATAGAAGCCCTCCCACTAAATATCCCTCCTGATGATCATCTACACTAAATTTTAAATTCAGATGGAAGTCTGGGGCAATGAAATGCCTGGGGGTACCCTGCCTTCCTCTAACGGTAACCTATATACCACTAGTGTCCCTCCACTTCTGAGTGACCTAAAGAAGCTAATGGATAAATGGAGACCCCGCTCGCTATCACTAATTGGCCGTATTACATCACTTAAGATGTCCCTCCTCCCTAAGTAACTTTATTTTCACCGGTCAAGGTCGCCATGTGTGAACTTATATCCCTCCCAGCAGCCATGTTGAGGTTCATTTGGAATGAGAAACGTCATCAGATCTCTAAGCGTGTCCTCCTCTCCACCAATCACAAGGGGACCTATCGGTTCCTGATATTATTAAATACAATTGGGCCGCTCACCTACGTAGAATTCCCTCGTGGGCTTCGTTAAGGGCATTTAACAAATGGACAGAAATAGAAAATCTATGGTTAGCACCAATTCATCCAAATTCACTATTATGTTCAAATAGGACTATTAGAATCCCGGAGGGTCTATTGGGCCCTCTGCAGTTCACGAGGGAGATAGGACTTTCTTGTGGGAGGAGGTTTGGTCTGGCCTCCTCTAATTCACCAATGATTTCATTAATATTTCAACCCCTGTTCCCAAACAGTATGGACCATGCGATGGCACATCTGTGGTCCTCTGCAGGCTTGTTTGGGTTTGCGGATTTGGTAGATGGGGACACGCTGAAGCTTCTCACAGCTGATGATGTCAAGTCCTGGTATTCTAGCTATATATATAATTGCCTTAAATTGTCCATCATCCAATTCCATCTGGATGACCCCGAATCCCACAATCCACTTCTCCGCACCGGAAGTACGCTGAGCGCCATTTTGGTACACCCAAGTGATGCCGCTCGGATCCAGGACGCAGCTGTGATCCCGACGGCCGTTGGAATCACAGCCGCCACTGGGATCCCGGCCACTGCGCATGTGTGAATTCAGTTGCTCTATCTGTTCGTTTATGAACTGAGTCACAGCATGTCATTGCTGTGATGCACCTGCCAGCAGACTCTGCATTGGTGTACATAATAAAAAAAAAGGACTCTGAATCGGTGTACTTAAAAAAAAAAAAAAAAAGGTTACACTTACAGCCTGTCACTGGATCTAAAACATACACATTACAGTGTGTCACTGGACCTAAAACAATACACGTTGTACATAAAAAAAAAAAAGGTAAAGCATCTCCGTGCACCTACAGCTTGTTGTACTGAAAAAATACACATTACAGCGTGTCGCGCCGGAACCCCCCGCCGCCGCCCCAACCCGTCACCGGACCTCCCCGCCACCGCTGCTGGACCCCCCCCACCGGACCCGCCGCTGTCTGCCCACCCACCTCCGTCACATTGTATGTCATTCATTGGATGAGCTTCTTATTGTCCTAGGGCGTTCCTTCATCTACTGTGTCCCACACTGCCTGGTCATTGTCACTGGTTTATTTCATATGTCTTTAATTGTAACTGTGTGTCTGGATTTTTGTCCATTTGTTAAAATTTGTAAAACTTTAATAAAAATTTACAGTTTAAAAAAAAAAATAGTGATCTATGTTTAGGACCTCGGGTGAGAAGTGGGATCGGTCTTGTGGAACATCTACGCTGCAGCCCTTCATGTGTGACTCTCAGATATGAGATCTTTATTTTGTTTTATCTTAGAACCAGAAGCCAAATTCCTGAAGAAGTCTGAACAGAAAGAAGCCATCATTGTACAAGAACACAAGGACATCTCCCTGCTGACCTCTGTCCACCCCCACAACGCTCAGGTCAAATGGTCGAAAGATGGTGCCGAACTGAGCGCTTCCAAAAAGTACCAGATATCTGCAGATGGCGCGTCCAGGACTCTCACTGTGAAAACTGCTGAAAGCAACGACAGTGGAGTGTACACCTGCAGCACTGGAAGTGACAAGCAGGAGTTCCGGGTACAAGTCAAAGGTTAGACATCATCTCATAGATCCGGACGCCTCCTCCCTTATCTTCTATGTGTCCGGACGCCTCCTCCCTTATCTCCTATGAGTCCGGACGCCTCCTCCCTTATCTTCTATGAGTCCGGACGCCTCCTCCCTTATCTCCTATGAGTCCGGACGCCTCCTCCCTTATCTTCTATGAGTCCGGACGCCTCCTCCCTTATCTCCTATGAGTCCGGACGCCTCCTCCCTTATCTTCTATGTGTCCGGACGCCTCCTCCCTTATCTCCTATGAGTCCGGACGCCTCCTCCCTTATCTTCTATGAGTCCGGACGCCTCCTCCCTTATCTCCTATGAGTCCGGACGCCTCCTCCCTTATCTCCTATGAGTCCGGACGCCTCCTCCCTTATCTTCTATGTGTCCGGACGCCCCTCCTCCCTTATCTCCTATGAGTCCGGACGCCTCCTCCCTTATCTTCTATGAGACCGGACGCCTCCTCCCTTATCTCCTATGTGTCCGGACGCCTCCTCCCTTATCTCCTATGTGTCCGGACGCCTCCTCCCTTATCTCCTATGAGTCCGGACGCCTCCTCCCTTATCTCCTATGAGTCCGGACGCCTCCTCCCTTATCTCCTATGTGTCCGGACGCCTCCTCCCTTATCTCCTATGTGTCCGGACGCCTCCTCCCTTATCTTCTATGAGTCCGGACGCCTCCTCCCTTATCTCCTATGAGTCCGGACGCCTCCTCCCTTATCTCCTATGTTTCCGGACGCCTCCTCCCTTATCTCCTATGAGTCCGGACGCCTCCTCCCTTATCTTCTATGAGTCCGGACGCCTCCTCCCTTATCTCCTATGAGTCCGGACGCCTCCTCCCTTATCTCCTATGTTTCCGGACGCCTCCTCCCTTATCTCCTATGAGTCCGGACGCCTCCTCCCTTATCTCCTATGAGTCCGGACGCCTCCTCCCTTATCTCCTATGAGTCCGGACGCCTCCTCCCTTATCTTCTATGTGTCCGGACGCCTCCTCCCTTATCTCCTATGAGTCCGGACGCCTCCTCCCTTATCTTCTATGAGTCCGGACGCCTCCTCCCTTATCTCCTATGAGTCCGGACGCCTCCTCCCTTATCTTCTATGAGTCCGGACGCCTCCTCCCTTATCTCCTATGAGTCCGGACGCCTCCTCCCTTATCTTCTATGTGTCCGGACGCCTCCTCCCTTATCTCCTATGAGTCCGGACGCCTCCTCCCTTATCTTCTATGAGTCCGGACGCCTCCTCCCTTATCTCCTATGAGTCCGGACGCCTCCTCCCTTATCTCCTATGAGTCCGGACGCCTCCTCCCTTATCTTCTATGTGTCCGGACGCCCCTCCTCCCTTATCTCCTATGAGTCCGGACGCCTCCTCCCTTATCTTCTATGAGACCGGACGCCTCCTCCCTTATCTCCTATGTGTCCGGACGCCTCCTCCCTTATCTCCTATGTGTCCGGACGCCTCCTCCCTTATCTCCTATGAGTCCGGACGCCTCCTCCCTTATCTCCTATGAGTCCGGACGCCTCCTCTCTTATCTCCTATGTGTCCGGACGCCTCCTCCCTTATCTCCTATGTGTCCGGACGCCTCCTCCCTTATCTTCTATGAGTCCGGACGCCTCCTCCCTTATCTCCTATGAGTCCGGACGCCTCCTCCCTTATCTCCTATGTTTCCGGACGCCTCCTCCCTTATCTTCTATGAGTCCGGACGCCTCCTCCCTTATCTTCTATGAGTCCGGACGCCTCCTCCCTTATCTCCTATGAGTCCGGACGCCTCCTCCCTTATCTCCTATGTTTCCGGACGCCTCCTCCCTTATCTCCTATGAGTCCGGACGCCTCCTCCCTTATCTCCTATGAGTCCGGACGCCTCCTCCCTTATCTCCTATGAGTCCGGACGCCTCCTCCCTTATCTCCTATGAGTCCGGACGCCTCCTCCCTTATCTCCTATGTGTCCGGACGCCTCCTCCCTTATCTCCTATGTGTCCGGACGCCTCCTCCCTTATCTCCTATGTGTCCGGACGCCTCCTCCCTTATCTTCTATGAGTCCGGACGCCTCCTCCCTTATCTCCTATGAGTCCGGACGCCTCCTCCCTTATCTCCTATGTTTCCGGACGCCTCCTCCCTTATCTCCTATGAGTCCGGACGCCTCCTCCCTTATCTCCTATGAGTCCGGACGCCTCCTCCCTTATCTCCTATGAGTCCGGACGCCTCCTCCCTTATCTCCTATGAGTCCGGACGCCTCCTCCCTTATCTCCTATGAGTCCGGACGCCTCCTCCCTTATCTCCTATGAGTCCGGACGCCTCCTCCCTTATCTCCTATGAGTCCGGACGCCTCCTCCCTTATCTCCTATGAGTCCGGACGCCTCCTCCCTTATCTCCTATGAGTCCGGACGCCTCCTCCCTTATCTCCTATGTGTCCGGACGCCTCCTCCCTTATCTCCTATGTGTCCGGACGCCTCCTCCCTTATCTCCTATGTGTCTGGACGCCTCCTCCCTTATCTACTATGAGTCCGGACGCCTCCTCCCTTATCTCCTATGAGTCCGGACGCCTCCTCCCTTATCTCCTATGAGTCCGGACGCCTCCTCCCTTATCTCCTATGAGTCCGGACGCCTCCTCCCTTATCTCCTATGTGTCCGGACGCCTCCTCCATTATCTTCTATGAGTCTGGACAATAATGCCTTTATCTTCCTTGAATTTCTCTCTGATGTTTTCTCCTTACCAGAAATCCCTGTGAAGTTTATGAAGAAGCTGGAGGCTGTAACTGGAGAGATCGGCTCGTCTGTCACATTAACCTGTGAGCTGAGCCAGTCCAAGGGCAATGTGACCTGGAGAAGAAATGGACAAGAGATCAAAGCGAGCAAGCGAATCCAGATCCAGTCTGAAGGAAGCAAACGAAACCTGACGATCTCCCAGCTGAAGGCGGAGGATGGAGGGGAGTATTCCTGTGAATCTAGAGATGAGAAAACCATTGCACAGCTCACAACCAAAGGTGCCGATACTGTTACTGCATATGTTGTTTTTTTGGATATGGGGTAGTCTCTCCTCTTTCCTCATTGATTCATGATCTGCCATCAGGATCGATTTGTGTCTGTGAAGTCCCGAGGGTCATGCGGCCTGGATGACGGATCTTTAGTCATTATTTAGCAGATCTTTCGTAATGCACAAACTGCGATGTCTCATGTTCTCTCACATGTGGCCCCTGGCCCTTGTTGTAGATGTCCTTATGGTTTTCCTGCACATCTATCACCTACTAATCTGCTGCTCCTCTGCCCACAGCGCCACGTGTGGTTAAATTCACCACAGAGCTGAGTAACGTGGTGATGGAAGAGGGAGCGGAGGCCACATTTAAATGCACCGTATCCCCAGATGATGCTGCGGTGACCTGGTACAGAAACGGTGCCAAGATAGAAGAGAGCAATAAACACAAGATCAGTAAGAAAGGAGCCATCCACAGTCTGAACATCGGCTACCTGACCCCGCAGGATGCCGCGGAAATCACTGCCGATGCTGAAGGAGTGAAAACCACAGCCAGCCTGAAGGTCCGAGGTGAGAAAGACTGTGCGCGGCCCAGACAGGCTGTGCGCGGCCCAGACAGGCTGTGCGCGGCCCAGACAGGCTGTGCGCGGCCCAGACAGGCTGTGCGCGGCCCAGACAGGCTGTAAACCCTTTTTCCTTCAGTCATCCATACCCTTATACACTGGGCTCAGTACAGTACACAGTGTATAAGTACACTTCATAGTCCACTATATAGTATAATGCACCACATAGTCCTTCAAATAGTATAATCTACTCCCCATTGTCCTCCATATACAGTGGGTACGGAAAGTATTCAGACCCCTTTAAAGTTTTCACTCTTTGTTTCATTGCAGCCATTTGGTAAATTCAGTAAAGTTCATTTTTTCCTTATTAATGTACTCTGCACCCCATCTTGAATGAAAAAAACAGAAATGTAGAAATTTCTGTAAATTTATTAAGAAAGAAAACCTGATATCTCACATGGTCATAAGTATTCAGCCCCTTTGCTCAGTATTGAGTAGACGCACCTTTTGAGCTAGTACAGCGATGAGTCTTCTTGGGAATGAGGCCACAAGTTTCTCACCCCTGGATTTGGGGATCCTCGGCCATTCTTCCTTGCAGATCCTCTCCAGTTCCGTCAGGTTGGATGGTGAACGTTGGTGCACAGCCATTTTCAGGTCTCTCCGGAGATGCTCAATTGGGTTTAGGTCAGGGCTCTGGCTGGGCCAGTCAAGAATGGTCAGAGTTTTTCTCAAGCCACTCCTTTGTTATTTTAGCTGTGTGCTTAGGGTCATTGTCTTGTTGGAAGGTGAACCTTCGGCCAAGTCTGAGGTCCAGAGCTCTCTGGAAGAGGTTTCCATCCAGGATATCTCTGTACTTGGCCACATTCATGTTTCCTTCAATGGCAACCAGTCGTCCTGTCCCTGCAGCTGAAAAACACCCCCATAGCATGATGCTGCCACCACCATGTTTCACTGTTGGGATTGTATTGGGCAGGTGATGAGCAGTGCCTGGTTTTCTCCACACATACCGCTTAGAATTATCACCAAAAAAGTCTATCTTCGTCTCATCAGACCAGAGAATCTTACTTCTCATAGTCTGGGAGTCCTTCACAAGCTTTTTAGCAAACTCTATGCAGGCTTTCATATGTCTTGCTGTTGTGAGTTCATTTTCCCCTCCGTCACTGAGGCCTGGTGAACTCCCTATTCTAGTGAAGGAAGGTAGTGAGCCTGATTATCAGGCACCTGGGACTAATGAAGACGATTGGCTGAGTGGAGTCACTGACTGGATTTAAGGCAGCCTACGCCCTTTCTGCCCTGCGGGTGATTTCTCTGTGGACTCTTGGACACCAGTCTGATTCCTGCTCTCCTAAAGCTAAGTTTTCTGTTTTGCCTTTTTGCATCTAAGATTTGTTTTTGTTTTTCTTGCTTTTTGGATTCTGCCACTCCCTGCTGGAGTGTGCAGTGTTCCTTGAGCTCTGTCTTCTGAAAGTACCTGAGTGCTGATTTAGTTTTGAAGCTTAGTTGCTTCAGGGCCATTTTTATATCAGCTTGTTGGCTTTTGTCTCTGATAGGGTTTTGGCAGATTGCAGACAGCAGCCTTCCTATCCGTTCCTATCTAGGTAGTTTTTGGGCCCCGTCTTTGCTCAGCCTGTCTTTCTGTCTGTGTAAGTGTTTTCATCTTGCTTCACCGTCATTATATGTGGGGGGCTGCCTATTGCTTTGGGGTCTGCTCTGGGGCAGTTAGATTTCCCCTTTCCTTCTTTAGGCCTATGTATCTCTCCGGCTGTGATCGAGGGGTCTAGGTCATCGTAGGAACCCCCCACGGCTACTGCTAGTTGTGTTGATAGGTTCAGGGGTCTGCAATCTGATAGTTGCCAACTTCTCTGGTTTTCAGGACTTAGCTAGCATTTCTGTTTTTGCCTCATACGGTGACTCAGTCATAACACCTGGCACTGAGGAGAGGCTTCCGTTGAGCCAATCTGCCATAAAGGCCCGACTGGTGGAGGGTTGCAGTGATGGATGAGTTTGTGGAACTTCCTCCCATCTCCATACTGCATCTGTGGAGCTCAGCCACAGTGATCTTGGGGTTCTTCTTTACCTGTCACCAAGGCTCTTCTCCCACGATTGCTCAGTTTGGCTGGACAGCCAGGTCTAGGAAGACTTCTGGTGGTCCCAAACGTCTTCCATTTAAGAATTATGGAGGCCTCTGTGCTCTTAGGAACCTTGAGTACTGCAGAAATTCTTATGTAACCTTGGCTAGCTCTATGCCTTGCCACAATTCTGTCTCTGAGCTCCTTGGCCAGTTCCTTTGGCCTCATGATTCTCCTTTGGTCTGACATGCACTGTGAGCTGTGAAGTCTTATATAGACAGGTGTGCGCCTTTACAAATCAAGTCCTGTCAGTTTAATTACACACAGCTGGATTCCAATGAAGGAGTAGAACCATCTCAAGGAGGATCACAAGGAAATGGACAGCATGTGACTTACATATGAGGGTCTGAGCAAAGGGGCTGAATACTTATGACCATGTGAGATTTCAGTTTTTCTTTTTTATTAAATTTGCAAACATTTCTACATTTCTGTTTTTTTCCATCAAGATGGGGTGCAGAGTGTACATTAATGAGGAAAAAATGAACTTTTTTGAATTTACCAAATGGCTGCAATAAAACAAAGAGTGAAAAATTTTAAGGGGTCTGAATACTTTCCGTACCCTCTGTAGTATAATGTACCCCCATATTGTATAATGCACTTCCCCTCGTCCTCTAAATATTATAATTAACTCGCTCTGAGCACCCGCACATCTCAGCACAGTGGGTGCCATTTAATGACATCATGGCGCCCCCTGTGTTGAGACAATTGATGCAAAGAAATAATGATGGGGGAGGAATCCTCAGCTGACGTTCCCTCTTTCATAAATGCAGTTAATTGGTTTTACATCAGAGATGCCGATCCAGTTGAACATGTGATGATGGGTGGGGGGCCTGGTGCTGGCACCTTGTCTGATAGCAGCCATGTGGCAGTGCATGGAGACCATGTCTCCCTTCTCTGATGGAGAGGTTACCTTTTTTTGGTGCTTTGCATTCTGATACAGTTAAAAGTAGCATAGCTCCAGTGGGGCCCCTCAGAGTCCGAGGTGATCGCACTCTGCCCCCCGGTAGCTATGCTGCTGATGGGCCAGATGGACGAAATATGGATCGGATAGATTATACAAGTATATTGACTGTATAAATTATATACAGACCAAGTGTTACATACGGGTGGGATAGATATACACAGAACAGATTATATAGACGCCGTAGATTACAATAAGATGTCTGCACACACTGAATGGATCAGGATTAAACAGTAGGAGACATCGGCGCATTAGGGTCTTATCCGATGGACACAAATTTCATTCAATTCAGATTGCACTAACCTGATAGATCTATTGGTAAGGCCTATAGATCTCAATGAGGATTCCAGCTGCAGCAGATCCACGGGTCCTCAAGACACCGTATCAGATATGACAAGATAGAGGGTTTTGTGGATATAATCTGCGCTGCCGATAACGATAATAAAGTCAAGGTGTTCAAATAGACGAAAGTGGTTTAATTCAACGCGTTTCAAGGTTCAACTGACCTCTTCCTCAGGACATAACCACAGGTGTCACAAGTTGTGGTTATGTCCTGAGGAAGAGGTCGTTTCAAACTTGAAACGCGTTGAATTAAACCATATCATTATTATTGGCAGCGCGGACTATATCCACAAAATCCTCTATCTTGTCACACTGAATGCATGGCATATAACATGGATTACTGTATAGCATATAATTACTGTTTATACACGGATGGCACAAAAATTGGCCAATTTAGGAGAGTCACTGGCCACCACAAGGCGACTGCTCCCTGGTGGGACCCTAAACCTAATATTCATCAGATATGTCTCTCCCAGGATAAAAGATACAAATGTAAAGTGCAACCTAAATGGTTGCCCCCTTGCTGCTCTCCTGTTGACCTCCTCACTATTCACCTTACTTCACCTCTTGTGTTGTCACTTCCTGTTCTCTCACCCAACCACTCCCTCACTGCTCCCCTGTCCACACCTCACTTCTCGGCCGGCCATAACCTCTCTGATTGTCCTGCCACTCCCTCACTGCTCCACTGTCCACATCTCACTGCTCGGCCGGCCATAACCTCTCTGATTGTCCTGCCACTTCTTCACTGATCACCTGTCCACACCTCACTGCTCGGCCGGCCATAACCTCTCTGATTGTCCTGCCACTCCCTCACTGATCATCTGTCCACACCTCACTGCTCGGCCGGCCATAACCTCTCTGATTGTCCTGCCACTCCCTCACTGATCACCTTTCCACACCTCACTGCTCGGCCAGCCATAACCTCTCTGATTGTCCTGCCACTTCTTCACTGATCACCTGTCCACACCTCACTGCTCGGCCGGCGATAACCTCTCTGATTGTCCTGCCACTTCTTCACTGATCACCTGTCCACACCTCACTGCTCGGCCGGCCATAACCTCTCTGATTGTCCTGCCACTCCCTCACTGATCACCTGTCCACACCTCACTGCTCGGCCGGCCATAACCTCTCTGATTGTCCTGCCACTCCCTCACTGATCATCTGTCCACACCTCACTGCTCGGCCGGCCATAACTTCTCTGATTGTCCTGCCACTTCTTCACTGATCACCTGTCCACACCTCACTGCTCGGCCGGCCATAACCTCTCTGATTGTCCTGCCACTTCTTCACTGATCACCTGTCCACACCTCACTGCTCGGCCGGCCATAACCTCTCTGATTGTCCTGCCACTCCCTCACTGATCACCTTTCCACACCTCACTGCTCGGCCAGCCATAACCTCTCTGATTGTCCTGCCACTTCTTCACTGATCACCTGTCCACACCTCACTGCTCGGCCGGCGATAACCTCTCTGATTGTCCTGCCACTTCTTCACTGATCACCTGTCCACACCTCACTGCTCGGCCGGCCATAACCTCTCTGATTGTCCTGCCACTCCCTCACTGATCACCTGTCCACACCTCACTGCTCGGCCGGCCATAACCTCTCTGATTGTCCTGCCACTCCCTCACTGATCATCTGTCCACACCTCACTGCTCGGCCGGCCATAACTTCTCTGATTGTCCTGCCACTTCTTCACTGATCACCTGTCCACACCTCACTGCTCGGCCGGCCATAACCTCTCTGATTGTCCTGCCACTTCTTCACTGATCACCTGTCCACACCTCACTGCTCGGCCGGCCATAACCTCTCTGATTGTCCTGCCACTCCCTCACTGATCATCTGTCCACACCTCACTGCTCGGCCCGCCATAACCTCTCTGATTGTCCTGCCACTCCCTCACTGATCATCTGTCCACACCTCACTGCTCGGCCCGCCATAACCTCTATGATTGTCCTGCCTCTCCATCACTGCTCCCCTGTCCACACCTCACTGCTCGGCCAGCCATAACCTCTCTGATTGTCCTGCCTCTCCATCACTGCTCCCCTGTCCACACCTCACTGCTCGGCCCGCCATAACCTCTCTGATTGTCCTGCCCCTCCCTCACTGATCATCTGTCCACACCTCACTGCTCGGCCCACCATAACCTCTCTGATTGTCCTGCCACTCCCTCACTGCTCCCTTGTCCACACCTCACTGCTCGGCTGACCATAACCTCTCTGATTGTCCTGCCACTCCCTCACCGATCACCTGTCCACACCTCACTGCTCGGCCGGCCATAACCTCTCTGATTGTCCTGCCACTCCCTCACCGATCACCTGTCCACACCTCGCTGCTCGGCCGGCCATAACCTCTCTGATTGTCCTGCCACTCCCTCACCGATCACCTGTCCACACCTCGCTGCTCGGCCGGCCATAACCTCTCTGATTGTCCTGCCACTCCCTCACCGATCACCTGTCCACACCTCACTGCTCGGCCGGCCATAACCTCTCTGATTATCCTGCCACTCCCTCACCGATCACCTGTCCACACCTCACTGCTCGGCCGGCCATAACCTCTCCGATTGTCCTGCCACTCCCTCACCGATCACCTGTCCACACCTCGCTGCTCGGCCGGCCATAACCTCTCTGATTGTCCTACACTCCCTCACTGATCACCTGTCCACACCTCGCTGCTCGGCCAGCCATAACCTCTCTGTTTGTCATGCCCCTCCCTCACTGATCACCTGTCCACAACTCACTGCTCGGCAGGCCATAACCTCTCTGATTGTCCTGCCATTCCCTCAATGATCACCTGTCCACACCTCACTGCTCGGCCGGCCATAACCTCTCTGATTGTCCTGCCATTCCCTCAATGATCACCTGTCCACACCTCACTGCACGACCGGCCATAATCTCTCTGATTGTCCTGCCACTCCCCCACTGCTCCCCTGTCCACACCTCACTGCTCGGCCGGCCATAACCTCTCTGATTGTCCTGCCCCTCCCTCACTGCTCCCCTGTCCACACCTCACTGCTCGGCCGGCCATAACCTCTCTGATTATCCTGCCACTCCCTCACTGCTCCCCTGTCCATTCCTTGCTGCTCGACCGGCCATAACCTCTCTGATTGTCCTGCCACTCCCTTACTGCTCCCCTGTCCACACCTCACTGCTCGGCCATCCATAACCTCTCTGATTGTCCTGCCCCTCCCTCACTGCTCCCCTGTCCATTCCTTGCTGCTCGACCGGCCATAACCTCTCTAATTGTCCTGCCACTCCCCCACTGCTCCCCTGTCCACACCTCACTGCTCGGCCATCCATAACCTCTCTGATTGTCCTGCCACTCCCTCACTGCTCCCCTGTCCACACCTCACTGTTCGGTCGACCAAAACCTTCTCTGATTGTCCTGCCACTCCCTTACTGCTCCCCTGTCCACACCTCGCTGCTCGGCCGGCCATAACCTCTCTGATTGTCCTGCCACTCCCTCACTGATCACCTGTCCACATCTCGCTGCTCGGCCGGTCATAACCTCTCTGATTGTCCTGCCTCTCCCTCACTGATCAGCTGTCCACACCTCACTGCTCGGCCGGCCATAACCTCTCTGATTGTCCTGCCCCTCCCTCACTGCTCCCCTGTCCATTCCTCGCTGCTCGACCGGCCATAACCTCTCTGATTGTCCTGCCACTCCCTTACTGCTCCCCTGTCCACACCTCGCTGCTCGGCCGGCCATAACCTCTCTGATTGTCCTGCCACTCCCTCACTGCTCCCCTGTCCAATCCTCGCTGCTCGACCGGCCATAACCTCTCTGATTGTCCTGCCACTCCCTTACTGCTCCCCTGTCCACACCTCGCTGCTCGGCCGGCCATAACCTCTCTGATTGTCCTACCACTCCCTCACCGATCACCTGTCCACACCTCACTGCTCGGCCGGCCATAACCTCTCTGATTGTCCTACACTCCCTCACCGATCACCTGTCCACACCTCGCTGCTCGGCCAGCCATAACCTCTCTGTTTGTCATGCCCCTCCCTCACTGATCACCTGTCCACACCTCACTGCTTGGCCGACCATAACCTCTCTGATTGTCCTGTCACTCCCTCACTGCTACCTTGTCCACACCTCACTGCTCGGCCGGCCATAACCTCTCTGATTGTCCTGCCATTCCCTCAATGATCACCTGTCCACACCTCGCTGCTCGGCCAGCTATACCCTCTCTGATCCTCCTACCGCTCCCTCATTGCTCTCCTGACCACTCCGCTCATTGGTCACTTTCTATTGTAGAGGCCCCTGTGGTTTTTAAGAAGAAGTTGGAAGCTATCACCATAGAAGAGAGACAGAACGTCTGCCTGGAGGTTGAGCTCTCAAAACCCTCCAAAGACGTGAAATGGATGAAGAACGGCGTTGTCCTACAGTCCGGAAACAATATCGAGATCAAGTGTGAAGGATGTAAGCACATCCTCATCCTGAAGAATGTCACATTCGCTGATCGTGGGCTATATGGCTGCGAGAGTCTTGAAGATTCCACACAAGCCAAGCTCAACGTGGAGAGTAAGTATCTGCATAGTTGTATCTAGACCCCAGACTTTTTTATTATTGACCTTTGGTCATTTCAGGAAGAAAACAAGTTAATTCCAAGTGCTGCATGGAGTAAAATGTTTCGATATGTTATTATCCCAAACAACCTCCCATCAAATGTTTTACTTTTTATCCACAGTGCGCCAGGTGAAGCTGGTCAGGGGTCTCCGGAATGTGGAAGTCCGTGAGAAGGATTCAGCCACCTTTGAGCTGGAGCTCTCACATGAAGATGTTGAGGGGTCCTGGATGAAGGATGGGGTGATGGTTAAACCTTCTGAATCTTGCAAGATTATAGTGAAAGGCAAAAAGCATGGACTTGTCCTGTCATCCATAAAGAGGGAAGATGCCGGAACAGTCACCTACAAATCCGAAGGAATCCAGGCATCGGCCAAACTCACCGTGAAAGGTAAAACCTGTAAAATTATAATGAAGAGCACCATGGTTTCAGATAGGAGCAATGTAGGTCCTGAGTCTTAAAACAGAGCCATACACCTGAGAAATAACAGAGCCGTACACCTGAGAAATAACAGAGCCATACGCCTCAGAAATAACAGAGCCTTACACCCGAGAAATAACAGAGCCATACACCTGAGAAATAACAGAGCCATACACCTGAGAAATAACAGAGCCATACACCTGAGAAATAACAGAGCCGTACAATTGAGAAATAACAGAGCCATACACCTGAGAAATAACAGAGCCATACACCTGAGAAATAACAGAGCCACACACCTGAGAAATAACAGAGCCATACACCTGAGAAATAACAGAGCCACACACCTGAGAAATAACAGAGCCACACACCTGAGAAATAACAGAGCCGTACACCTGAGAAATAACAGAGCCATACACCTGAGAAATAACAGAGCCAGACACCTGAGAAATAACAGAGCCATACACCTGAGAAATAACAGAGCCACACACCTGAGAAATAACAGAGCCATACACCTGAGAAATAACAGAGCCATACACCTGAGAAATAACTGAGCCAGACACCTGAGAAATAACTGAGCCGTACACCTGAGAAATAACAGAGCCGTACACCTGAGAAATAACAGAGCCATACACCTGAGAAATAACAGAGCCATACACCTGAGAAATAACAGAGCCATACACCTGAGAAATAACAGAGCCATACACCTGAGAAATAACAGAGCCGTACACCTGAGAAATAACAGAGCCGTACACCTGAGAAATAACAGAGCCGTACACCTGAGAAATAACAGAGCCCTACACCTGAGAAATAACAGAGCCCTACACCTGAGAAATAACAGAGCTATACACCTGAGAAATAACAGAGCCGTACACCTGAGAAATAACAGAGCCGTACACCTGAGAAATAACTGAGCCAGACACCTGAGAAATAACAGAGCCATACACCTGAGAAATAACAGAGCCACACACCTGAGAAATAACAGAGCTATACACCTGAGAAATAACAGAGCCATACACCTGAGAAATAACAGAGCTATACACCTGAGAAATAACAGAGCCATACACCTGAGAAATAACAGAGCCATACACCTGAGAAATAACAGAGCCGTACACCTGAGAAATAACAGAGCCGTACACCTGAGAAATAACAGAGCCAGACACCTGAGAAATAACAGAGCCATACACCTGAGAAATAACAGAGCCACACACCTGAGAAATAACAGAGCTATACACCTGAGAAATAACAGAGCCATACACCTGAGAAATAACAGAGCTATACACCTGAGAAATAACAGAGCCATACACCTGAGAAATAACAGAGCCATACACCTGAGAAATAACAGAGCCACACACCTGAGAAATAACAGAGCTATACACCTGAGAAATAACAGAGCCATACACCTGAGAAATAACAGAGCTATACACCTGAGAAATAACAGAGCCATACACCTGAGAAATAACAGAGCCATACACCTGAGAAATAACAGAGCCATACACCTGAGAAATAACAGAGCCATACACCTGAGAAATAACAGAGCCATACACCTGAGAAATAACAGAGCCATACACCTGAGAAACACTAGCATTTCTGCCGGTGCCATACTTCATTATCTTCCATTTAGCACTTTTGCATTTTTGATGTTATGACCTTGATAAGGAATCAACTGTTGCTAATGTGGATGAGTCTGCCGGTCACCTGCAGCAGCAATGTCACCCTCCGTTTACCCTGAAGGCGGCCATGATTATCCAGTTATATGACAGTTGTCTTTCTGTTGCCAGAGCCTCCAGTACAAATCACTCATCCACTACAAAACATGACAGTGGAGGAGAGGGACAAGGTGACGCTTGAATGTGAAGTATCGCGGGCGAATGCAGAGGTGAAGTGGCTGAAGGTAAATTGGCGCTTTACTCACTGGCCTGACCGTTCCTACCAGTGTCTCCTTACTGGTGGATTTGAGCTTTGTGCCTCATCACTTGGTCATGAGCAGTATCGGGGACCCTGGGCTGTCACTGGCCGGACAGTCAGCACCGCACTGACTGACGCCACATGTAACTACACCGAACCTCGTATGTTCTGTCATTTCAGGATGGATCCGAGCTGCGGCCGAGCAAGAAGATCACAATCATTTCCCAAAGTAACAAACGCAACCTCACCATCCACAAGTGTGAATATGATGACAAGGGGACGTACGTCTGTGACGCCGGTGATGACAAAAGCTCCGCCCAGCTGACCGTGCGAGGTGAATGAGCCAATCATGGTGAAGATGTGTGAGTGTATATGTGACCACCCCAACATGAGCCCCCTGCTGCTGTACCGCCATCATAGGTAGGGGAGGCAATAAAAGAACATTCTAGAAAATGTGAGTGCAGCTCTGGAAGATAATACAGGATGTAACTCAGGATTAGTAATGTATGTACACAGTGACTGCACCAGCAGAATAGTGAGTGCAACTCTGGGGTATAATACAGGATGTAACTCAGGATCAGTAATGTAATGTATGTACACAGTGACTGCACCAGCAGAATAGTGAGTGCAGCTCTGGAAGATAATACAGGATGTAACTCAGGATTAGTAATGTATGTACACAGTGACTGCACCAGCAGAATAGTGAGTGAAGCTCTGGAGTATAATACACGATGTAACTCAGAATCAGTAATGTAATGTATGTACACAGTGACTGCACCAGCAGAATAGTGAGTGCAGCTCTGGAGTATAATACAGGAGGTAACTCAGGATCAGTAATGTATGTACACAGTGACTGCACCAGCAGAATAGTGAGTGCAGCTCTGGGGTATAATACAGGAGGTAACTCAGGATCAGTAATGTATGTACACAGTGACTGCACCAGCAGAATAGTGAGTGCAGCTCTGGGGTATAATACAGGAGGTAACTCAGGATCAGTAATGTAATGTATGTACACAGTGACTGCACCAGCAGAATAGTGAGTGCAGCTCGAGAGTATAATACAGAATGTAACTCAGGATCAGTAATGTAATGTATGTACACAGTGACTGCAGCAGCAGAATAGTGAGTGCAGCTCTGGAGTATAATACAGGATATAACTCAGGATCAGTAATGTATGTACACAGTGACTGCACCAGCAGAATAGTGAGCGCAGCTCTGGAGTATAATACAGGAGGTAACTCAGGATCAGTAATGTATGTACACAGTGACTGCACCAGCAGAATAGTGAGTGCAGCTCTGGAGTATAATACAGGAGGTAACTCAGGATCAGTAATGTAATGTATGTACACAGTGACTGCACCAGCAGAATAGTGAGTGCAGCTCTGGGGTATAATACAGGATGTAACTCAGGATCAGTAATGTAATGTATGTACACAGTGACTGCACCAGCAGAATAGTGAGTGCAGCTCTGGAGTATAAAACTGGAGGTAACTCAGGATCAGTAATGTATGTACAGAGTGACTGCACCATCAGAATAGTGAGTGCAGCTCTGGGGTATAATACAGGAGGTAACTCAGGATCAGTAGTGGAATGTATGTACACAGTGATTGCACCAGCAGAATAGTGAGTGCAGCTCTGGGGTATAATACAGGATGTAACTCAGGATCAGTAATGTATGTACACAGTGACTGCACCAGCAGAATAGTGAGTGCAGCTCTGGAGTATAATACAGGATGTAACTCAGGATCAGTAATGTAATGTATGTACACAGTGACTGCACCAGCAGAATAGTGAGTGGAGATCTGGGGTATAATACAGGATGTAACTTAGGATCAGTAATGTAATGTATGTACACAGTGACTGCACCAGCAGAATAGTGAGTGCAGCTCTGGAGTATAATACAGGATGTAACTCAGGATCAGTAATGTATGTACACAGTGACTGCACCAGCAGAATAGTGAGTGCAGCTCTGGGGTATAATACAGGATGAAACTCAGGATCAGTAATGTATGTACACAGTGACTGCACCTGCAGAATAGTGAGTGCAGCTCTGGAGTATAATACAGGATGTAACTCAGGATCAGTAATGTATGTACACAGTGACTGCACCAGCAGAATAGTGAGTGCAGCTCTGGGGTATAATACAGGATGTAACTCAGGATCAGTAATGTATGTACACAGTGACTGCACCAGCAGAATAGTGAGTGCAGCTCTGGGGTATAATACAGGATGTAACTCAGGATCAGTAATGTATGTACACAGTGACTGCACCAGCAGAATAGTGAGTGCAGCTCTGGAGTATAATACAGGATGTAACTCAGGATCAGTAATGTAATGTATGTACACAGTGACTGCACCAGCAGAATAGTGAGTGCAGCTCTGGAGTATAATACAGGATGTAACTCAGGTTCAGTAATGTAATGTACACAGTGACTGCACCAGCAGAATAGTGAGTGCAGCTCTGGAGTATAATATGTGGTTTGTGTAGACAGTGACCCTGCTGTATGGTGAGATAAGATGACGTCACCTGACAGATCTTCTCGTCCTGTGAGGTCTCGGGGTGCTTTGCCCGTGTTATAGCAGGATGCGCTGCTCAGCCATGTGATCTCATTTGATGTTGTGCCTTCTGCCATTCACCCGTCTTCTTCGTCCACAGCTCGGGACATCCGCTTCATTAAGCCTTTGCTGGACCTGGATGTGATGGAGAAGGAGTCGGCTTCATTCATATGTCAGATTTCTCATGATGACGTCCAGACTCAGTGGTACAAAAATGGTGCAAAACTGAAGGCAGGAGACAATGTGAAGCTGCGCCAGGAGGGTGAGTGCTGCCAGGAGCCAATAAATCGTCAGGTCACCATGTAGATCAGCGTCCTCCATTCCCCCCTGCTCTGGGCTCCAGAGTTCCCCTGATCCTCTGCAGTCTGCAGATCTGGGTCCTGTAGGATCTGGTTGTGATGAAGAGTTTCCTTCACCATCTTCGCGCTCAATCGCTGCGGTTTTTCATTCTAGGACGGACGTTCTCATTGACCTTCAAGAGTGTCCAGGCCGAAGATGCCGGAGAAATCAAACTGGTGGCGGAAAGTGCAGAATGCTGTGCCAGCCTGCGCATCAGAGGTGGGTACGGGGCCCCTCCACATCCTCAGGGGCCATTCAACTGATCCTGAGATTCTGTACTCACACTCCTGTCACCTCCAGAGCTGCAGTCACTATTCTGCTGTTACATTGTGTCTTATCCTCCAGTCACCTCCAGAGCGGCAGTCACTATTCTGCTGTTACATCATGTCTTATCCTCCAGTCACCTCCAGAGCGGCAGTCACTATTCTGCTGTTACATCATGTCTTATCCTCCAGAGCGGCAGTCACTATTCTGCTGTTACATCATGTCTTATCCTCCAGAGCGGCAGTCACTATTCTGCTGTTACATCATGTCTTATCCTCCAGTCACCTCCAGAGTGGCAGTCACTATTCTGCTGTTACATCGTGTCTTATCCTCCAGTCACCTCCAGAGCGGCACTCACTATTCTGCTGTTACATCATGTCTTATCCTCCCGTCACCTCCAGAGCGGCACTCACTATTCTGCTGTTACTTTGTGTCTTATTCTCCAGTCACCTCCAGAGCTGCTCTCACTATTCTGCTGTTACATCATGTCTTATCCTCCAGTCACCTCCAGAGCGGCAGTCACTATTCTGCTGTTACATTGTGTCTTATCCTCCAGTCACCTCCAGAGCTGCAGTCACTATTCTGCTGTTACCTCATGTCTTATCCTCCAGTCACCTCCAGAGCTGCACTCACTATTCTGATTCTATCATTGATTTCCCTGTAGTGAGCCAAGTTTTATAATAATATTAACCCTCGCAGTGACTCGTCCTTCTTATTTCAGAACTTCCAGTGAAAATTACGAAGCCGCTGCGGGATAAGATCGCTATAGAGAAGCATCGGGCATTCCTGGAGTGCCAAGTATCCCGCGCCAGCGCCGACGTCACATGGTACAAGAAGGACAAAGTCTTACAGGCGGGGGACCGCTACGAGATCGTGAGTCAGGGGGTCTACAGGAAGCTAATCATCAACGAGGTGGAGTTTACGGATGAGGACACCTACACGTGTGACGCTGGAGATGACAAGACCGCGGCCAAACTGCTGATAGAGGGTGACACCTATCTATCTACCTCTCTATTCTCTAACTGTCTCGGTGTCCCTCTCTTTCCATGTCCCTCTCTCTCTTTCTCTCTCGCTATCAAGTCAATTCAAATGGGCTTTAATGGCAGGACTAAATACATGTTAGTATGTACCTCTCTCTCTGTGTCCCCCTCTCTCGCTCTTTCTCTGTCTCTTTTACTCTTTCTGTCTCTCTCTCTCTGTGTCCTTTTCTCCGTTCACTCTCTCTGTTTCTCTCTCTTACTCCCTGTCTCCCTCTTCCTCTCTGTCCTTCTCTATCTGTCTCTTTGTCTCCCTCTTTCTCTATGTCTCTTGCTCTCTCCGGGCAGCTCTCTCTTGCTCTCATTGGGTCACTCTGTGTGTCTCTTGCTCTCTCTGTGTCCCCCTCTCTCGCTCTTTCTCTGTCTCTCTCTCTCTGTCTCTCTCTCTCTCTCTGTGTCTTTTTCTCCGTTCACTCTCTATCTGTTTCTCTCTCTTACTCTCTGTCTCCCTCTTCCTCTCTGTCCTTCTCTATCTGTCTCTTTGTCTCCCTCTTTCTCTATGTCTCTTGCTCTCTCCGGGCAGCTCTCTCTTGCTCTCACTGGGTCGCTCTGTGTATCTCTTGCTCTCTCTGTGTCCCCCTCTCTCGCTCTTTCTCTGTCTCTTTTACTCTCTCTGTCTCTCTCTCTCTCTCTGTGTCCTTTTCTCCGTTCACTCTCTATCTGTTTCTCTCTCTTACTCTCTGTCTCCCTCTTCCTCTCTGTCCTTCTCTATCTGTCTCTCTGTCTCCCTCTTTCTCTATGTCTCTTGCTATCTCCGGGCAGCTCTCTCTTGCTCTCTCTGTGTCCCCCTCTCTCGCTCTTTCTCTGTATCTTTTACTCTCTCTGTCTCTCTCTCTCTCTCTGTGTCCTTTTCTCCGTTCACTCTCTATCTGTTTCTCTCTCTTACTCTCTGTCTCCCTCTTCCTCTCTGTCCTTCTCTATCTGTCTCTCTGTCTCCCTCTTTCTCTATGTCTCTTGCTCTCTCCGGGCAGCTCTCTCTTGCTCTCTCTGTGTCCCCCTCTCTCGCTCTTTCTCTGTATCTTTTACTCTCTCTGTCTCTCTCTCTCTCTCTGTGTCCTTTTCTCCGTTCACTCTCTATCTGTTTCTCTCTCTTACTCTCTGTCTCCCTCTTCCTCTCTGTCCTTCTCTATCTGTCTCTCTGTCTCCCTCTTTCTCTATGTCTCTTGCTCTCTCCGGGCAGCTCTCTCTTGCTCTCTCTGTGTCCCCCTCTCTCGCTCTTTCTCTGTATCTTTTACTCTCTCTGTCTCTCTCTCTCTCTCTCTGTGTCCTTTTCTCCGTTCACTCTCTATCTGTTTCTCTCTCTTACTCTCTGTCTCCCTCTTCCTCTCTGTCCTTCTCTATCTGTCTCTTTGTCTCCCTCTTTCTCTATGTCTCTTGCTCTCTCCGGGCAGCTCTCTCTTGCTCTCACTGGGTCGCTCTGTGTATCTCTTGCTCTCTCTGTGTCCCCCTCTCTCGCTCTTTCTCTGTCTCTTTTACTCTCTCTGTCTCTCTCTCTCTCTGTGTCCTTTTCTCCGTTCACTCTCTATCTGTTTCTCTCTCTTACTCTCTGTCTCCCTCTTCCTCTCTGTCCTTCTCTATCTGTCTCTTTGTCTCCCTCTTTCTCTATGTCTCTTGCTCTCTCCGGGCAGCTCTCTCTTGCTCTCTCTGTGTCCTCCTTTCTGTTGGCGGGCTCGGAGATTTAGTTTTCGTCGTCTCACCTGCATGATTTGCGGCTGCTAGACAGCTTGAATCCATGTGTGGAATGCCTGTTTGTTAGGCTGAATACATGTGGAGATTCCCTGTCTACAAGTCGCAGATCATGCAGCTGAGACGATGAAAACGAGATCTCCGAGCCCGCCAAACACTCGGAGGACACCCGAGCATGCCCGCTCATCACTAGCAGAGATGTGGTTTGGCTTTTTCTTTCAGAGGATGGCTTTGTGGTTGTACGGTGTGGTACGCTTCTCTCAGAGTGGCGTTGTTTGGGTCTCTGTGTTTTTTATTTGTGGCCATTCTTAGGGTCTTCCGTATGGTCTTACATTCTTTGACAAACCAGTTGTTGGGGTTTTGTTTACTCGGCCTCCTGTTGATGCTTCTTTTCAGGTCGGACATTTCTGCCATGGCATAGAGAATGTCGTTGAGGTCTCTTACCGCTGGGTGTACTCCTTCTGGGCTAAGTTCATACACGTTATTGTGGAAACGTTGGAGCTTCTCCTTGGTCTATGGTCTGTTGATGGCATCTTTATATTTTGAGGCTGACATCTTGGACCATTTGAAGGATGGTGGCAAGCTAAAGAGGCCGGTCTTTTGCGGGGTTTGTGAGGGTGATTTGTTTGTGGATGTGATGTATAGGAGCAGTTGGTTGTGTGGGGTGACTATAAGGGCACCAGTATTTGTAGGGTCCATATCTGTGATGGCATAGTCTACCACACTGCTGCCCACATGGGAGTTTAGGGTATGTCTTCCCAATGAGTCTCCCTTGGTGCGGCCATTGAGGATACGAAGTCCAAGGCTTTGGCCTAGATTCAACAGTGTTCAGCCGCTTGTATTAGCTGAGCAGTCGTAGCTGTTCCTGTGAGTGTGCACTGGGTTGTCACAGTCGGTATCTGCTCCAAATGTATAGATGTTTCCATCATTGGTCAGGTAGTCTCTTTCCCTTCCCGTTCTTGCATTGAGATCTCCATAGATGAGAACGTTGCCCAGAGTCTGGAAGTCGGCAGCTTCAGTCTTTAGGGTCCAAAAGCTGTCTGGGTCCTTCTCTCTGTATCTCTTGCTCTCGTTCTGTCTTTCTCTTTTGCTCTCTCTGTGTCCCTCTCTCTCTCCTTCTCTTGCTTGCTCTCTCCCTCTGTGTCCCTCTCTATCTCTCACTGTCCTTCTCTCTGTATCTCTTGCTCTTTTTCTCTTTTGCTCTGTGTCCCTCTCTATCTCTTGCTCTCTCTGTCCCTCTCCCTCTTCCTCTGTGTCCCTCTTTATCTGTGTCTGTTGCTCTCACTCTCTTGCTCTTTCTGTCCCTCTCTATCTCTTGCTTTCTCTGTGTTGCTTTCTCTTGCTCTGTGTCCCTCTCTCTCTCCCTCTGTGTCCCTCTCTATCTCTCACTGTCCTTCTCTCTGTATCTCTTTCTCTCGCTCTGTCTTTCTCTCTTGCTCTCTCTGTGTCCCTCTCTCTCTTCCTCTCTTGCTCGCTCTTTCTCTTTTGCTCTCTCTTTGTTCCTCGCTCTCTTATATTTGTCCATCTTTTAACTATGTACAGAACAATCCATCAATATCGTCAGTGAATTGAGTGATGTTGAGGTGACGGAGCCGGAGCCGGCGACATTCAAGTGTGTGACATCCATTGTGTCAGTGAAACCTCCGAAGTGGGTCCTGGGAGGTGAAGTTCTGCAGGAAGGAAAAGACGTCGGCATAGAACAGGAGGGGACGGTGCACCACCTCACCTTGAGGAAGACGTCCCCGGAGATGAGCGGCGCCATCCAGTTTCATATTGGGAAATCCAAGTCAACCGCTAACTTGGTAGTGAAAGGTGAGTTTGATTCACTCATCTCCTCTGCCTCAGTGGGCGCCCGTTTCCTCCTGGTCCGCCTGCCTGGTCCGTCTGAGGGGCGCCTGCCTGGTCCGTCTGAGGGGCGCCTGCCTGGTCCGTCTGAGGGGCGCCTGCCTGGTCCGTCTGAGGGGCGCCTGCCTGGTCCGTCTGAGGGGCGCCTGCCTGGTCCGTCTGAGGGGCGCCTGCCTGGTCCGTCTGAGGGGCGCCTGCCTGGTCCGTCTGAGGGGCGCCTGCCTGGTCCGTCTGAGGGGCGCCTGCGTGGTCCGTCTGAGGGGCACCTGCGTGGTCCGTTTGAGGGGCGCGTGCCTGGTCCGTCTGAAGGGCGCGTGCCTGGTCCGTCTGAAGGGCGCGTGCCTGGTCCGTCTGAGGGGCGCATGCCTGGTCCGTCTGAGGGGCGCGTGCCTGGTCCGTCTGAGGGGCGCGTGCCTGGTCCGTCTGAGTGGCGCCTGCCTGGTCCGTCTGAGGGGCGCCTGCCTGGTCCGTCTGAGGGGCGCCCGTCTGGTTCGTCTGAGGGGCGCCCATCTCTTCTGTCTGAGGGGCGCCCCTCTCTTCCGTCTCAGGGGCGCCTGTCTCCTCTCTCTGAATGGTGCCCGTCTGTCTGAGTGGCGCCCATGTCTTCTGCTTGAAGGGCGCCCATCTAAGGATGCTTGTTTCCTCCGTCTGAGGGGCGCCAGTCTCTTCTGCCTGAGGTGGCTTGTCTCTTCTGCCTGAGGGGCACCCATCTTCTCCATCTGAGGGGCGCCCATCTCTTCTGCCTGAGGTGTGCCCGTGTCTTCTGCCTAAGGGCTCCGATCTTCTCCATCTGAGGGGCACCTATCCCTCTGAGGAGTGCCGTCTCTTCTGCTAGAGGGGAGCCCGTCTCTTCTGCCTGTGGAACGCCCGTCTCCTCAATCTGAGGGGCGCCTGTCCATCTCAGGGGCGCCCGTCTCTTCTGCCTGTGGAACGCCCGTCTCTTCTACCTGAGGGGCGTCTATCCGTCTTAGTGGCGCCTGTCTCTTCTGCCCAGGATTCTGACTTGTTTTTCTCTTCCAGAAATTCCAGTGCAGGTGACTCAGAAGCTGGAGGATAAGTCGGTCGTCGAGCGTCAGTCCGTCCTCTTTTCCTGTGGGTTCCGGCCTCCTCCTAAGTTTGTGGAGTGGTTCAAGGGGAAGACGCTAATCGAAGCCTCAGACAGATGTAGAGTGAAACAGGAGCGTGGCACTGCAGAGCTGAGGATCGTGAAGGTGACTCCTGAGGATGGCGGCACATACACGTGTAAAGGTGGGACAGCCCAGACTTCAGCCACACTCACTGTTCAAGGTAAGTAATAGATTAGTGGCGGTTGGAGCTTTGTAGTGGTCACTTCATTATCTTCCCACAACTCTGCAGCTCGTGACGTGAAAGTGCTTAAGCCGCTGACCAATGTGAAGGTGGAGGAGGAGAGCTGCGCTGTGTTCTCCTGTGAGCTCTCGCATGAGGATGAGGAGGTGGAATGGTTCCTGAATGACACACTGCTCTACACGAACAACTACAATGACATCAAGAAGGTCAGCGGCTGCCACACCCTCACCCTGAAACAAGTGGCTGCCCAGGACTCAGGCACTGTCAGCCTCAAGACCCAAAAGCTGACACTCAGTGCAGAGCTGAAGGTCATAGGTAGGTGGAGTGATGAAAGAAGTGGTAGGGAATAGGAGGCTGGAGTTGAGGTAGAGGAAGATGGAGGGAAAAAGGTGGGAGAGGAAGGTGGAGGTGTGAGAGGAAAACAGGGGGAGGGCTAAGGCGGGAGATAGGAAGGTGGAGGGAGGAAGGCAGAGATGAGTTAAGGGAGGCGGGAGAATACGGTGGAGGAACAGTAGAGGCAGAGGAAGATGGCGAGAAAAAGTGTGGAAGAGGAAGGTGGAGGTGTGGGAGTAAAACATGAGGAGGGATGCGGAGGGAGATAGGAAGGTGGAGGGAGGAAGGCAGAAGTAAGTGAATGGAGGCAGGAGAGGAAGGTGAAGTTAGAGTAGGGGAAGATGGAGGGGAAAAGGTGGGGAAAGGAAGGAGGAAGATGTAGGGAAAAGGCAGATGTAAATGAAGGGAGGCTGTAGAGGAAGTTGGAGGTAGAGTAAAGGTAGAAGACAGAGAGAAAAAGGTGGAGAGGGGAATGCTGAAGGCAGATGGAGGAGGAAAGTGGTAGAATGAAGGTAGAGGGAAAAAGGTGGGGAGAGGAAGGTGGAGATATGGGACGAATACATGGGGAGGGATGCAGAGGGAGATAGGAAGTGGAGAGAGGAAGGTGGAGGGAGAGAGAAAGGTGGTGGGAGGAAGGCAGGGGGAGCTGGTGAGAAGAAAGAGGGGAGGGTTGAAGGCAGGAAGGCTGAGAGAGGAGGAAGTATGGGGAATGAAGGTGTAGGGTAAAAAGGTGGGAAGAGGAAAGTGGAGATGTGGGAGGTAGGAAAATAGTAGAGGGGGATGGCTGAAGGCAGAGGAAGAAGAAAGGTGAGAGAATGAAGGTGGAGGACAGCAGGCAAAAAAGGAAGTTTGTGGAGCAAGGAAGGAGACGGAGGGAAAAAGGTGGCGAAAGGAAGATGAAGGCATGGGAAGTAATGCGGAGGGACGAAGTTGGACAGAGGAAGGTAAGGGAAATAGAAGGCAGAAGCTCAAAAGTGGCGGGAAAAAGATGGTGGGGGGAAGCTTGAGGGGAGAAAGGCTGATGGTAAATAAGGCTGAGGGAGGTGAGGAAATGAAGGTGGAGGAAGGCAGGCTGAAAAATAAAGTTGAAGCAAGGCAGACAGAAGTGGATGGGAATGGGAGGTTGGTGGAGGGAGTTAGGTGAGGGAGTGTTAAAAGGAAGAGGTAGGAGGCGGTAGGTGGGAGCCAGAAGCTGGAAGTGGGTGGTTAGAAAGTAAGTGGGGAGGACAGCAGTGGGAGATGATACTAGGTGCGGGAAGATGGAGGGAGGAAGGAGGTTAGTTTGCCTGGGGAGGTTGGTAGAGAGAGGAAGAGGGGACATGTTAATGGACTTCTGGATTACATGCAGAACAATTCCATTCCAGCGTCTGCCAAAGTGTCAGTATTCACAATTATTAGGCTCCTCCAAATTGCTGCTTGTATCACACTCCTGGTCACACTTCCTGTGGTTAATGCCAAGTGCTGCTTGGAGGACCTTCATTAATCTAGGTTTTTACACTTGAGATAGCAGATGCCACATCAGTGGGATTTTTGGATGGGTCGGGACCAGATTAATGCACTGCATGAATAATGTTCCTATGATGACAATAATCTAGCAGCACAAAAGCAGAAAGTATTGTCATAGGGACTCCACTAAGGAGGTGAGTCTTTACTACAGCCTGGTAACATGCTGGAATGGTTTTTGTTTTTTTTTCCTTGTAGAGAAGCCTGCCGTGTTCTTGAAGTCTCTGGATGATGTGGTGGGGGAGGAGCGAGGGTCAGTCACGCTGAAGTGTGAGGTCTCAAAACCCAAAGTCACCGCCGTATGGAAGAAGAACGACCAAGTCCTGCCGCATGGAGACAAATATCAGCAGGTCGAGGCAGGAAAAAGCGTGTCCCTCACCATCCACCACCTGAACAAAGCCGACGCCGGACTCTACACCTGTGACATCGGCACCGATGTGGCCAGGTCCAAAGTTGGCGTGCAAGGTAAACACTACATTCCCATCATCCCCGTGTCTGTGGTACGGGCTTGTCACGTGGACATACATGAAGGATAGCGTTTCTACAGTCATTAGACCGTAACCCGGTCCCACAGGTGGCTGCACCAGATTAGCAGAGGGTGCGATCGGGACCTTACACTGTTTGATCCATAATCATGGTACACCACTAATAATTAGTACTTACCGTAGATTATAATTACCACCCCCTCACACTCTCATGTAATCTGTAAACTCGGCCTCTAATCCTCCACTACTGTCCTTGCAGAACTGAACATCGGGATCACTAAACGTCTGAAGAGCACAGAGACCAAGGAAGGCGAGAGCTGCAGCTTCGAGTGCGTCCTGTCTCATGAGAGCATCGATGAATGCTCCTGGACGGTGAACGGAAGGGACATTGAGAATGATAAGAGGTTTGAGGTGTCCAACAAGGGTCGGAAATACCTGCTGAACATCAAGGACGTGAAGGCCAGCGATGCCGGGGACGTGATATTCACAGCTCGGAATCTGACGTCCAAAGCTACGCTGACCGTCATAGGTGAGGAGCGCCATGAGGCCGGGCAACGAGATGTGATGCACACATCTATGACGGGTTTAGGGCTGTTGTCTTGATCTTCTCGCCATCAATCTTCCTTTGTATTTCAGAGAAGCCTGCAGTTATTTCCCGTCCCCTGGAAGACAAATCCTCCGTTGCTGGAGAAGACATTGTGCTGAAATGTGAACTCTCCAAGGAAGACACAAATGTCAAGTGGACCAAAGACGGGAAATTGCTGAAGAAAAGCCAGAAATATGAGGTCTGCCAGGAGGGAACGGAGACCTGGATTATAATTCATGAGACCTCTGCCAAGGACTCTGGAGAATATGTCTGTGAAACCTCCATCTCCAAGACCAAAGCCTCAGTGCAGATTGCAGGTATGTAATGATGGTTGTGGAAATTGACGTAAAAACCAGGAGAACATACAGACTCTTTGCATATGTTCACCTTGGTGAATCCTAGCACTGCAAGGAAACAATAGTAACCACTGATCCATCGTGCTACCCTGTATATAGTACACTGCTAAGCACTGAGCTTCTGTACTGCCTTGTACACAGTACATTGCTAACTACTGAGCCACCATGCTGCCCTATACACAGCACAGTGCTAACTAGTGAGACACCGTTCTGCCCTATACACAGTACAGTGCTAACCACTGAGCCACCGTGCTGCCCTATATATAGTACAGTGTTAACCACTGAGCCTCTGATCTGCCCTATACACAGTTCAGTGCTAACTACTGACTCACTGTACTGCCCTATATATAGTACAGTATTAACCACTGAGCCTCTGATCTGCCCTATATATATAGTACAGTGCTAACCACTGTGCCACCATGCTGCCCTATATATAGTACAGCATTAACCACTGAGCCTCAGTTCTGCCCTATATATAGTATAATGCTAACCACTGAGTCACCGTGCTGCCTTATATATAGAACAATGCTAACCACTGAGCCACCGTGCTGAACTACATATAGCTGGGGGATATTATAGTTAGGTATCTGCAGGTGATTAGCGGGGGAGATATTATAGTCCGGTATCTGCAGGTGATTAGCAGGGGGATAGTATAGTCCGGTATCTGCAGGTGATTAGCAGGGGGGATATTATAGTCCGGTATCTGCAGGTGATTAGCAGGGGGATAGTATAGTCCGGTATCTGCAGGTGATTAGCAGGGGGGATAGTACAGTCCGGTATCTGCAGGTGATTAGCGGAGGGATAGTATAGTCCGGTATCTGCAGGTGATTAGCGGAGGGGATATTATAGTCCGGTATCTGCAGGTGATTAGCGAAGGGGATATTATAGTCCGGTATCTGCAGGTGATTAGCAGGGGGGATAGTACAGTCCGGTATCTGCAGGTGATTAGCAGGGGGATAGTATAGTCCGGTATCTGCAGGTGATTAGCGGAGGGGATATTATAGTCCGGTATCTGCAGGTGATTAGCGGAGGGGATATTATAGTCCGGTATTGCAGGTGATTAGCGTGGGGGATTTCATAGTCCGGTATCTGCAGGTGATTAGCGGAGGGGATATTATAGTCCGGTATCTGCAGGTGATTAGCGGAGGGGATATTATAGTCCGGTATCTGCAGGTGATTAGCGGAGGGGATATTATAGTCCGGTATCTGCAGGTGATTAGCGGAGGGGATATTATAGTCCGGTATCTGCAGGTGAATATCGGAGGGGATATTATAGTCCGGTATCTGCAGGTGATTAGCGGAGGGGATATTATAGTCCGGTATCTGCAGGTGATTAGCGGGGGGGATTTCATAGTCCGGTATCTGCAGGTGATTAGCAGGGGGATAGTATAGTCCGGTATCTGCAGGTGATTAGCAGGGGGATAGTATAGTCCGGTATCTGCAGGTGATTAGCGGGGGAGATATTATAGTCCGGTATCTGCAGGTGATTAGCAGGGGGATATTATAGTCCGGTATCTGCAGGTGATTAGCGGAGGGGATATTATAGTCCGGTATCTGCAGGTGATTAGCGGGGGGATTTCATAGTCCGGTATCTGCAGGTGATTAGCGGGGGGGGATATTATAGTCCGGTATCTGCAGGTGATTAGCGGAGGGGATATTATAGTCCGGTATCTGCAGGTGATTAGCGGGGGGGGATATTATAGTCCGGTATCTGCAGGTGATTAGCGGGGGGGATATTATAGTCCGGTATCTGCAGGTGATTAGCGGAGGGGATATAATAGTCCGGTATCTGCAGGTGATTAGCGGAGGGGATATTATAGTCCGGTATCTGCAGGTGATTAGCGGAGGGGATATTATAGTCCGGTATCTGCAGGTGATTAGCGGAGGGGATATTATAGTCCGGTATCTGCAGGTGATTAGCGGGGGGGATTTCATAGTCCGGTATCTGCAGGTGATTAGCAGGGGGATATTATAGTCCGGTATCTGCAGGTGATTAGCGGAGGGGATATTATAGTCCGGTATCTGCAGGTGATTAGCGGAGGGGATATTATAGTCCGGTATCTGCAGGTGATTGGCGGGGGGATATTCTAGTCCGGTATCTGCAGGTGATTAGCGGGGGATATTATAGTCCGGTATCTGCAGGTGATTAGCGGGGGGGATGGTATAGTCCGGTATCTGCCAGTGATTGGCGGAGGGATAGTATAGTCCCGTATCTGCCGGTGATTGTCGGGGGATAGTATAGTCCGGTATCTGCAGGTGATTAGCGGGGGGATATTATAGTCCGGTATCTGCAGGTGATTAGCGGGGGATAGTATAGTCCGGTATCTGCAGGTGATTAGCAGGGGGATAGTATAGTCCGGTATCTGCAGGTGATTAGCAGGGGGATAGTATAGTCCGGTATCTGCAGGTGATTAGCAGGGGACTAGTATAGTCCGGTATCTGCAGGTGATTAGCGGAGGGGATATTATAGTCCGGTATCTGCAGGTGATTAGCGGGGGGGATATTATAGTCCGGTATCTGCAGGTGATTAGCGGAGGGGATAGTACAGTCCGGTATCTGCAGGTGATTAGCGGAGGGATAGTATAGTCCGGTATCTGCAGGTGATTAGCAGGGGGGATAGTACAGTCCGGTATCTGCAGGTGATTAGCGGAGGGATAGTATAGTCTGGTATCTGCAGGTGATTAGCGGGGGGGATAGTACAGTCCGGTATCTGCAGGTGATTAGCGGAGGGATAGTATAGTCCGGTATCTGCAGGTGATTAGCAGGGGGATAGTATAGTCCGGTATCTGCAGGTGATTAGCGGAGGGGATATTATAGTCCGGTATCTGCAGGTGATTAGCGGAGGGGATATTATAGTCCGGTATTGCAGGTGATTAGCGTGGGGGATATTATAGTCCGGTATCTGCAGGTGATTAGCGGAGGGGATATTATAGTCCGGTATCTGCAGGTGATTAGCGGAGGGGATATTATAGTCCGGTATCTGCAGGTGATTAGCGTGGGGGATTTCATAGTCCGGTATCTGCAGGTGATTAGCGGGGGGGATATTATAGTCCGGTATCTGCAGGTGATTAGCGGAGGGGATATTATAGTCCGGTATCTGCAGGTGATTAGCGTGGGGGATTTCATAGTCCGGTATCTGCAGGTGATTAGCGGGGGGGATATTATAGTCCGGTATCTGCAGGTGATTAGCGGGGGGGATATTATAGTCCGGTATCTGCAGGTGATTAGCGGAGGGGATATTATAGTCCGGTATTGCAGGTGATTAGCGTGGGGGATTTCATAGTCCGGTATCTGCAGGTGATTAGCGGGGGGGATATTATAGTCCGGTATCTGCAGGTGATTAGCGGAGGGGATATTATAGTCCGGTATCTGCAGGTGATTAGCGGAGGGGATATTATAGTCCGGTATCTGCAGGTGATTAGCGGAGGGGATATTATAGTCCGGTATCTGCAGGTGATTAGCGGAGGGGATATTATAGTCCGGTATCTGCAGGTGAATATCGGAGGGGATATTATAGTCCGGTATCTGCAGGTGATTAGCGGAGGGGATATTATAGTCCGGTATCTGCAGGTGATTAGCGGAGGGGATATTATAGTCCGGTATCTGCAGGTGATTAGCGGGGGGGATTTCATAGTCCGGTATCTGCAGGTGATTAGCAGGGGGATAGTATAGTCCGGTATCTGCAGGTGATTAGCAGGGGGATAGTATAGTCCGGTATCTGCCGGTGATTAGTGGGGGGATAGTATAGTCCGGTATCTGCAGGTGATTGGCGGGGGGGATTTTATAGTCCGGCGTCTGCCGGTGATTGGCGGGGGGATATTATAGTCCAGTATCTGCCGGTGTTTGGCGGGGGGATATTATAGTCCGGTGTCTGACAGTGATTGGCGTGGGGATATTATAGTCCGGTATCTGCCGGTGATTAGTGGGGGGATAGTATAGTCCGGTATCTGCCAGTGATTGGCGGGGGGATATTATAGTCCGGTGTCTGACGGTGATTGGCGGGGGGGATATTATAGTCCAGTATCTGCAGGTGATTAGCGGGGGGATATTATAGTCCGGTATCTGCCGGTCATTGGCGGGGGGATAGTATAGTCCGGTATCTGCCGGTGATTAGTGGGGGGATAGTATAGTCCGGTATCTGCCAGTGATTGGCGGGGGGGATTTTATAGTCCGGCGTCTGCCGGTGATTGGCGGGGGGATATTATAGTCCAGTATCTGCCGGTGTTTGGCGGGGGGATATTATAGTCCGGTGTCTGACGGTGATTGGCGTGGGGATATTATAGTCCAGTATCTGCCGGTGATTGGCGGGGGGATAGTGTAGTCCGGTATCTGCCGGTGATTGGCGGGGGGATAGTATAGTCCGGTATCTGCCGGTGATTAGTGGGGGGATAGTATAGTCCGGTATCTGCCAGTGATTGGCGGGGGGGATATTATAGTCCGGTGTCTGACGGTGATTGGCGGGGGGGATATTATAGTCCGGTGTCTGACGGTGATTGGCGTGGGGATATTATAGTCCAGTATCTGCCGGCTGCCGGTGATTGGCGGGGGGATAGTGTAGTCCGGTATCTGCCGGTGATTGACCGGGGGATATTATATTCTGGTGATTGGCGGGGGGATATTCCCTTGACATGTGCGTGTGTTGGACAGCAGATCAGTGATTTGTCCCTGTAGTTTTAAGCCTTCATATTTTTATCTGTAGAAAAACCCAACAGATTCACCAAGGACATTTCAGATGTGAAGGCCGAGGAGGGGGAAGCCGCCATCTTTACCTGTGAGACCGAGAGAAGCCCTCTGACTGTGAAGTGGAGGAAAAGTATCACTGAGCTCAAGACATCCAAAAAATATGAGATAAGCCAGAAAGGGAATGTCCTGAGACTCACTGTCAATGAACTGGAGAAGAGCGACAGCGACACTTACATCTGTGACATCGGAGACGCCCAGAGCAAGGCTTCCCTAACTGTCACAGGTATGAGCAATCCTGCCTGTACCACGCTGCCGGTACCACACGGCGGTACCACGCTGCCCATACCACACGGTGGTACCACGCTGCCGGTACCAAACGGCCTGTACCATGCGGCCTGTACCACACAGCAATGGATTGCAGATATGCCACTTTATGTGAAAATGTGGCAGCTGTTAGTAGGGCTTCCACATAACGGCTTAGTATAAGCTACTCTACTTATCAGATCCCAGGGGTGGTCCTGACCCTCACTCTCTAACCTGTGTATAGGGATCTGGGCTTACATGGTGGAGCAAGCTGGCTGTAGGAAATGTTGTCACGTGGGGTCTATACCAAGTGGTCAATTCAGGGACAAAATCAGTAGGCAAGTGGGTGGTAAAAAAACAAACCGAGGCCAGACAACAGGATGCACACAATAATTACACACAGGAACCCGGGATCAGAGTGACCAGGTCTAGATGAACTTATAACCGGCAGCAACAGGCTGTCTGCTGAGGTTTATTAGAAGGAGCCGCCCATGGCTCCCAGCAGAGACCTAATTACATACCAGCTCACTGCTGCTAAACACAGGTGGACAGGAAAGGGACAGCTAGTCTGAGCAACCTTAGAGCTTAGCTGCCACACGCTGCTGATGTCCAGCAGTTACTGCTGTGTTAGTGCAGCACCTCACAGGTACCAGGGAGGGGATCTAGCAGCATGGTCAGACTCACATGTGACAGTCTTGGTTTTGCGGGAGGCTGCCTTATGTCTTTCTGTACTGATTACTTGAATCCATATCTAATGATTGAGCAATGTTCACAGACAAGAGACGCCGGAGGTCGGTACATTTGTTGTTTTTTTTTAAGTTTTAATGCTGAGGTGATGGAGCTCGATATGCTGCACCTCTAGGCCTACATTCTGTAATAATGTAAAGGTCGGGGGATCATTGCTCATGTGCTGAGCTGATGGTCCCTATATCTGTGGCCCCTATTGTCTGCTAAGATGGGGGAGGTAATAATGGCAAGGTCTCCATATTGCAGTCCGCACTATGAAGTTGGGATTTTATAGTCTACGTCCTTGTAGTTTTCTGGAAATGTTGACTTGTCAGTACATGTCTGTATCGGATGTGTCGCCCCATTGTTCTAGCGATCTTCTGTTAGCTTGTCTTCCTCCACAGAGGTTGGCTTCTTGTCAGTACATTGACATCCCTAAAAAGTCTCTTGTCCGATCTGCCGCAGACCATGTAAAGCCTGGAACACCCGAAGAATGGCCGTGCAGTTACAAAACGCTGATCTTCCACGTAACCTTCCAGGATCTTGGTTTCTCAACTGTCTGTGTTCATTTTAGGCCACAAAGTTCTTATAGTAGAAGATCTGGAAGACGTTGATGTTTATGAAGGTGAATCGGCCATGTTTCAGTGTAGGATCTGTCCGGTTCATTACCAGAGAGTACAATGGTTCCTGGATAAAACCCCACTACACACCAATGACGTGAATGAGACGCGAGCCCTGGCAGGGGGCTACCACACGCTGCTGCTCAAGAACTTGGGTGTGAAGGACTCTGGCATGGTCACATTTGAAGCTGGGAACCAGAAAACTTCTGTAAAACTTTTAGTGAAAGGTAATAAAACAAAAATAATGAAACAGTAAATAAGTTGGATTGAGTAAAACGTTAGGAAATGCCCCAAATCCTGAAGACGACCAGAGTCACATGAGGAATGGAGCCAAGCCCTTACATTTAGTCCATGTTTTGCTTGCATAGCAAATATAAATGAGTATATACTATGACTAATTCTATGAAGGCTTCCACGGAGAAAATCATACTGAATGAATGGGACGCGACACACTCTACAACTCTGGTCTTATTATTCTAGGAACGCCCTCAGTCACCAATTTAGAGATATGGATGGGGGGAAAGTGTTGTGCTTCACTGTGAGACCTCCATACCACACGATCCGGTTGCCTGGTCCAAAGACGGGAGGTCCGTACAAGATGCTCCAAGTGTCAATACGCTGGCTATTTGTGACGCAACTAGCCAAGACGGAAAGTCAGCATGGTCCTAGTCGTGAAGTAACCCATGGAGAATGTTCTTTAGTAAAATTAAAGCCTTTATGGGAAATCGGGAGATATTTCCAACTTAAAGGGAATCTGTCACTCCTTTTTTGAGATATCATGTCATATCATTCAATTGTGTGTCATATAAGGATTCTCTTAGTACTTTTGCTTCCCCCTGACCCCGCACCTTTCATGCATAAATACCTTTTTTATATCGGTTCAGATGTATGTAAACTGCCACGGTCCGGTCCGCTGGGCGGGGCTTATTCACCTGCTCCCTCCCTCCCTGTCTTGCTGTATGCATTTCTTCTTGTGTAGAGCAAGACAGGGAGGAGGGAGCAGGTGAATAAGCCCCGCCCATCGGACCGGACCGCGGCAGTTTACATACATCTGAACCGATATAAAAAAGGTATTTATGCATGAAAGGTGCGGGGTCAGGGGGAAGCAAAAGTACTAAGAGAATCCTTATGTGACACACAATTGAATGAAATCATTATATGATATCTCAAAAAAGGGCTGACAGATTCCCTTTAATGATAGATGACGTAGGGCTAACAGCAGTTGAAATTTCCTTCACAATTTGAGGTTGTGTTTTTCCAAAACTGAAGTCCGGAGGTATAGAAAGACTAGAATTATTTGTAAGACCTAATTAATCTTCATCTGACTAACGATGACGGAGCCACAAGAACACCACCCTAGAATACCAGGAACGCTTCCTTCACGGCTGATGGAGTACTTTATGTAGAAGATGGAGCAGTCAGGTCCTGCCTTCATGTTGTATTCTCTGCTCTGACACAGATCTTCTATAACATTGATACATTGTAACAGTACGATTCCCGAGAACAAAGATCATGATTGATCACTTGTTGAGAATTACCAACTAACTGTTCCCCATGAACAAGCCGCCATGCAGCAACATCCGCACCGTCTCAGCTGCCTACGAGCTCCGCACTACACGTATGACTGCAGGAAATGTAACTCGTACCTCGTCTCAGATTTGGGGATGCGACCGGATTGTTGTAGACCGCTCAACGTGTAAATCTTGTAATGCAGATTTTCCACAAAAGGTCATTAATACACGTTCATGTGCTCTACAGGTAGTCATGTCACAATAATGTCTGTACAGCGCTGTGGAGTTAATTGCACCATACAAGCGGGTAGAATGCATAGATAACAGTTTTCCAGGGTGTTTGTGGCACCAATGGGCTGCCAACCGTTCTTGAATTTTGTAGAATAGTTTTTCTTTTAGGGCTCCACAGAAATGATTGTCCATTGTGTGATTATCTATTGGACGTCATATCAACTCCTGCTCTAATACAATCTTCAGATGTGACGAGCAAAAGTCATATCTGTACTCTGTAAACTCTTATGTTTTTTCCTCTAGACTTTTCTGTTTTTCAGCCAATCCTGTTTCCTCCACAGTCCCGTGTTCTCCTCTGTCCTGCTCTTGTCTTCTCTACCCTCCTCCAGTCTCCTCTGTTCTCCTTCAGACAACCGTGCAGTCCTCCAGTCTCCCTTACCTTCTTCAGTCTCCTCCAGTAAACCATGCCCTCCTGCAGTCTTCCTTCGATTCTTCTGTCTCCTCTGCCCTCCTCGTGTCTTCTTTGCCCTCCTCCTGTTTTCTTTGCCCTTCTCCATTCTCCTCTGTCCTCTTCCAGTCTCCTCTGTCCTCTTCTGGTCTCCCCTACCCTTCTCTGTTCTCCTCTACATCCCTCCAGTCTCCTCCATTCTCCTCTGTCCTCTTCCAGTCTCCTCTGTCCTCTTCTGGTCTCCCCTGCCCTTCTCTGTTCTCCTCTACATCCCTCCAGTCTCCTCCATTCTCCTCTGTCCTCTTCCAGTCTCCTCTGTCCTCTTCTGGTCTCCCCTGCCCTTCTCTGTTCTCCTCTACATCCCTCCAGTCTCCTCCATTCTCCTCTGTCCTCTTCCAGTCTCCTCTGTCCTCTTCTGGTCTCCCCTGCCCTTCTCTGTTCTCCTCTACATCCCTCCAGTCTCCTCCATTCTCCTCTGTCCTCTTCCAGTCTCCTCTGTCCTCTTCTGGTCTCCCCTGCCCTTCTCTGTTCTCCTCTACATCCCTCCAGTCTCCTCCATTCTCCTCTGTCCTCTTCCAGTCTCCTCTGTCCTCTTCTGGTCTCCCCTGCCCTTCTCTGTTCTCCTCTACATCCCTCCAGTCTCCTCCATTCTCCTCTGTCCTCTTCCATTCTCCTCTGTCCTCTTCTAGTCTCCCCTGCCCTTCTCTGTTCTCCTCTACATCCCTCCAGTCTCCTCCATTCTCCTCTGTCCTCTTCCAGTCTCCTCTGTCCTCTTCTGGTCTCCCCTGCCCTTCTCCTGTCTCCTCTGCCTTCCTACTGTCTTCTCCAGTGTCCTCTGCCCTCCTCTGCTCTACTACAGGCTTTTCTTCCTTCCTCCAGTCTCCACTTCTTTCCTCGAATCTCCTCTGACCTTTTCGGTCCTCCTCCAGACTCTTCTGTCCCGTTCCAGCCTTCCTGACCTTCCCCAGAATCCACTGTGCCCTTCCAGACACCATAGTGCCCATTCAGACCCCACTGTCCTCCTACAGACCCTTCTATCCTGATAAGACTCTTCTTCGCGCCTCCTGGTACCTCTGTCCACCTCCAGACTGTTCTCGTCTCCTCTAGACTTCTGTTCCTCTCTGGACTCTGCTGTGCAAAGATTGAGGAGGAGACATCGCTCAGTGACTTATCCCCTGCAGACCGGATGGAATGAGCACAGCAACCTCCAACATGCCTGATCCTCCTCTTCCTCGTCATGCATGGTCAGAGGGCAGTTGACTTGTCCCCACATTGTTTTCTGTGTATGGTCAGCCTATGTGGCAGAGATTTATGGAAGATGAGATGTCGGCGATGTGTTCTTCCTGTTTGTCATCACGGCAATACATTGTGCATAATGTGACATTACACGGCCCACGCTGCCTGCGACCTCTGGCAGTGGTGTCCTTGTATCGCCTGCCTCTTCTTTCTGACGTTGACTCTTTTCTGTGTCTCATTACTCTCATGGTTGCACCATTATCAGGCCTGAAATTGGAGGCAGCCATGAGATTGATTATTTTGAGCAAACGGTGAGCATCACGATGTTATCCGATGACTGACACCACTGACTGTGTATATTGCATATTCCAGCTGTCCAGGCTTTCTTCAAGCGTGAGTTGCAGAGCGCGGAGGCCGAGGAGGGATCCACGGCGACTCTTTCCTGTGAAGTCTCCAATGAGAAAGCTTCGGTGCAGTGGAAGAAGGATGGCAACCTCCTCAGGTCCAGCAACAAGTATGAGCTGAAGATGAAAGATCGCAGGGTGGAGTTACTGATCCACAACCTGGTGAAGGAAGATTCCGGAACATACGTGTGTGAAACCGGGGAACGGACATCGTCGGCAACATTAACCGTCAAGGGTAAATTCGCAAGACATCTGGATTTCCTAACGCCCTTCGATTACTTGATTGTGCTTCAGGGCATCAAATAAAAAATATGAAGATACTTTATAAATAACTAGCTGAAGAGCATGGCATTGCCCAGGCATAGAAACTAACTGTGGGTAGTTATAACAAATTATATTTTCCCCACACTCCTCTCATTTTCCCCTCACACCTCTCATTTTCCCCTCACACCTCTCATTTTCCCCTCACACCTCTCATTTTCCCCTCACACCTCTCATTTTCCCCTCACACCTCTCATTTTCCCCTCACTCCTCTCATTTTCCCCTCACACCTCTCATTTTCCCCTCACACCTCTCATTTTCCCCTCACACCTCTCATTTTCCCCTCACACCTCTCATTTTCCCCTCACACCTCTCATTTTCACCTCACACCTCTCATTTTCCCCTCACACCTCTCATTTTCCCCTCACACCTCTCATTTTCCCCTCACACCTCTCATTTTCACCTCACACCTCTCATTTTCACCTCACACCTCTCATTTTCCCCTCACACCTCTCATTTTCCCCTCACACCTCTCATTTTCCCCTCACACCTCTCATTTTCCCCTCACACCTCTCATTTTCCCCTCACTCCTCTCATTTTCCCCTCACACCTCTCATTTTCCCCTCACACCTCTCATTTTCCCCTCACACCTCTCATTTTCCCCTCACACCTCTCATTTTCCCCTCACACCTCTCATTTTCCCCTCACTCCTCTCATTTTCCCCTCACACCTCTCATTTTCCCCTCACACCTCTCATTTTCCCCTCACACCTCTCATTTTCCCCTCACACCTCTCATTTTCCCCTCACACCTCTCATTTTCCCCTCACACCTCTCATTTTCACCTCACACCTCTCATTTTCCCCTCACACCTCTCATTTTCCCCTCACACCTCTCATTTTCACCTTACACCTCCCATTTTCACCTCACACCTCCGCATTTTCACCTCACACCTCTCATTTTCACCTCACACCTCCGCATTTTCACCTCACACCTCTCATTTTCCCCTCACACCTCTCATTTTCCCCTCACTCCTCTCATTTTCCCCTCACACCTCTCATTTTCCCCTCACACCTCTCATTTTCCCCTCACACCTCTCATTTTCCCCTCACACCTCTCATTTTCCCCTCACACCTCTCATTTTCCCCTCACTCCTCTCATTTTCCCCTCACACCTCTCATTTTCCCCTCACACCTCTCATTTTCCCCTCACACCTCTCATTTTCCCCTCACACCTCTCATTTTCCCCTCACTCCTCTCATTTTCCCCTCACACCTCTCATTTTCCCCTCACTCCTCTCATTTTCCCCTCACACCTCTCATTTTCACCTTACACCTCCCATTTTCACCTCACACCTCCGCATTTTCACCTCACACCTCTCATTTTCACCTCACACCTCCGCATTTTCACCTCACACCTCTCATTTTCCCCTCACACCTCTCATTTTCCCCTCACTCCTCTCATTTTCCCCTCACTCCTCTCATTTTCCCCTCACACCTCCGCATTTTCACCTCACACCTCTCATTTTCACCTCACACCTCCGCATTTTCACCTCACACCTCTCATTTTCACTTCACACCTCCGCATTTTCACCTCACACCTCTCATTTTCACCTCACACCTCCGCATTTTCACCTCACACCTCCGCATTTTCACCTCACACCTCCGCATTTTCACCTCACACCTCTCATTTTCCCCTCACACCTCCGCATTTTCACCTCACACCTCCGCATTTTCACCTCACACCTCCGCATTTTCACCTCACACCTCCGCATTTTCACCTCACACCTCCGCATTTTCACCTCACACCTCTCATTTTCACCTCACACCTCTCATTTTCCCCTCACTCCTCTCATTTTCCCCTCACACCTCCGCATTTTCACCTCACACCTCTCATTTTCACCTCACACCTCTCATTTTCACCTCACACCTCCGCATTTTCACCTCACATCTCTCATTTTCACCTTACACATGCACAACATCTTCCTGTAATACTGAAGTAAAATAATGACCGAATATTGAGGTAAAATACTGATGAAATACTGACTTAAAATACTGACCAAACACTGAGGTAAAATACTGACCAAATGCTGAGGTAAAATACTGACCAAATACTGAGGTAAAATACTGACCAAATACTGAGGTAAAATACTGACAAAATGCTGAGGTAAAATACTGACAAAATGCTGAGGTAAAATACTGACCAAATGCTGAGGTAAAATACTGACCAAATACTGAGGTAAAATACTGACCAAATACTGAGGTAAAATACTGACCAAATACTGAGGGAAATGACTGACCACAAATCACTGAGGTAAAATACTGATGGTAAAATACACTGAGGTAAAATACTGATTAAACACTGAGGTAAAATACTGACCAAACACTGAGGTAAAATACTGACCAAACACTGAGGTAAAATGCTGACCAAATACTGAGATAAAATGCTGACCAAATACTGAGGTAAAATACTGACCAAACACTGAGGTAAAATACTGACCAAACACTGAGGTAAAATGCTGACCAAATACTGAGATAAAATGCTGACCAAATACTGAGGTAAAATACAGACCAAACACTGAGGTAAAATACTGACCAAATACTGAGGTAAAATACCGACCAAATACTCCTTAACTCTTCTGCCAGTTTTAGTCAGGGGACATACCCAGCCTGCTGCCCAGGTAGGGAGGACACCAGTGCTGGGCTGCCTGCACCTACTCTCACAGACCACACCTGCCTGCTACAATCCCCTCTTGCAGTGAGGAATCCCGGCCATTTTTACCTTGTGCTTTGGGTGACTAAACGCTACAGCAGTATTTCCCAGGAAGGTTTGTGTAATGCCAGCAATAGGGGAGACTCTCGGGCATGCGCAGTGCCGCTCTTCTTGTACATAGTGAGGCTGGAGTGCGCACAGCTGGCACTACGCTTGCAGCACCTCAGTCAGCGGACAGCTCCGCTCTGCAGCACCATGACCCAGGTAACTGGCGCCCTGCTCGTGCCATAGCCCCCCTCCAGGCATCGTCCTCCCCTCAACCAAATGTCATCTGGTGCTTGATTACAGATCACGGGCTGCAGGGATCCATCCACACAGCATCATCGCAGAAAGGCTGCACGGAGCATTCTGCGTGTGGAGTGGGCGTGGCTTGACACATACACACACATACATACACACACTCAGTTTTATATATATAGATCTTGTAAGAACCATCTTCTTCAGTCTTGTGTCTACAGCTCCCCTGCAGATCTGTGTCTCTCCCTAGTGACAGTCTACAATGCCTGTGTCGTGGGATTCTGCAGTCTTGTGCTACTGTCTGAGCATTCCCTCCTAGATGACCTCCATACAGTAGACCTGGCCTGCACTATCAGACTAACCTGGCAGTTGTTGAAGTCTGTAACCATGGAAACACATACTTGTGCATAGGAGCTTGTGACGAACAGCCCACCGCCGTTTGTCCACTTACGGGCGACTAACGGGGGTCCCGCTGCCACCAAAGCGCGACGGACGGCGGACCCTGTGTCACCACTATGTCACAGTCCCACCACTGGCACGGGTGTATCAGCAGACGGAGGGACGAGACACACTGCCGGCACACGGCTATCACAGGCACAGTTGGGGCTTATCTTAGTTATCCCACCACTGGCACCATGTGACCAAAATATCCAGCAAGCTACTCTCGCTCTACAATTTGCCGCAGGGGGAGTTTAATTTGGATGCCCCGCCACTGCGATCAATCTTCCAAGTACTGCGGGGATTTATGTATATCCCACTTTCTCAGTTCCAATTTGGAACTCGCAGCTCTCCGGCGCCCCCCTTTACCCTCAGGTCAGTCAGGGAACTGCACCTAGGATAATTAGTCGCCGGACGGACTGCCTGTTGTGAACCGGCAATTGGGCTTCTGCAGTAAGGGATTTATCAATGCTGTGGCCGCAGCCCCTCATTCAGCAATATAAGACCCTTCTGTACTGCCAGCAAGCCGCAATAGCCGTACACAACGCGCTGCCACCAGTCACGGTTACTTAATTCACAGTGTTAAATTAAGAGGGTCCGTGGCAAACCCCTTGAATTAGTAGCGATTATCTATCAAAGGCGTATAGTTCGATTCTTAGAGCATGGAGACAGGCTAAATATTAAATCATTTATTTTCCGAAAGAGGACAGTGATTACAGATAAAAGTTGCTATAAAATTGAGACATAAAATATGTACATTAGACAAGTATAAAACAAAGTGGATGAAAGAAGAAGGTACACTCACATTTAGTCAGTTGTTGTTAGGCATCCCATGTGGCTTTAAGGGGGGTGGAGGCGGAGCTGCACGTCTCCACTCATCTGGGTTCTGCTCAGCACGAGGATTGGAGCTCTTCTGAGCTGGTTTTGCCAGGGAATGCCTTATAGACTTTCCTATGTGACATCACGGAGAGGTGCATTCTGGGTTGATCCCACCTCTCTCATCCAAGTTATATTTTGGCTACAAAACTTAGATTAGCTATAACTTTATGGGAGAAGCTGGTATGGACTCATCAGTGGTATCATGTTTCCCAGCGTAATGAGCCTATCAAGAAAACATCAAACATCTATGCGATATGACCGTCCATTTGGGCGCAAATCATATCTCAGGTTCTGGACATGTTAGGACTTCGGAAGTGACACTGTAGCGGGGCTGGGACCGCTCGGATCACAGAGATATGGTTATTATATCTCTATGTTATAGGGCTTTCGCAGGGCAGGCTCTTAAAGGTTTACTTCTAACTCCTGATTTCAAACAAAGAGTTTTCCTTTCCCGCACTTTTTTTTCCCTCTTTCAGCTGAGGCTGAGAGAAGCCAAATGGTGTGGCAGGAAGTTGATTTATAACACCTGGGGGGGGAAGGGAAGCTGCTGCAGTGTGCAATGTAACTGAGACACTGGCAGGCAGCTTCTTACAAAATGGAGGATTTTTTGCACATTGCAACAGAAAACATATCTTGCAGACATTGTACATCACACCTCCCCCCATAAGAGGGCGCTAAGGAGGCATTACCTCTCGGTAATCGGCCATGCGCACCTCAGCGGGTTCGCCCCGGCGGGACAACCCATCGGCATTGCCGTTTTCACTGCCCTTCCTGTGTTTTACAGTAAAGTCATACTGCTGAAGGGCAAGGCTCCAGCGGAGCAATCTTCCATTGGTTCCGGACACTGTGTGCAACCAGCTCAGAGGGTTGTGGTCAGTTACCACCGTGAAGGCGCGCCCGTACAGGTAGGGCTGCAAACGCTGCAGTGCCCACACCATGGCCAGACACACTCCTTCTCGATGGTCGAGTATGCCACTTCCCTCGGCAAAAGTTTCCGGCTCAGATACAACACGGGGTGCTCTTGGTCCCCCGAATCGACCTGGCTAAGCACAGCACCGAGGCCAAACTCGCTGGCGTTGGTCTGTACCAGAAACGGGCGACTGCTGTCGACTGCTCTCAACACTGGAGAGTTGCACAGGGCTGCTTTCAAAGCTTGGAAAGCCGCCTCACAGTCATCTGTCCAGTTGACTGTTTGGGGTAGCCTCTGCTTGGTGAGGTCAGTCAAGGGTTTGGCAAGGGCGCTATAGTCCTGTACGAACCGCCTATAGTACCCTGCAGTGCCCAAGAAGGACTTCACCTGTTTCTTGGTCCTGGGGGTGGGCTAGGACACGATTGCGTCCACTTTTTCTGGCTCCGGACTCATGGAACCCCCGCCTACCCGGTGCCCCAGGTAGTGGACCTTGCGCATGCCTATCTGGCACTTCCCCGGCTTGATGGTCAGGCCTGCCTGGTGAAGACGCTTGAGCACCTCCTGGAGGTGCTGAAGGTGTTCCTCCCAGGTGGAACTGAAGACGGCAATATCGTCTAAGTACGCCACCGCGTACTCCTCCAGTCCCCGAAGCAGGTGGTTGACCATCCGCTGGAAAGTGGCAGGGGCATTCTTCATGCCGAAGGGCATGACCGTGGACTCGTACAGTCCAAAGGGGGTGATAAAGGCGGATTTCTCCTGCGCCTCAGGGCTCAGGGGAATCTGCCAGTATCCCCGACTCAAATCCATGATGGATATGTAGTTGGCGTTTGTCAACCGCTCGAGCAGATCCTCGATGCGCTGCATCGGGTGGGCATCAGAGGTTGTGATGGCGTTGAGCCCCCTGTAGTCCACGCAGAACCGGGTGGTTCGATCCTTTTTAGGCACGAGGACTACAGGTGAAGCCCACGCGCTTTTTGACCGTCGAATCACCCCCAGCCTTAACATCTCATCGATCTCTTGGCGCATGACTTGTTGCACCGTTTCAGAGATCCGATAAGGTGTTCGTCGTAATGGGGCGTGATTCCAGGTGTCCACCTCATGAACCGCTAACTCCGTCCTCCCCGGTTGGTTGGTGAACACGGCCCGGAAGGGTTCCAGGGTGGCCATCAACTGCAACCGCTGGGACACGGTGAGCGAACCACTTATCTCCATGTCCTCAATGGACCCATTGGCCTTGGCTTGGGCCAGCATGTCCAGGAGGGGATCTTCCTCCCCATCCTCTGGCAGATTGCAGACCGGTAGGACGCAAGCTTCACGTTCGTAGTGCGCCTTCAGCATGTTGACGTGAAAGGCCTTGCGCCTACCCCGAGCATGGTCAAGCGTGACCACGTAGGTGACCGGGTTGAGCTGTTGGTGGACGACGTACGGGCCTTCCCAGGCTGCCTGAAGCTTATCCGTTGGTACAGGGACCAGCGCCCACACCTTTTGACCCACCTGGTAGGTCCGCTCCCGGGCGTTCTGGTCGTACCAGCGCTTCTGGTCAGCCTGAGCCTGCGTCATGTTGTCATGCACCAACTGCGTCAAGGTCTGCATCTTGTCACGGAAGCGCATGACATAATCCACGATGGACAATTCTGTGGGGTTTGGCTCATCTTCCCAGGATTCTCTTATCAACCCAAGGAGTCCCCGGACTCGCCTGCCATACAGGAGCTCGAAGGGGGAGAACCCGGTCGAGGCCTGCGGAACTTCTCTGAAAGCGAACAGCGGGTGTGGGAGGTACCGCTCCCAGTCGCGCCCTTGGGTCTCAACCAGTATGCGGAGCATCTGTTTGAGGGTACCGTTGAAGCGTTCACACAAACCATTAGTCTGTGGGTGATACGGACTCGATACCAGGTGCGTCACCTGCATTTTGTCACAGAGAGCCTCCATTAGGCGAGACATGAATTGGGGCCCTTGATCGGTAAGCATCTCCCTGGGAAATCCTACCCTTGAAAAGATGGTCACCAGTGCGTCAGCCACCTTATCTGCCCGGGTTGAAGACAGAGCTACTGCCTCTGGGTACCGTGTAGCGTAGTCTACCACGGTGAGAATGTAGCGCTTTCCGGAGCTGCTGGGGACGGCCAGCGGGCCTACGATGTCCACCGCGATTCTCTGGAAAGGCTCCTCTATCACCGGCAAAGGAATAAGGGGAGCCTTAAGAGCAGGCCCCGCCTTACCCACTTTTTGACAGGTGGCACAGGAGCGGCAGTAGTGTGTTACATCTGTCCCCAAATTGGGCCAATAGAAGTGTTGAGACAGCCGTGCCTTTGTTTTGCTGATCCCCAAGTGTCCAGCGAGTGGAATCTCATGGGCAATCCGCAACAACTCGGTTCTGAACTGATAGGGGACGACCAGCTGTCTTTCCCTCAACCACTCCTTTTTAGGATCTCCGGGTACTGTCTCCCGGTACAACCTTCCTCTTTCCCAGAACACCCTCTCCTTATCAGACTCGGAGGTGGGCGTCTCGGCGAGACCTCTCAATTTCTCCAGGCTGGCATCTGAGTGCAGAGCAGCCTGGAACTCCATGCTGGAGGCTGCCAGAAGTGACGTCAGGGTACCTCCTTTACTGGGACCCTCTGGAACCGGCTCTGGGTTCACCTCTGGTTCAGTCTCTCCTGTAGCAGCAGAGGGTCCAGAAGACAGTGCGTTACCTGCGATCTGGGCACTCTGACTGCGTGTGACAGCTGCTATGTACGCTGCCTCCCTGGGGATTTCTACAGACCCACCAGCCGGTGCTGCCCTGGGCTCTACCTCCCCATCCACCCCCAACACTTCAGGAGCAGTGCTACTTATGGGCCAGTTACCTTCCTCGGTGGCACTGGTCAGCTGCATGGCATTACCTTCCTCATTGTCCCCATGCACCTCCCCATTTCCTTGAGCACCGTTGCTTGCTCCTGACAGGGGTTCCTCAGTCGTCTCACTCCGCAGAGTGACGGGGCTGAGCACTTTGGTACCTGTGGACACATCTACCGCTTCAAAGAAAGGGTTAACGGGTTCAGTCGGCACAGATACATCAACATCATCATCATCCTTCCTAGGAAAAGAATGGTTATCAGTTTGCTTTGGTACATTCACATCAGCATCAGCATCATACCTTGGGAAAGAATGGTTGTTAGTTGCATCATTACTCATCAAGGCATTAGCAGGTAACACATTCAGTTTCCCATCATCAACATCATCAGGGTTAACGTTACCCTTATTATCAGTTTGGGGAAGGGTGTCAGGGACATAGTATGCAACCATCCTCCCCAAGTCAGTCCCCAATAAAACATCAGTGGGCAAATTTTCAGACACTCCCACCTCCCTCAACCCGCTCCCGGCACCCCAATCAAGAAAAACCCGGGCCACTGGCAAGGGACAATGGGTGCCTCCAATCCTGGTGACAGTCAGGGTTTTCCCCTCAACAAACTCTTCAGGGGCCGCCAGTCCAGGACGGATGAAGGTTCGTTCAGCCCCGGTGTCCTTGAGGCCTGTAGCAAGACGGGCCCCCACCTGAACAGGTTGAACGTTGTCGTCAGCCCTCCCAACCACACCTCCCACCAAAAGAACAGAGGCGTTGGGCCCGGGGGCCTTGGTTGGGGGGTTCTTCGGCCTATTCGGACAGGCGTAAAAGAAGTGACCAGGCCGCTGGCAGTGGTGACACAGGCGACTGTCAGTAGCCGGCCTGTTGTTGGCAACAGGGACAGGGCCTCCGGAGGGACGGCTAGCTGGGGCACTGGGGTTGGTTGCAGGCTTACCCCCTTTCCAGCTGGTGGCGACTGGCCTCCGCATCTCGGGCTTCCGGTTGGCCTCGTAGTTGTCGGCGATCTGCGCCGCTTTGTCCGCGTTCGTTGGTTCGCGGTCCAGGATGAACTGTCGGACCTCAGCTGGGCAGAGATGCAGGAACTGGTCTTTGATCATCAGGTCCCGTAGCTGCTCAAAGGATTCAACGGACAGTCCATGGATCCACTGGTCAAAGTGGGTCCTGAGTCCTTGCACCACATCACTGTAGCTATCGTGTGGGCCACGTTGGAGGTGCCGGAACTTCTTTCGGTATACCTCAGGTGTCAGCCGGTATTTGGCGATCAGCGCCTGCTTTATGGCATCATAGTCGTCATCGGCTTCTGGCGGAAGAGAAGCAAATGCCTCCAGGGCTTTGCCTTTTAGCCCTGGGGTCAAGTACCTTGCCCATTGGTCTCTAGGCAGCTGGTACTGTCTGCAGGCTTTCTCAAAGGCTCGCAGGAACGTGTCCAAGTCCCCGTCCTTTTCCATCACGGGAAAATGCTCTGGCCGGGGTTTAGGAGTCTGGACGCTGCTGGGCTCACTGGTTCGGGCTGTGGGGGCATTCCACCCCCGCTGGAGTACCTCCAGTTCATGGGCCCTCTGCGCCTGGCGCTCAGCTCTCTCAGCCTCTGCTCGGCGCTCAGCTCTCTCAGCCTGGGCTTGACGCTCGGCCCTCTCAGCCTCAGCTTGGCGCTCACGTTCGGCTTGGGCCTCCTGCCGATATTGCTGGATCAGCCTCACCCGCCCATCACTGTCTTCGGCGGGGAGTTCGTCCAAGGCCATTTGCAGATAGGGGTCCACCCCGTTCTGGTTGAATGTGGGGCCAGCGCTCAGGAATGGAGCCTCTGCTGCAGCCCCATTGTTACTTGGGCCAACGTCTGCGCCCGCTGGATTCGGGTCTTTGTCCAGCTGCACTAGAGCCGCGATCATTTGATCTTTGGTTCCGCCTGCGGCGTCTATGCCTCGGTACGTGCATAGCCCAGCAAGGGTGTCCATTTTCTGCTGCTGATACCACTCCACTCTCATCGCCGCCATGGTTGCCAAATAAAAGATAGAAAAAGAAAAACGAAGAAACGGGAGGGGGATACTTGCAAGTACACACTATTGTCTCAGGACTAGTAACCACTGAGTCTGTTCTCCAAAACCTATGATGCAGGATTCCCGCAGGAACCGTGCAGGTTTTTAGTGAGAGGAATGATTGCTCAAACCAAATCACTAATGCTCTAGGATTATCCCACTGCTCTGCCACCAATATGTGACGAACAGCCCACCGCCGTTCGTCCACTTACGGGCGACTAACGGGGGTCCCGCTGCCACCAAAACGCGACGGACAGCGGACCCTGTGTCACCACTATGTCACAGTCCCACCACTGGCACGGGTGTATCAGTGGACGGAGGGATGAGACACACTGCCGGCACACGGCTATCACAGGCACAGTTGGGGCTTATCTTAGTTATCCCACCACTGGCACCATGTGACCAAAATATCCAGCAAGCTACTCTCGCTCTACAATTTGCCGCAGGGGGAGTTTAATTTGGATGCCCCGCCACTGAGATCAATCTTCCAAGTACTGCGGGGATTTATGTATATCCCACTTTCTCAGTTCCAATTTGGAACTCGCAGCTCTCCGGCGCCCCCCTTTACCCTCAGGTCAGTCAGGGAACTGCACCTAGGATAATTAGTCGCCGGACGGACTGCCTGTTGTGAACCGGCAATTGGGCTTCTGCAGTAAGGGAATTATCAATGCTGTGGCCGCAGCCCCTCATTCAGCAATATAAGACCCTTCTAAACTGCCAGCAAGCCGCAATAGCCGTACACAACGCGCTGCCACCAGTCACGGTTACTTAATTCACAGTGTTAAATTAAGAGGGTCCGTGGCAAACCCCTTGAATTAGTAGCGATTATCTATCAAAGGCGTATAGTTCGATTCTTAGAGCATGGAGACAGGCTAAATATTAAATCATTTATTTTCCGAAAGAGGACAGTGATTACAGATAAAAGTTGCTATAAAATTGAGACATAAAATATGTACATTAGACAAGTATAAAACAAAGTGGATGAAAGAAGAAGGTACACTCACATTTAGTCAGTTGTTGTTAGGCATCCCATGTGGCTTTAAGGGGGGTGGAGGCGGAGCTGCACGTCTCCACTCATCTGGGTTCTGCTCAGCACGAGGATTGGAGCTCTTCTGAGCTGGTTTTGCCAGGGAATGCCTTATAGACTTTCCTATGTGACATCACGGAGAGGTGCATTCTGGGTTGATCCCACCTCTCTCATCCAAGTTATATTTTGGCTACAAAATTTAGATTAGCTATAACTTTATGGGAGAAGCTGGTATGGACTCATCAGTGGTATCATGTTTCCCAGCGTAATGAGCCTATCAAGAAAACATCAAACATCTATGCGATATGACCGTCCATTTGGGCGCAAATCATATCTCAGGTTCTGGACATGTTAGGACTTCGGAAGTGACACTGTAGCGGGGCTGGGACCGCTCGGATCACAGAGATATGGTTATTATATCTCTGTTATAGGGCTTTCGCAGGGCAGGCTCTTAAAGGTTTACTTCTAACTCCTGATTTCAAACAAAGAGTTTTCCTTTCCCGCACTTTTTTTCCCTCTTTCAGCTGAGGCTTAGAGAAGCCAAATGGTGTGGCAGGAAGTTGATTTATAACACCTGGGGGGGGAAGGGAAGCTGCTGCAGTGTGCAATGTAACTGAGACCCTGGCAGGCAGCTTCTTACAAAATGGAGGATTTTTTGCACATTGCAACAGAAAACATATCTTGCAGACATTGTACATCACAGAGCTGTCCAGACAAAATGGGACAGTCTTAGTCAAGACTTTGCAAAGTTTATTTTTTTATCTCCAGTACATTGAAGCAGCATTTACTTCTTTTGGTAGTTTCTGCCCCACATAAATCTGGAGACGCCCCTGTATATATGTTATGTACTGAAGTTATTGACACCATTACTAGTGCGCAAAGCTCAGTGGTGAAAGTTGTCTAAGCGATGCTTGATGGTTCCCTCACACTTAGAAATGGCTGCAGCTGTCCAACCTCGTTCTGGGCTCTGGCCAACTGTGTGCCACACTACAAATCCTCCGGGGGCAGTTTATGCCGAGGATGATGGCTCCTGCCACCATCATTTGGACCGCGATGGTTATATTACCCCCTGTAGAAACGTCCCTGTGTCTTCTCCAACCTCCGTCCCTTATTCTGGATGTCTATCAGACCTCTGACATGGGGCCACATGTTCCTGGCACAATGCTGAACATGGTTAGGGACGATTGGAGTGCTCTGGCCACATGACACGTCAACTGTCTCGCCCCAGATGAGTTTCTCACACTCCATCATGACCCTTCTTCAGTTCGAAGACCCGTCTGTCACTGTTTTCAGGTGATGGAGACTCTACTCATCATTGTGCTGCATTTACTCTCTCATCCCACCCGCTTACCCCTCGGGGGCTGACTAGGCCAAGATTTCATTTTACATACCATCTGAATCATCAGAATCATTCCACCAGTGTACGGGGGACATGAGAGGCTCACCAGCTTTATACTATTATTGCTTTACACTCTTTTTAGCCTGACAATATGTTTTCTTTGTTCTCAGCTGTCCAGGTTTTATTTAAAAAAGGCCTCCGAAATGAGAAAGCCAAGGAAGGCAGCACAGTGAAGCTACAGTGTGAGCTCAGCAGGCCCGGCGGCCCCGTGAAGTGGACGAAGGATGAAGAAACGATAGAGAGAAATGACAAGTATGACATGAAGCAACACGGGACCGTAGTGGAGCTCCTCATACTGAACGCCAAACCAGAAGACTCCGGTGACTACACGTGTGATACTGGAGACCAGAAGAGCACGTCCTCTGTGACCATCACTGGTAGGAATCCCTGGGGGACACAGTATCCAGGTTGTGGGATTCACCACTCAGGGGCACGGCAGATTCTTGTGGATTTTCAGTTCTATATTCTTTTTGCAGCTATTCCGGTTCGTTTTAAACAAGATCTGAAAAATTGTGATGCAGAAGAAGGCTCTGCCGTCACCCTGTCCTGCGAGGTCACCAAGGCTGATGCTCATGTCATTTGGAAGAAAGGTGTTACCGTCCTTCAGGCCAATGACAAGTATGAATTCAGGCAGAAGGGAACCATAGTGGAGCTGGTCATACACAGCGTGAAATCAGAAGATTCTGGAACCTACACCTGTGATACCGGAGACCAACAGACTGCTGCCCGGGTCAAGGTGCAAGGTGAGTGTCATCCTTATTATCTTTCCCATCTAATATATACTTACCTTGTAATGTCTTCACATCTTGTTCTGGCCAGATGTGTCCGGATCCCAGAATTCCAAGCGGCGGAAGTTCACCGATCGCCATATTGGGACACCCAAGTGATGAGTGTCTCAATATGGAAACTGCTGGTAGTACCAGCCTCTTGCGCGGTACCACCAGTGGAACACTGTCACACCACACACACACACACACTGTATACGCCGTACGCACCACACACACACTGTATACTCTGTACGCACCACACACACACACTCTATATGCCGTACGCACCACACACCCTGTATACACCTTACGCAACGCACACTGTATACACGTACGCACCACACACACGCACTGTATACACTGTACGCAACACACACTGTATACGCTGTACACACCACACACACACACACACACACTGTATATGCCGTACGCAACACACACACACTGTATACACCGTATGCAACACACATTGTATACGCTGTACACACCACACACACACTGTATATGCCGTACGCACCACACACACTGTATACACCTTACGCAACACACACACGCACAATGTATACACCGTACGCACCACACACACTGTATACACCGTACGCAACACACACACGCACAATGTATACACCGTACGCAACACACACTGTATACACCGTACGCAACACACACACACGCTGTGCGCACCACACACACACACTGTATACGCTGTACGCACTACACACTGTATATGCCGTACGCACCACACACACTGTATACGCCTTACGCAACACACACATGCACACTGTATACACCGTACGCAACACACTGTATACACCGTACGCAACACACACACACTATACGCCGTAAACACCACACACACTGTATACGCCGTACACACCACACACACACACTGTATATGCCGTACGCACCACACACACACTGTATACACCGTACGCAACAAACACACACTGTATACACCGCACGCAACACACACACTGTATACACTGTACGCACCACACACACCGTCACTCTGTATATGAAGTACACACGACACAAAGTATACGCCGTACGCAGCATCTTGCGCGGTACCACCAGTGGAACACCGTTACCAGCACGCCTCCGCTGACATCTGCCGAATTATTCACTGACTGCTGCCATCTTTGTACAGGAGGAGCGCATGCACAGCTTTAATGTGCCAGCCACTATCTGTCTGCACAAAGATGGCGGCCGTCTGATTTACTGCTCCTGCGCGAATTCTGTCGCAGTGAATCATTCGGCTGATCCCGGAGGCAGATGCGTGACGTGTCTACAGGCAGAGGAAGCCCGACACATTAAAGGGGTTTCCCACCAACAAAAGTTCATTTTAAAAATTGTCTGTGTCTGACCGTGTACGGAGCATACCACATCTCCTGGGCAGGGGAGGAAGCAAAAGACAGTACTGACATTACAGCAGGGGATCACACAGGATTCATTTTGTGAGGTAAAATATTTCACAAACTGTTTTTACACAATATTTTAACTCACAACATGTATCCTCTGCGATCTCCTGCTGTAATGTCAGTATTGTCTTTTGCTTCCTCCCCTGCCCAGGAGCTGTGGTATGCTCTGTACACGGTCAGACACAGTGGGGAGAGAGACAGAGCACAGGGGGTGAGACAGCTCAAATGGGACAGCACATGAGGGGAGAGCACAGCACAGGACGGAGAGAGACAGCAGACAAGGGGGACAGCACATGGGGTAGACAGGCCAAAGAAGAGAGCACAGACGGGAGAAGTCAGTACATGGGGAAAGAGAGATTGGATAGGTGTGTGAGCACATGGGGGGAGAGAGAGCCTGCCGCCATCGTAACATTACCGCCCTCCCGATGCGATAGCAGCGGGCCTCCATCTAGTTAGGCATAACTGAGAAGGGAGCGGCCATCATTACATATAAGAAATACTTTAGTGCTCACCTTCCTCCATCTTCTCTCTCCAGAACTTCCAGCCCTCTTCACCCAGGAGCTGACTCCGCAAGAAGCCAGTGAAGGAGACTCCATCGCTCTGCGCTGTGAACTCAACAAGCCGGACTCTACCGTGGAGTGGAGGAAAGAGAACAAGGCCATCAAACAGAGCAAGAAATACAAGATCCGTCAGGAGGGGCTGACCGCAGAGCTGGTCATACGTGACCTGGTACCGGAGGACGGAGGAGACTATGCCTGTGTCTGTGGAGAGCACCAGACAACCAGCACTGTCACAGTCACTGGTAATGTCTCACTACCATTCTGGTCCCAGGGGCCATCACTAGTCCAGATTTTTTGCTTCATGCTCCATGTTGAAGAAGCGAGTTTAATATTAACATTTCCATGGCTGAGATTAGATGAATACATCTATCTCTGCAACAGGGGCATTTCACACCAAATTCTGGTAATTCAGGAGATCTGTGCTCGTATATTGGATTTCTACATTTCCCACTATTACTCAGATAGCAATCACTCCATGACATGTATCAGAACCGTGAATATCTCATTGTCAGTAGTCAGGGGTCTCTCTTCTTCTAATTCCCTCAGAGTCTTTAAACTCTAACAGGGGTACGGCCTTGACACCTGGAAAGAGTATAGGTGCTCATATATATATGATGGAGAACATAGCTGGACGTGCAGATCTAGGTGGGATCAGACGATCACCTATTGGATATGGGGCGTCCTGACTTCTCTGATGGCAGATGTCAGAAGAAGAGGAATCGCACATGTTGTATTTCAGCATGTGTACATTCCCACAGGCGATAAGTGGCCACCAGGGGTGTCACGGAAGTTTACTTCCCACTGAAAACATGCATGTTCTGCCCAGCTCTCGCAGGAAGGGAGACCACAGGAGGAGAGGTGTTGCTCGTCCTGGACCGTATGCTGTATTGGACTTAATCATACTGCTGTTCATTTACGTCAGGCTCCTATTCCAATGCCATAAGATGGGGAGAATGTGATGGAGAGTGGAAGGGAACAGATAGTTTCTGTAATGTTCGTATGCCATTGCTGTAGGATGAGGAGAACATGATGGAGAGCAGCGATGGGGGGTCTTTCATAGCATGATCTGAGACAGATGCCATAGTGATGGAGAGCAGGTTTTTATCTAATGTTCCTAGGGGGAAAATAGGATGAGTAGGTCATGATCGCGAGCAGCAGATGGCTGAATTGTATTGCCTGTGGAAAAAAAGTTGGGTGCATCTTAATGCACTGCCGAGTCCTGCAATTAATTTCTCAATGTGTTTTCCAATTATTTTCTGAACTTCCTTCTTATCAGTGCGGAGCACCACTGAAGTTTTGATTTCTTTTATGTAATGTTCCAATGCCAATGCTGTAGGTGGAGGACATTCCGAAGAGCAGCGGATGGTGGGGTCTTTCTATCAGGGTCGTGTATCGATGGTGTAGGATATGAAGGACACTAGAGAGCGGCCGATGGTGGGGTCTTTCTATCAGGGTCGTGTATCGATGGTGTAGGATATGAAGGACACTAGAGAGCGGCCGATGGTGGGGTCTTTCTATCAGGGTTGTGTATCGATGGTGTAGGATATGAAGGACACTAGAGAGTGGCCGATGGTGGGGTCTTTCTATCAGGGTCGTGTATCGATGGTGTAGGACATGAAGGACACTAGAGAGCGGCCGATGGTGTGGTCTTTCTATCAGGGTTGTGTATCGATGGTGTAGGTTATGAAGGACACTAGAGAGCGGCTGATGGTGGGGTCTTTCTATCAGGGTCGTGTATCGATGGTGTAGGATATGAAGGACACTAGAGAGCGGCCGATGGTGGGGTGTTTCTATCAGGGTCGTGTATCGATGGTGTAGGTTATGAAGGACACTAGAGAGCGGCTGATGGTGGGGTGTTTCTATCAGGGTCGTGTATCGATGGTGTAGGATATGAAGGACACTAGAGAGCGGACGATGGTGGGGTCTTTCTATCAGGGTCGTGTATCGATGGTGTAGGTTATGAAGGACACTAGAGAGCAGCGGATGGTGGGGTGTTTCTATCAGGGTCATGTATCGATGGTGTAGGATATGAAGGACACTAGAGAGCGGCTGATGGTGGGGTGTTTCTATCAGGGTCGTGTATCGATGGTGTAGGATATGAAGGACACTAGAGAGCGGCCGATGGTGGGGTCTTTCTATCAGGGTCGTGTATCGATGGTGTAGGTTATGAAGGACACTAGAGAGCAGCGGATGGTGGGGTGTTTCTATCAGGGTCGTGTATCGATGGTGTAGGATATGAAGGACACTAGAGATTGGCCGATGGTGGGGTCTTTCTATCAGGGTCGTGTATCGATGGTGTAGGTTATGAAGGACACTAGAGAGCAGCGGATGGTGGGGTGTTTCTATCAGGGTTGTGTATCGATGGTGTAGGATATGAAGGACACTAGAGAGCGGCTGATGGTGGGGTGTTTCTATCAGGGTCGTGTATCGATGGTGTAGGATATGAAGGACACTAGAGAGCAGCTGATGAGGGGTCTTTCTATCAGGGTCGTGTATTGATGGTGTAGGATATGAAGGACACTAGAGAGCGGCCCATGATGGGGTCTTTATCAGGGTCGTCTGCTGATGCTGTAGGATGTGAGGTAGACTCTGGAGAGCGGTTGATGAGGGGTTTTTCGATCAGGGTCGTGTGGTGATGATACAAATAAAAAACCTCACATATAAATAAGTATAGAGCCCTTCGAAAGAGTAAACATATACCAAGAGCGTAAAAACGAAGGAAAATGCGATCCAAATATTATAAAAATATAAATTTTATAATACAAAAAATTCCTACACAATATAACAATCAATAATGAAAAAGCACTAAGATTACTTGGGACATGAAACAAAAGACTGTAAAGCAGACAATAACCCCAAATGGGTAAACCCACATATCATGAATTATCACCAAATAGCAAGGAAAAGTATCCACCGTCAATAAGATATGCTGGGTAAAGATCCTCCTTATCTGTAAAGCAGTTTATCAATATGAACCATGGCCAGGATTATATGATACATCAAGTTGATACTGTGCTGTGAGTAGTCCGAATGAAAGGTTTTTGGGGACAGACATCAAGTTTTTGTAAAACGCAGAAAAGGTGAGCAGATGATTACTACATGTACGGTGCCCACCATAAGGCAGAGAGGCGAGGAGAAATAGCGGTGGTGGGGGAATCTGCTGGTGACACTTGTGGTGATTTATTGCACATTTATGGCACAAGTGATGACATTGTGATAGCCATGCGACTGACATCACATGCGACTGACATCACATCTGGTCTGCACTTAGCGGGACCGTTATTTGTGATGTATCAGGACAATGGGTCAAAATCTCCTGGTGATGTAAGGGCGATGAGACCAAGGCGAGGCAATAGAGGCTGTGTCAAAAGACATGACCTCTGCAATTACACGACCTCAGCCCAATGCAGATGATTTGGGATGAGTTGGACACAGTTGTAAAGATGTGAAATCAGCACCTGTGGGAAATCCTTCAGCACTGCTCGAGTCATTCCCGGTTATGAGCAATGAAGATGGTGATAAAATGGGGTATATGGGGATCATCGGAGTAAAATAGTGGTATCTGAGGAGAAAATGGGGGTATATAGGGATCATCAGAGTAAAATAGTGATATCTGAGGAGAAAATGGGGTATATGGGGATCATCAGAGTAAAATAGTGATATCTGAGGAGAAAATGGGGTATATGGGGATCATCGGAGTAAAATAGTGATATCTGAGGAGAAAATGGGGTATATGGGGATCATCGGAGTAAAATAGTGATATCTGAGGAGAAAATGGGGTATATGGGGATCATCGGAGTAAAATAGTGATATCTGAGGAGAAAATGGGGTATATAGGGATCATCAGAGTAAAATAGTGGTATCTGAGGAGAAAATGGGGTATATGGGGATCATCGGAGTAAAATAGTGGTATCTGAGGAGAAAATGAGGTATATGGGGATCATCAGAGTAAAATAGTGGTATCTGAGGAGAAAATGGGGTATATGGGGATCATCAGAGTAAAATAGTGGTATCTGAGGAGAAAATGGGGGTATATAGGGATCATCAGAGTAAAATAGTGGTATCTGAGGAGAAAATGGGGTATATGGGGATCATCAGAGTAAAATAGTGGTATCTGAGGAGAAAATGGGGTATATAGGGATCATCAGAGTAAAATAGTGGTATCTGAGGAGAAAATGGGGTATATAGGGATCATCAGAGTAAAATAGTGGTATCTGAGGAGAAAATGAGGTATATGGGGATCATCAGAGTAAAATAGTGGTATCTGAGGAGAAAATGAGGTATATGGGGATCATCAGAGTAAAATAGTGGTATCTGAGGAGAAAATGAGGTATATGGGGATCATCAGAGTAAAATAGTGGTATCTGAGGAGAAAATGGGGTATATAGGGATCAGAGTAAAATAGTGGTATCTGAGGAGAAAATGGGGTATATGGGGATCATCGGAGTAAAATAGTGGTATCTGAGGAGAAAATGGGGTATATGGGGATCATCGGAGTAAAATAGTGGTATCTGAGGACAAAATGGGGGTATATAGGGATCATCGGAGTAAAATAGTGGTATCTGAGGAGAAAATGGAGGTTTATAGGGATCATCAGAGTAAAATAGTGGTATCTGAGGAGAAAATGGGGTATATAGGGATCATCAGAGTAAAATAGTGATATCTGAGGAGAAAATGGGGTATATGGGGATCATCGGAGTAAAATAGTGGTATCTGAGGAGAAAATGGGGTATATAGGGATCAGAGTAAAATAGTGGTATCTGAGGAGAAAATGGGGTATATAGGGATCATCAGAGTAAAATAGTGGTATCTGAGGAGAAAATGGGGTATATGGGGATCATCGGAGTAAAATAGTGGTATCTGAGGAGAAAATGGGGTATATGGGGATCATCAGAGTAAAATAGTGATATCTGAGGAGAAAATGGGGTATATAGGGATCATCAGAGTAAAATAGTGGTATCTGAGGAGAAAATGGGGAAATGGGGGTATATAGGGATCATCAGAGTAAAATAGTGATATCTGAGGAGAAAATGGGGTATATGGGGATCATCAGAGTAAAATAGTGGTATCTGAGGAGAAAATGGGGTATATGGGGATCATCAGAGTAAAATAGTGGTATCTGAGGAGAAAATGGGGTATATGGGGATCATCAGAGTAAAATAGTGGTATCTGAGGAGAAAATGGGGTATATGGGGATCATCGGAGTAAAATAGTGGTATCTGAGGAGAAAATGGGGTATATGGGGATCATCGGAGTAAAATAGTGGTATCTGAGGAGAAAATGGGGTATATGGGGATCATCGGAGTAAAATAGTGGTATCTGAGGAGAAAATGGGGTATATGGGGATCATCAGAGTAAAATAGTGGTATCTGAGGAGAAAATGGGGTATATAGGTATCATCAGAGTAAAATAGTGATATCTGAGGAGAAAATGAGGTATATGGGAATCATCAGAGTAAAATAGTGGTATCTGAGGAGAAAATGGGGGTATATAGGGATCATCAGAGTAAAATAGTGGTATCTGAGGAGAAAATGGGGTATATGGGAATCATCAGAGTAAAATAGTGGTATCTGAGGAGAAAATGGGGTATATGGGGATCATCAGAGTAAAATAGTGGTATCTGAGGAGAAAATGGGGTATATGGGGATCATCGGAGTAAAATAGTGGTATCTGAGGAGAAAATGGGGTATATGGGGATCATCGGAGTAAAATAGTGGTATCTGAGGAGAAAATGGGGTATATGGGGATCATCGGAGTAAAATAGTGGTATCTGAGGAGAAAATGGGGTATATGGGGATCATCGGAGTAAAATAGTGATATCTGAGGAGAAAATGGGGTATATAGGGATCATCAGAGTAAAATAGTGGTATCTGAGGAGAAAATGGGGTATATGGGGATCATCAGAGTAAAATAGTGGTATCTGAGGAGAAAATGGGGTATATGGGTATCATCAGAGTAAAATAGTGGTATCTGAGGAGAAAATGGGGTATATAGGGATCATCAGAGTAAAATAGTGGTATCTGAGGAGAAAATGGGGTATATAGGGATCAGAGTAAAATAGTGGTATCTGAGGAGAAAATGGGGTATATGGGGATCATCGGAGTAAAATAGTGGTATCTGAGGAGAAAATGGGGTATATGGGGATCATCGGAGTAAAATAGTGGTATCTGAGGAGAAAATGGAGGTTTATAGGGATCATCAGAGTAAAATAGTGGTATCTGAGGAGAAAATGGGGTATATAGGGATCATCAGAGTAAAATAGTGGTATCTGAGGAGAAAATGGGGTATATGGGGATCATCGGAGTAAAATAGTGGTATCTGAGGAGAAAATGGGGTATATAGGGATCAGAGTAAAATAGTGGTATCTGAGGAGAAAATGGGGTATATGGGGATCATCAGAGTAAAATAGTGATATCTGAGGAGAAAATGGGGTATATGGGGATCATCAGAGTAAAATAGTGGTATCTGAGGAGAAAATGGGGTATATGGGGATCATCAGAGTAAAATAGTGGTATCTGAGGAGAAAATGGGGTATATGGGGATCATCAGAGTAAAATAGTGGTATCTGAGGAGAAAATGGGGTATATGGGGATCATCGGAGTAAAATAGTGGTATCTGAGGAGAAAATGGGGTATATGGGGATCATCGGAGTAAAATAGTGGTACCTGAGGAGAAAATGGGGTATATGGGGATCATCGGAGTAAAATAGTGGTATCTGAGGAGAAAATGGGGTATATGGGGATCATCAGAGTAAAATAGTGATATCTGAGGAGAAAATGAGGTATATGGGAATCATCAGAGTAAAATAGTGGTATCTGAGGAGAAAATGGGGGTATATAGGGATCATCAGAGTAAAATAGTGGTATCTGAGGAGAAAATGGGGTATATGGGAATCATCAGAGTAAAATAGTGGTATCTGAGGAGAAAATGGGGGTATATAGGGATCATCAGAGTAAAATAGTGGTATCTGAGGAGAAAATGGGGTATATAGAGATCATCAGAGTAAAATAGTGGTATCTGAGGAGAAAATGGGGAAATGGGGGTATATAGGGATCATCAGAGTAAAATGGGGTATATGGGGATCATCAGAGTAAAATAGTGATATCTGAGGAGAAAATGGGGTATATGGGGATCATCGGAGTAAAATAGTGGTATCTGAGGAGAAAATGGGGTATATGGGGATCATCGGAGTAAAATAGTGGTATATGGGGATCATCAGAGTAAAATGGGGTATATGGGGATCATCAGAGTAAAATAGTGATATCTGAGGAGAAAATGGGGTATATAGGGATCAGAGTAAAATAGTGGTATCTGAGGAGAAAATGGGGTATATGGGGATCATCAGAGTAAAATAGTGATATCTGAGGAGAAAATGGGGTATATAGGGATCATCAGAGTAAAATAGTGGTATCTGAGGAGAAAATGGGGAAATGGGGGTATATAGGGATCATCAGAGTAAAATAGTGATATCTGAGGAGAAAATGGGGTATATAGGGATCATCGGAGTAAAATAGTGGTATCTGAGGAGAAAATGGGGTATATGGGGATCATCAGAGTAAAATAGTGATATCTGAGGAGAAAATGGGGAAATGGGGGTATATAGGGATCATCGGAGTAAAATAGTGGTATCTGAGGAGAAAATGGGGTATATAGGGATCATCAGAGTAAAATAGTGGTATCTGAGGAGAAAATGGGGAAATGGGGGTATATAGGGATCATCAGAGTAAAATAGTGATATCTGAGGAGAAAATGGGGTATATAGGGATCATCGGAGTAAAATAGTGGTATCTGAGGAGAAAATGGGGTATATGGGGATCATCAGAGTAAAATAGTGATATCTGAGGAGAAAATGGGGTATATGGGGATCATCGGAGTAAAATAGTGGTATCTGAGGAGAAAATGGGGTATATAGGGATCATCAGAGTAAAATAGTGGTATCTGAGGAGAAAATGGGGTATATGGGGATCATCAGAGTAAAATAGTGGTATCTGAGGAGAAAATGGGGTATATAGGGATCATCAGAGTAAAATAGTGGTATCTGAGGAGAAAATGGGGTATATGGGGATCATCAGAGTAAAATAGTGATATCTGAGGAGAAAATGGGGTATATGGGGATCATCGGAGTAAAATAGTGGTATCTGAGGAGAAAATGGGGGTATATAGGGATCATCAGAGTAAAATAGTGGTATCTGAGGAGAAAATGGGGTATATGGGGATCATCAGAGTAAAATAGTGGTATCTGAGGAGAAAATGGGGGTATATAGGGATCATCGGAGTAAAATAGTGGTATCTGAGGAGAAAATGGGGTATATGGGGATCATCAGAGTAAAATAGTGGTATCTGAGGAGAAAATGGGGTATATGGGGATCATCAGAGTAAAATAGTGGTATCTGAGGAGAAAATGGGGTATATGGGGATCATCAGAGTAAAATAGTGGTATCTGAGGAGAAAATGGGGTATATGGGGATCATCAGAGTAAAATAGTGGTATCTGAGGAGAAAATGGGGTATATAGGGATCATCGGAGTAAAATAGTGGTATCTGAGGAGAAAATGGGGTATATGGGGATCATCAGAGTAAAATAGTGGTATCTGAGGAGAAAATGGGGGTATATAGGGATCATCAGAGTAAAATAGTGGTATCTGAGGAGAAAATGGGGTATATGGGGATCATCAGAGTAAAATAGTGGTATCTGAGGAGAAAATGGGGTATATGGGGATCATCAGAGTAAAATAGTGGTATCTGAGGAGAAAATGGGGTATATGGGGATCATCAGAGTAAAATAGTGGTATCTGAGGAGAAAATGGGGTATATGGGGATCATCAGAGTAAAATAGTGGTATCTGAGGAGAAAATGGGGTATATGGGGATCATCAGAGTAAAATAGTGGTATCTGAGGAGAAAATGGGGTATATGGGGATCATCGGAGTAAAATAGTGGTATCTGAGGAGAAAATGGGGTATATGGGGATCATCAGAGTAAAATAGTGATATCTGAGGAGAAAATGGGGTATATGGGGATCATCAGAGTAAAATAGTGGTATCTGAGGAGAAAATGGGGTATATGGGGATCATCAGAGTAAAATAGTGGTATCTGAGGAGAAAATGGGGTATATAGGGATCATCAGAGTAAAATAGTGGTATCTGAGGAGAAAATGGGGTATATAGGGATCATCGGAGTAAAATAGTGGTATCTGAGGAGAAAATGGGGTATATGGGGATCATCGGAGTAAAATAGTGGTATCTGAGGAGAAAATGGGGTATATGGGGATCATCAGAGTAAAATAGTGGTATCTGAGGAGAAAATGGGGTATATGGGGATCATCAGAGTAAAATAGTGGTATCTGAGGAGAAAATGGGGTATATGGGGATCATCGGAGTAAAATAGTGGTATCTGAGGAGAAAATGGGGTATATGGGGATCATCAGAGTAAAATAGTGGTATCTGAGGAGAAAATGGGGTATATGGGGATCATCAGAGTAAAATAGTGGTATCTGAGGAGAAAATGGGGTATATGGGAATCATCAGAGTAAAATAGTGGTATCTGAGGAGAAAATGGGGTATATAGAGATCATCAGAGTAAAATAGTGGTATCTGAGGAGAAAATGGGGTATATAGGGATCATCGGAGTAAAATAGTGGTATCTGAGGAGAAAATGGGGGTATATAGGGATCATCGGAGTAAAATAGTGGTATCTGAGGAGAAAATGGGGTATATGGGGATCATCAGAGTAAAATAGTGGTATCTGAGGAGAAAATGGGGTATATAGAGATCATCAGAGTAAAATAGTGGTATCTGAGGAGAAAATGGGGTATATGGGGATCATCAGAGTAAAATAGTGGTATCTGAGGAGAAAATGGGGTATATGGGGATCATCAGAGTAAAATAGTGGTATCTGAGGAGAAAATGGGGTATATGGGGATCATCAGAGTAAAATAGTGGTATCTGAGGAGAAAATGGGGTATATAGAGATCATCAGAGTAAAATAGTGGTATCTGAGGAGAAAATGGGGTATATGGGGATCATCAGAGTAAAATAGTGGTATCTGAGGAGAAAATGGGGTATATGGGGATCATCAGAGTAAAATAGTGGTATCTGAGGAGAAAATGGGGTATATAGAGATCATCAGAGTAAAATAGTGGTATCTGAGGAGAAAATGGGGTATATAGAGATCATCAGAGTAAAATAGTGGTATCTGAGGAGAAAATGGGGTATATGGGGATCATCAGAGTAAAATAGTGGTATCTGAGGAGAAAATGGGGTATATGGGGATCATCAGAGTAAAATAGTGGTATCTGAGGAGAAAATGGGGTATATAGAGATCATCAGAGTAAAATAGTGGTATCTGAGGAGAAAATGGGGTATATAGAGATCATCAGAGTAAAATAGTGATATCTGAGGAGAAAATGGGGTATATGGGGATCATCAGAGTAAAATAGTGGTATCTGAGGAGAAAATGGGGTATATAGAGATCATCAGAGTAAAATAGTGGTATCTGAGGAGAAAATGGGGTATATGGGGATCATCAGAGTAAAATAGTGGTATCTGAGGAGAAAATGGGGTATATGGGGATCATCAGAGTAAAATAGTGGTATCTGAGGAGAAAATGGGGTATATGGGGATCATCAGAGTAAAATAGTGGTATCTGAGGAGAAAATGGGGTATATAGAGATCATCAGAGTAAAATAGTGGTATCTGAGGAGAAAATGGGGTATATAGAGATCATCAGAGTAAAATAGTGGTATCTGAGGAGAAAATGGGGTATATGGGGATCATCAGAGTAAAATAGTGGTATCTGAGGAGAAAATGGGGTATATGGGGATCATCAGAGTAAAATAGTGGTATCTGAGGAGAATCCCATTCTGGTTTGTTTTACGCGGTTCTTTGCACCGTGTTTCCGTATGTGCTTTAGCTTTCCTTCGTGGTTTGCTGCTCTCCATCTGTATCTACAATGTGCACATTCCATTAAGAAAAGTGAAACCACTGCATGAACAGGGGTGTCAAAACTTTTGACTGGCAATGTGTATATACTTTTCACATGTCATTGTACTTACAGAATTGTCCGACACAATCATGATGTAATAGTAATACATGTAATGTCCTACGTGCGTGGTCTTAGGGTAACTGTGGGCTGGGACTTCATTATTAGTGATACCGTATGAAGCTCTACAGATATACTCACAATCTGCGCTCCACATTCTCCAGCTCTTCCCGTTCATTTCATACGTGGTCTGAAGGATGGGAATGCGACCGAAGGGGACAGGCTGGTCCTCCATTGCGAGCTCAGCAAACCTGATGTTAGCGTAGCGTGGAGGAAAGGACTCCGTCTGCTTCAGGGGTCTGAGAAATATGTCCTGAGACAGGAGGGCTGCCTCGCCGAGCTCGTCATCACTGACCTCCAGGAGGAAGATGCCGGAATTTACAGCTGTATCCACGAAGATAAGGAAACCTCAGCAACCGTTGGTGTTATAGGTAAAAATCTCTCATTATCCAAGATGGAAAAAATAGGTCCCAGGATTGAGAAGTTTTATCATCAGGGCTGTGGTAGTGTCTGGCCTCTTTCATGATAATATCTGGAGGCCCAGTCTTCTTCATATGACTGGTGTGACGTCATAATATTACATGTACCCTGTAGATCAGAGGTCCCCAACCTGTAGCTCGGGAGGAACATGTGGCTAGTGGTCCCATGAATTGTGGCTCGCGGCTGTCTGCCAGCTTTGTGCATTAGGTCCAGATCTAGTGAACAGGTATGAGGAGCACATCTCAAAATGGTGACTTGTGTGAGTGGCCCTGCACAGAAGAGCAGATCTGGATGCACATATACTGGTCTCAGAGGTTTCGCTTTAGAATAAGTATGGCACACTGGAGGCAGGATGATGCTACCCGTGAGAGGTGAAGCCGGATGGGACAGTGTGTTGGAAGTGCCGGATGGGAGAACACTGAATGGGGGAATTGTGAGGACCACTGGATCTTGTTACACTGCTTCGGGGGATTTCTGTGGAAAAGCCTTGGTTATAATTATACTCTGATTGCCACTACTGTGAGGGGTGAGGGAGCTGGATTTGGCTCGCGACCCTCTCTCTGAGCTGAATGTGGCTCTCTAGGTCAGAAAGGTTGGGGACCGCTGCTGTAGATAATGGAGGAAGAGTCTTATGAAGAGAAATTCCATCCTTAAGCTGTAGCATGAGGCCTCTGGGGGAATAGCGGGGTGGCAGGAGTTGAACCAGTTTGGCTGTCATTTCCTACTGCCATGTTGCCAGGCCCTCGGATGCGATTTTTCACACACCTGTCATTCCTTCACATTGTATCAGCCTTGCCACCGAGATTTAAGAGAGGCCTTCAGAACCAGGATTGTATTGAGGGACACTCGGCTGTCCTCACCTGTGAACTGACCAAAGCTAATGCTCAGCTGGACTGGAGGAAAGAAGAGAGGTCCCTCAGAGCCGGCACCAAGTACAAGATCAGCCAGGATGGTTGTACTGCCGAGCTGGAGATTATGAGTGTGGATCTGCAGGATGGCGGACAGTACACGTGTGCATGCGGTGACCTCAAGACATCAGCAAGCCTCGTAGTGCACGGTAAATATCAAAGTGCCTCTGATTACTCTCTGATCTTGGTTCCGCCTCACACGTTCCTCTCACTTACATTGTCTCCATGTTTCTCAGCTTTACCACCAGAATTTAAGGAAGAATTAAAGAATCAGGAAGTTGTAGAAGGTGACGCAGTCACTCTGCGCTGTGAGCTGACAAAACCTGGCGCCTCATTGGAGTGGAGGAAAGGACATAAAATAATCAAGTCGAGTGACAAGTACAAGCTGAGACAGAACGGTTTGGTGGCCGAACTGCTTGTTCACAACGTGGACCAACAAGACACTGGGAGATATATCTGTGTGTGCGGAGATAATCAGACGGCAGCCACGGTGACCGTGAAGGGTATAATATGTTATAACGCATTACCTGCAGCAATATAAAGGTCACAGCTCACCTCCTCCCTAACCGCATTGCTGTTAGTTTCTAATCCACCACTTTATGACTCGCTTCCTCAATAATATCAACTTTATTAACTGTCATCATCAGCACCATCGCAATGGTCTCTCCGCTACTCACCTCTGTAACCGCACCACTGTCAAGCTGTATTCTGCCATCGTCACCACCATCAGCAGCTTCTTCTTTACCCACGTTTTTCCTAACATCAGCACTGTTAACCTCTACGTCACCAATCACCTTGCCATGATCTATGCCAGCAAAGCCATTAACGCCATTATCACGGTCTCTTCACCATCACTGTTACCGTCTAATCCATCACTGACATCCTTGCGGTCTCTTCGCTACTTCCCTAACCTCATCACTGTAAATCTCTAATGTCAGCCTCTAATCCGCCATCATCATGGTGTCTTTCCTAACATCCTGGCTGTTAGCCTCTAATCTGCTATCATCATGGTCTCTTCCCTAACATCCTGGCTGTCAGCCTCTAATCTGCCATCATCATGGTCTCTTCCCTAACCTCATCGCTGTCAGCCTCTAATCCACCATCATCATGGTGTCTTCATTACTCATCTCTTCCCTAACCTCATCGCTGTCAGCCTCTAATCCGCCATCATCATGGTGTCTTTCCTAACCTCATGGCTGTCAGCCTCTAATCTGCCATCATCATGGTCTCTTCCCTAACATCCTGGCTGTCAGCTTCTAATCTGCCATCATCATGGTCTCTTCCCTAACATCCTGGCTGTCAGCCTCTAATCTGCCATCATCATGGTCTCTTCATTACTCATCTATTCCCTCACCTCATCACTGTAAATCTCTAATTTGGAGTCATCACAGTCTCTTCATTACTCATCTCTTCCCTTACGTCATCAATATCAGCCTCAAATTCACCATCATCATGGTCTCTTCTCTAGCCTCATCGCTGTCAGCCTCTAATCTGCCATCATCATGGTGTCTTCCCTAACCTCCTGGCTGTCAGCCTCTAATCTGCCATCATCATGGTCTCTTCTCTAGCCTCATCGCTGTCAGCCTCTAATCTGCCATCATCATGGTGTCTTCCCTAACCTCATCGCTGTCAGCCTCTAATCTGCCATCATCATGGTCTCTTCCCTAACATCCTGGCTGTCAGCCTCTAATCTGCCATCATCATGGTCTCTTCCCTAACATCCTGGCTGTCAGCCTCTAATCTGCCATCATCATGGTCTCTTCCCCAACCACATGGCTGTCAGCCTCTAATCTGCCATCATCATGGTCTCTTCCCTAACATCCTGGCTGTCAGCCTCTAATCTGCCATCATCATGGTCTCTTCCCTAACATCCTGGCTGTCAGCCTCTAATCTGCCATCATCATGGTCTCTTCCCCAACCACATGGCTGTCAGCCTCTAATCTGCCATCATCATGGTCTCTTCCCTAACATCCTGGCTGTCAGCCTCTAATCTGCCATCATCATGGTCTCTTCCCAAACCTCCTGGCTGTCAGCCTCTAATCTGCCATCATCATGGTGTCTTCCCTAACCTCATCGCTGTCAGCCTCTAATCTGCCATCATCATGGTCTCTTCCCTAACATCCTGGCTGTCAGCCTCTAATCTGCCATCATCATGGTCTCTTCCCCAACCACATGGCTGTCAGCCTCTAATCTGCCATCATCATGTTCTCTTCCCTAACATCCTGGCTGTCAGCCTCTAATCTGCCATCATCATGGTCTCTTCCCAAACCTCCTGGCTGTCAGCCTCTAATCTGCCATCATCCTGGTCTCTTCCCTAACCTCCTGGCTGTCAGCCTCTAATCTGCCATCATCATGGTCTCTTCCCTAACGTCCTGGCTGTCAGCCTCTAATCTGCCATCATCATGGTCTCTTCCTTAACCTCCTGGCTGTCAGCCTCTAATCTGCCATCATCATGGTGTCTTCCCTAACCTCCTGGCTGTCAGCCTCTAATCTGCCATCATCATGGTCTCTTCCTTAACCTCCTGGCTGTCAGCCTCTAATCTGCCATCATCATGGTGTCTTCCCTAACCTCCTGGCTGTCAGCCTCTAATCTGCCATCATCATGGTCTCTTCCCTAACCTCCTGGCTGTCAGCCTCTAATCTGCCATCATCATGGTCTCTTCCCTAACCTCCTGGCTGTCAGCCTCTAATCTGCCATCATCATGGTCTCTTCCCTAACATCCTGGCTGTCAGCCTCTAATCTGCCATCATCATGGTCTCTTCCCTAACATCCTGGCTGTCAGCCTCTAATCTGCCATCATCATTGTCTCTTCCCTAACATCCTGGCTGTTAGCCTCTAATCTGCCATCATCATGGTCTCTTCCCCAACCACATGGCTGTCAGCCTCTACTCTGCCATCATCATGGTCTCTTCCCTAACATCCTGGCTGTCAGCCTCTAATCTGCCATCATCATGGTCTCTTCCCAAACCTCCTGGCTGTCAGCCTCTAATCTGCCATCATCCTGGTCTCTTCCCTAACCTCCTGGCTGTCAGCCTCTAATCTGCCATCATCATGGTCTCTTCCCTAACCTCCTGGCTGTCAGCCTCTAATCTGCCATCATCATGGTCTCTTCCCTAACCTCCTGGCTGTTAGCCTCTAATCTGCCATCATCATGGTCTCTTCCTTAACCTCCTGGCTGTCAGCCTCTAATCTGCCATCATCATGGTCTCTTCCTTAACCTCCTGGCTGTCAGCCTCTAATCTGCCATCATCATGGTCTCTTCCCTAACATCCTGGCTGTCAGCCTCTAATCTGCCATCATCATGGTCTCTTCCATAACATCCTGGCTGTCAGCCTCTAATCTGCCATCATCCTGGTCTCTTCCCTAACCTCCTGGCTGTCAGCCTCTAATCCGCCATCATCCTGGTCTCTTCCCTAACCTCCTGGCTGTCAGCCTCTAATCTGCCATCATAATGGTCTCTTCCCTAACATCCTGGCTGTTAGCCTCTAATCTGCCATCATCATGGTCTCTTCCTTAACCTCCTGGCTGTCAGCCTCTAATCTGCCATCATCATGGTCTCTTCCTTAACCTCCTGGCTGTCAGCCTCTAATCTGCCATCATCATGGTCTCTTCCCTAACATCCTGGCTGTCAGCCTCTAATCTGCCATCATCATGGTCTCTTCCCAAACCTCCTGGCTGTCAGCCTCTAATCTGCCATCATCCTGGTCTCTTCCCTAACCTCCTGGCTGTCAGCCTCTAATCTGCCATCATCATGGTCTCTTCCCTAACCTCCTGGCTGTCAGCCTCTAATCTGCCATCATCATGGTCTCTTCCCTAACCTCCTGACTGTTAGCCTCTAATCCGCCATCATCCTGGTCTCTTCCCTAACCTCCTGGCTGTCAGCCTCTAATCTGCCATCATAATGGTCTCTTCCCTAACATCCTGGCTGTTAGCCTCTAATCTGCCATCATCATGGTCTCTTCCTTAACCTCCTGGCTGTCAGCCTCTAATCTGCCATCATCATGGTCTCTTCCTTAACCTCCTGGCTGTCAGCCTCTAATCTGCCATCATCATGGTCTCTTCCCTAACGTCCTGGCTGTCAGCCTCTAATCTGCCATCATCATGGTCTCTTCCTTAACCTCCTGGCTGTCAGCCTCTAATCTGCCATCATCATGGTCTCTTCCCTAACCTCCTGGCTGTCAGCCTCTAATCTGCCATCATAATGGTCTCTTCCCTAACATCCTGGCTGTTAGCCTCTAATCTGCCATCATCATGGTCTCTTCCTTAACCTCCTGGCTGTCAGCCTCTAATCTGCCATCATCATGGTCTCTTCCTTAACCTCCTGGCTGTCAGCCTCTAATCTGCCATCATCATGGTCTCTTCCCTAACCTCCTGGCTGTCAGCCTCTAATCTGCCATCATCATGGTGTCTTCCCTAACCTCCTGGCTGTCAGCCTCTAATCTGCCATCATCATGGTCTCTTCCTTAACCTCCTGGCTGTCAGCCTCTAATCTGCCATCATCATGGTGTCTTCCCTAACCTCCTGGCTGTCAGCCTCTAATCTGCCATCATCATGGTCTCTTCCTTAACCTCCTGGCTGTCAGCCTCTAATCTGCCATCATCATGGTCTCTTCCTTAACTTCCTGGCTGTCAGCCTCTAGTCCGCCATCATCATGGTCTCTTCCCTAACCTCCTGGCTGTCAGCCTCTAATCTGCCATCATCATGGTCTCTTCCCTAACCTCCTGGCTGTCAGCCTCTAATCTGCCATCATCATGGTCTCTTCTCTAACCTCCTGGCTGTCGGCCTCTATCCCGCCATCATCATGGTCTCTTCCCTAACCTCCTGGCTGTCGGCCTCTATCCCGCCATCATCATGGTCTCTTCCCTAACCTCCTGGCTGTCAGCCTCTAATCTGCCATCATCATGGTCTCTTCCCTAACCTCCTGGCTGTCAGCCTCTAATCTGCCATCATCATGGTCTCTTCCCTAACCTCCTGGCTGTCGGCCTCTATCCCGCCATCATCATGGTCTCCTCCCTAACCTCCTGGCTGTTGGCCTCTATCCCGCCATCATCATGGTCTCTTCCCTAACCTCCTGGCTGTCAGCCTCTAATCTGCCATCATCATGGTCTCTTCTCTAACCTCCTGGCTGTCGGCCTCTATCCCGCCATCATCATGGTCTCTTCCCTAACCTCCTGGCTGTCGGCCTCTATCCCGCCATCATCATGGTCTCTTCCCTAACCTCCTGGCTGTCGGCCTCTATCCCGCCATCATCATGGTCTCTTCCCTAACCTCCTGGCTGTCGGCCTCTATCCCGCCATCATCATGGTCTCTTCCCTAACCTCCTGGCTGTCGGCCTCTATCCCGCCATCATCATGGTCTCTTCCCTAACCTCCTGGCTGTCGGCCTCTATCCCGCCATCATCATGGTCTCTTCCCTAACCTCCTGGCTGTTGGCCTCTATCCCGCCATCATCATGGTCTCTTCCCTAACCTCCTGGCTGTTGGCCTCTATCCCGCCATCATCATGGTCTCTTCCCTAACCTCCTGGCTGTCGGCCTCTATCCCGCCATCATCATGGTCTCTTCCCTAACCTCCTGGCTGTTGGCCACTATCCCGCCATCATCATGGTCTCTTCCCTAACCTCCTGGCTGTCAGCCTCTAATCTGCCATCATCATGGTCTCTTCCCTAACCTCCTGGCTGTTGGCCACTATCCCGCCATCATCATGGTCTCTTCCCTAACCTCCTGGCTGTCAGCCTCTAATCTGCCATCATCATGGTCTCTTCTCTAACCTCCTGGCTGTCAGCCTCTAATCTGCCATCATCATGGTCTCTTCTCTAACCTCCTGGCTGTCGGCCTCTATCCCGCCATCATCATGGTCTCTTCCCTAACCTCCTGGCTGTTGGCCTCTATCCCGCCATCATCATGGTCTCTTCCCTAACCTCCTGGCTGTCAGCCTCTAATCTGCCATCATCATGGTCTCTTCTCTAACCTCCTGGCTGTCAGCCTCTAATCTGCCATCATCATGGTCTCTTCCCTAACATCCTGGCTGTTGGCCTCTATCCCGCCATCATCATGGTCTCTTCCCTAACCTCCTGGCTGTCAGCCTCTATCCCGCCATCATCATGGTCTCTTCCCTAACCTCCTGGCTGTCAGCCTCTAATCTGCCATCATCATGGTCTCTTCCCTAACCTCCTGGCTGTCAGCCTCTAATCTGCCATCATCATGGTCTCTTCTCTAACCTCCTGGCTGTCAGCCTCTAATCTGCCATCATCATGGTCTCTTCTCTAACCTCCTGGCTGTCGGCCTCTATCCCGCCATCATCATGGTCTCTTCCCTAACCTCCTGGCTGTCGGCCTCTATCCCGCCATCATCATGGTCTCTTCCCTAACCTCCTGGCTGTCAGCCTCTAATCTGCCATCATCATGGTCTCTTCCCTAACCTCCTGGCTGTCGGCCTCTATCCCGCCATCATCATGGTCTCTTCCCTAACCTCCTGGCTGTTGGCCTCTATCCCGCCATCATCATGGTCTCTTCCCTAACCTCCTGGCTGTTGGCCTCTATCCCGCCATCATCATGGTCTCTTCCCTAACCTCCTGGCTGTCGGCCTCTATCCCGCCATCATCATGGTCTCTTCCCTAACCTCCTGGCTGTTGGCCACTATCCCGCCATCATCATGGTCTCTTCCCTAACCTCCTGGCTGTCAGCCTCTAATCTGCCATCATCATGGTCTCTTCCCTAACCTCCTGGCTGTTGGCCACTATCCCGCCATCATCATGGTCTCTTCCCTAACCTCCTGGCTGTCAGCCTCTAATCTGCCATCATCATGGTCTCTTCTCTAACCTCCTGGCTGTCAGCCTCTAATCTGCCATCATCATGGTCTCTTCTCTAACCTCCTGGCTGTCGGCCTCTATCCCGCCATCATCATGGTCTCTTCCCTAACCTCCTGGCTGTTGGCCTCTATCCCGCCATCATCATGGTCTCTTCCCTAACCTCCTGGCTGTCAGCCTCTAATCTGCCATCATCATGGTCTCTTCTCTAACCTCCTGGCTGTCAGCCTCTAATCTGCCATCATCATGGTCTCTTCCCTAACATCCTGGCTGTTGGCCTCTATCCCGCCATCATCATGGTCTCTTCCCTAACCTCCTGGCTGTCAGCCTCTATCCCGCCATCATCATGGTCTCTTCCCTAACCTCCTGGCTGTCAGCCTCTAATCTGCCATCATCATGGTCTCTTCCCTAACCTCCTGGCTGTCAGCCTCTAATCTGCCATCATCATGGTCTCTTCTCTAACCTCCTGGCTGTCAGCCTCTAATCTGCCATCATCATGGTCTCTTCTCTAACCTCCTGGCTGTCGGCCTCTATCCCGCCATCATCATGGTCTCTTCCCTAACCTCCTGGCTGTCGGCCTCTATCCCGCCATCATCATGGTCTCTTCCCTAACCTCCTGGCTGTCAGCCTCTAATCTGCCATCATCATGGTCTCTTCCCTAACCTCCTGGCTGTTGGCCTCTATCCCGCCATCATCATGGTCTCTTCCCTAACCTCCTGGCTGTTGGCCTCTATCCCGCCATCATCATGGTCTCTTCCCTAACCTCCTGGCTGTCAGCCTCTAATCTGCCATCATCATGGTCTCTTCTCTAACCTCCTGGCTGTCGGCCTCTATCCCGCCATCATCATGGTCTCTTCCCTAACCTCCTGGCTGTCAGCCTCTAATCTGCCATCATCATGGTCTCTTCCCTAACCTCCTGGCTGTTGGCCTCTATCCCGCCATCATCATGGTCTCTTCCCTAACCTCCTGGCTGTCGGCCTCTATCCCGCCATCATCATGGTCTCTTCCCTAACCTCCTGGCTGTTGGCCTCTATCCCGCCATCATCATGGTCTCTTCCCTAACCTCCTGGCTGTCGGCCTCTATCCCGCCATCATCATGGTCTCTTCCCTAACCTCCTGGCTGTTGGCCTCTATCCCGCCATCATCATGGTCTCTTCCCTAACCTCCTGGCTGTCGGCCTCTATCCCGCCATCATCATGGTCTCTTCCCTAACCTCCTGGCTGTTGGCCTCTATCCCGCCATCATCATGGTCTCTTCCCTAATCTCCTGGCTGTTGGCCTCTATCCCGCCATCATCATGGTCTCTTCCCTAACCTCCTGGCTGTTGGCCTCTATCCCGCCATCATCATGGTCTCTTCCCTAATCTCCTGGCTGTTGGCCTCTATCCCGCCATCATCATGGTCTCTTCCCTAACCTCCTGGCTGTTGGCCTCTATCCCGCCATCATCATGGTCTCTTCCCTAACCTCCTGGCTGTTGGCCTCTATCCCGCCATCATCATGGTCTCTTCCCTAATCTCCTGGCTGTTGGCCTCTATCCCGCCATCATCATGGTCTCTTCCCTAACCTCCTGGCTGTCGGCCTCTATCCCGCCATCATCATGGTCTCTTCCCTAACCTCCTGGCTGTTGGCCTCTATCCCGCCATCATCATGGTCTCTTCCCTAATCTCCTGGCTGTTGGCCTCTATCCCGCCATCATCATGGTCTCTTCCCTAATCTCCTGGCTGTCGGCCTCTATCCCGCCATCATCATGGTCTCTTCCCTAACCTCCTGGCTGTCGGCCTCTATCCCGCCATCATCATGGTCTCTTCCCTAACCTCCTGGCTGTTGGCCTCTATCCCGCCATCATCATGGTCTCTTCCCTAATCTCCTGGCTGTTGGCCTCTATCCCGCCATCATCATGGTCTCTTCCCTAACCTCCTGGCTGTTGGCCTCTATCCCGCCATCATCATGGTCTCTTCCCTAACCTCCTGGCTGTTGGCCTCTATCCCGCCATCATCATGTGCGTCCTCCTCCTTATCACTACTCTGCTCTTGTCACTCTTGTTTTCCAGCTCTTCCTCCACGATTTACCATTGGATTGGACAATAAAGAAGGCATGGAAGGAGAATCGCTGACACTACGCTGCACCATGACCAAACCAAAGGCGTCTCTGGAATGGAGGAAAGGGCAGAAGACACTGAAACCAAGCAGCAAATATAAGTTGGTCCAGGACAGTCTGGTGGCTGAGCTGGTTATTCATGACCTGGCCCTTGACGATGCCGGGGAGTACACGTGTGTCTGTGGAGACCAGCAATCATCAGCGTCCGTGGTCGTGAAGGGTAATTTCCCATCAGTTTTTGCGCTCTTGCTTTTCATTCCTGCCATATGCCGTGTGTACACTCTACTCCTCCTCCTCATGTGATGTCGTATTCGGTGCTGTCTCCATTTGTCGTCTCCATCTTGTTACGGACCGATCACCTTTCATTCTCATTTGCACCCATTGTCTTTAGGCCTCAGTAACATTCCCTTTATCAGTTCTGTGAATTGGGGTTTTGAGACTTATGAGGTGGCTCTGTGATTTATAAGAGAGAGCTCATAATGGATTGATCCCTTCGGTTTTTGATGACCTCTGGTTCTCATCAGTTATTACTGATGGTAGAGGAAAACATCATACACGTTTAGACATGGCCATATCTCACGGTGGCGGCTCCTATCAGACTACCGCTGGGTCCGCCTCATGGCACTAGAGCAAACAGGTGATGTCACCTGGGGAACATTGCCTGTCCAGAAAAGCAGCAATGCATGGCTGCCATTCAGATGGATGTATTACATCCCAGCAGGAGCCACTCTTTGTTCTGGCTCAGCTATGGAGATCCTAAGCACAGGACCCCTCTCTGTTAACCCTATGCGATAATAGAGTACATCTACATCCAGCAACATTCATCCAAACCATCCATAGGCTCAAGCATAAGTGAACCAATGTTTTGGGGATCTTTTAGCTCTGGATTTCATAACATCGTCCAAAACAAAAGATCGAGTGTGACCACAGCAGATGCGAAAATGCAACTAAGGTTAATATTCATTAGCTATAAACTTATAGCTCAGATACTTATGAGCCCAAACCCCTGAGATCTAGCAGATAGTGATCTACAACTCAGCTTCTTTCATGTCCCTGTGATGTACATCTATAGTGATTGACTGCCGCCTGAGTCTCTATATACCATGTAATCTAGTAGAGTGTGACCTCCACCTAAGATGCTATATTACATTTGATCTGGCAAAGTGATCTCCACCTGAGTCTCTATGTACCATGTGATCTAGTAAAGAGTGACCTCCATCTGAGCCTCTATATCCCTTGTAATCTGGCAAAGCAACCTCCACCTGAACCTCAATGTACTATGTGATCTAGTAGAGTGACAGCCACTTGAGTCTCTATGTATCATTTGATCTTAGAGTGACCTCCACCTGATCCTCTGTGTACCATGTGATCTCATAGAATCATAGAATCGTAGAGTTGGAAGGGACCTCCTGGGCCATCTGGTCCAACCCCCTGCTCAAAGCAGGATTCGCTAAATCATCCCAGTCAGATGTCTGTCCAGCCTCTGTTTGAAGACTTCTACTAGAGGGTGACCTCCTCCTGAACCTCTGTGTACAATGTAATCTAGATTAGAATGACCGCCATCTGAACTTTTATTTGCCATGTGATCTAGTAGACAGTGACTTCCATCTGAGCTTATACAGTATATACCTTGTGATCTGGCAAAGTGATCTCCACTTGACCCTCTATGTACCATGGGATCTAGTAGAGAGTGACCTCCACATGAGCCTCAATGTATAATCTACTAGAAAATTACCTCCATCTGAACATCTATTTGCCATATAATCTAGTAGAGAATGATATGTACCATATGATCTTGTAGAGTAACCACCACCTCATCCTCTATGTATCATGTGATCTTGTAGAGTAACCACCACCTCATCCTCTATGTATCATGTGATCTTGTAGAGTAACCACCACCTGATACAATATGTACCTCGTGATCTAGTAGAGATTGACCTCTACCTGATCCTCTATGTACCATGTGATCTTGTAGAGTAACCAGCACCTGATCTAATATGTACCATGTGATCTAGTAGAGAATTATATATACCATGTGATCTTGTAGATTAACCACCACCTCATCCTCTATGTACCATGTGATCTAGTAGAGATTGACCTCTACCTGATCCTCTATGTACCATGAAATCTTGTAGCGTGACCTCTACCTCTATGTATCATGTGATCTAGTGGAGAGTGACCGCCATCTCTATGTACCCTGTAATCTGAGTGCTATTCATTCTATGTCAGCTCCTCCACCACGATTTAGAAAGGAATTAAAGAGCAAGGAAACTTCTGAGGGAGCGTCCATTACTCTGAGCTGTGAGGTAACCAAGCCCAAAGTATTTCTAGCGTGGAGGAAAGGATGTAAGGTCCTGCAGGAAAGTGACAAGTACAGGTTCATCCTGAATGGGGTCACCGCAGCGCTTGTCATTGATAATGTGGATGTGGCAGACTCAGAGGAGTATACCTGTATTTGTGGAGCCCACCAGACAACAGCTTCTCTCACTGTTAATGGTAAAGATTCATAATTCTCAAGCCCTGCCATCGCAACACAGTTATCATGACCATCAGTAATAACCACCTTCACAGCTGCCATCATCACCTCCACTACAGCCATCACTAGGACTGATAACCACCATCATCACTATTGTAACCATTACCACAATCATCGCCAGTGATAATCATCAGCACCACCATCGTAACCCTCACCTCTGGTAATAACCACCATCCCCACCAGTGATAACCATTATCTGAACTGATGATAACCACCATCCCCACCAGTGATAACCATTATCTGAACTGATGATAACCACCATCCCCACCAGTGATAACCATTATCTGAACTGATGATAACCACCATCACAACCAGTGATAACGACCACCACCCCTGGAGATACCTTCTGGCACTGCAACATGCACAATGATTGTCCTGCCTGTATACCATCACTCATCTCCTGCCCGCATCTGTGTAATGGTGGACCTTCTGCCCCACCCGTTGTTTCATATGATTTTTCCACTTCTATCAGCTCTTCCTCTACGGTTTAAGGAACAATTGAAGAACATGGAAGGAGTTGAAGGTGAATCTGTGACATTATGTTGCACAGTGACTAAAACAAAGGCTACTCTGGAGTGGAGAAGAGGACAGAAGACTCTCATCACTGGAAACAAGTATAGAATCATCCAGGAGGGTCTCACCGCTGAGCTGGCTGTCAGTCACCTGGACCCTCAAGATGCCGGGGAGTACACATGTATGTGCGGAGACCAACAGACCACCGCATTCCTGAGCGTGAAGGGTAATCATCTCTACCAGATCTTGATAATTCATTAACCCATTGCACCCATCTCCATCCATTGTCACTGACCATCATCTAAGACCACAGCCACAGTTGCACTCCTCTAGTCCTCAGCTTATCCATCCAATCCCTTTTCTGTTTTTCCATTTGTAATGTTGGGGTTTGTGGGCTCCTTGTGTGATAACGATCTGTTAGGCTAAGTGCACACGTAGCAGAAAATTTCTGCTCAAAAACCTGACTACCTTCCCAGAAACCGCGCCTTTTTTGTCTTTGCGTTTTCAGCGCGTTTTCGTCACGGTTTTTGCGCGTTTTTGCGCGGTTTCGATGCATTTTTTTCTGGCATGTTTTCAAAACGCATTGAACTAGCCAGAAACGCAGAAAAATCCGCGAAATGAATGCGCATGCTGCGGTTTTTACCGCAATGCGTTTTTTTTTCGCGGTAAAAGACGCATCAATGTGCACAAAAAGTGCTAAATGCATAGAAATGAATGGGAAGCTTCTTTTTTGCGTTTTTCCCGCGGATTTTTTGACAAATCCGCGGGAAAAACCACGGAAAAACCGCTGTGTGTGAACACAGCCTTACTGTTGTAATCTAAACCCATTAGTATGATCTTTCTCCTCCATCTGTCTTACTCTGTGACTCCTTTACATTGTGCACGAGACGTAGATTTGCTGCTATGGGTTTGAATGGTGAAGTTGAGATTTTAATGTTTTGTGTCCACTTTTGAATGATGAACATTGCAGAGGATTGTCAGATGAGATTGGATGTTTCTTGATTGGTGTTCATCTCTTTGTTCATCCTGTGTGTCTCCAATGTATGTGTCTCCATGACTTATGAACTCACAGGATAAATGAAGTGTGTTCTTAGGCTTTATTATCCTGTACAGATTTTACTATCTCTGACTGAACAATGTACATTGACCAAATTAGAGGTAGAGAACAAGGCCAGAAGTCAGGAAGACACCGGTGAACAAGACCCCGGAGGTCTGGGGCTCGATTGCTCACGACGGGTTCAGATAATTTATTATTCCTTGTTGTGTCGGCTCTCACTACACAATTTAAGAATCAGAATTGAGAGTCCTCAGTAGTTGATACCTTTTAATGGCTTACTGAAAAGATGGTAACACATTGCAAGCTTTCGAGACTACTCAGGTCTCTTCATCCGGCATTAACCTCTGCATCTTTGAACTTGAGGGGTAAATACCCTAAGAATCCATCATCTTGTCAAGCATAGGACTTCATGTCGTTGGCATTGCTCTCTGCTGATCCAAACAGACAAAAATAAGCCGGGGTATAGGAACACATAGTAACAGCGGTGCTCTAAGTGAAGCACATATTCGGCACAAACATTAGAAGCAAAATCCGGCACTCGCCAAACTGTGTAAGAAAGTACATTCTTTTTATTTTAATAAAAGACCATGTTCAGAGGGGACAATAGCGGGGTGTATGCTGGGCAACAGCCATGTCACGTTCAGTCATGTTTGGGGAGCTAGAGGAAGCATGATTGGACGTGAAACAGCCGGCGCCCCGTCATACAGCTTTGTACTCTTTCCTGTGAACATGCCATCTTTTCCTTCCATACTTCTGTAGTCTATCTCACGTGCTCATCTGTCACAGATACTTTACTTATGTCCTCTGCTTACCCGCATGAGCCGCACAGCACCTCAACATTTCATTCCATAATATGGGATGATTCTTGGAATACAGTTCTCTTACTTGAAAGGGACATACAGTATGAGACCAAGAAAGTGGGGCTTCCCTACTGTGCCCTGAAAGTAGATATGGAGGGAAAGATCTTATATGTTTCTGGTTGGGGAGAATGGGAGTGAATGGGAGTTAGTCTGCAGCTCTGTAATGTGCATCAGAAGATCCTGGAATACACATTTATTTATGTGGACTATTCACGACTCAGTGCGTCCTAATACAGCTTCTTCACCTCATCTTCTGAGAACTGGAGGATTGCAGAAGCCCTACCATATATCTACCCCAGTGTTGTGCCTAAACATGTAAGACCTGGACAGGTGAGCAGGCATCTATACAAATACTTACTACCCTATGGTGTATTATTCATAGCAAGCTTTGCAATGTGTATGCCGGATGAATGTCTAGATTACCACATGAGGAGTCTGAAAGTCATCTCTGCGCTCCTAAGATTATCTCTTGCCTCTACACTTTTTAGCTCTACCCATTGTTTTTGTGGAAGAACTGAGAAACGAGGTGTTGAGTGAGGGCAAGGTGGCTACCTTGCACTGTGAGCTGAGTAAGCCCGGCATGCAGGTGTCATGGAAGAAAGACAAGTCCCTGATTACAGCCAGCGACAATTGCATCATGTCCCAAGAAGGAGCCAACTGCGAGCTGATAATCCACAACCTGGAGCTGAAGGACAGTGGGACCTACACTTGCCTATGTGGAGACCAGCAGAGCACAGCCATGATAACAGTACAGGGTAACTATAGATCTGTGTATCGTCAGCAGATCTCCACAATGTCCACCCATAGCCTTCAAATAAAAGACCCATCCGTAACTGTGCGTTGTCATCAGTGTTATAAAATGTTCCAGTCTCCAGACACAAATGTAAATAGAAGTGTTGGGCTCAAGTGATATAGTAGAATAAAAGATGTCTGATTGGTGGATTCCTTTAGATCAAAACGTTACGTGTGATAATTATGGCAACTTATATACAGACATTAACAAATAATGATCACTTGTCCACCCTTATCACCTCTCCTTCTCCATAACCTGTCTCCCTCATCATCACTCTCCCTACATCGCATGACCACTCTCATGATTTCTCCACTCCTATAACCTGTCCCTTCATTGCCTGTGCACTTCCTTCACCTTCCACTTGCATCACCTGTTCACCCTCATCATATCATCACCTTCTTCATCTCTGCTCTTCCATCACCAGTCCACCCTCACCATCTCTTCCATCACCTCTCCACATCTGTCCACCTCCGCCACTTGTCCTCTTTTATCATCATTTCATCTCAATCTGTCCACCCTCATCACCTGTCCACCCACCTCATCTCTCCATCCTCATCATCTTTTCATTATCTGCCACCCTCATCATCTCTCCGCCGTTCTTACGTCTCCACTTCCATCATTTGTTCACGCTCATCATCTCTCCACTTCCATCATATGTCCACCCCGTCATCGCTTTATTTGAAAGCACCACGATTGTCCCTCCCTTCCACTATCTATCCACCCTCTTCGTCTGTCAACCTAAATCACCTGTCCACCCTCATCAAATCTGCACTTACATCTTCCTTCCACCTTCTTCATCTATCCACCTTCATCATTTGTCCACCCTCATTTTCTCTCTGCTTCCATTATCTCTGTATCCTTGATTATCATGGACTGCAGTATTATTTCCAGTCATTGTGTATGGTTGTGTGAAATTCTTCATTGTCTGGAATTTACTATATTGTTGGTTCATTCGTGCTTCCATGGCATCTCGGAGTTACCACACTCTTGTCTCCTCCTCACCATGTAATTTTTATGACATTTCTCAGAGTTACCAGTATTATTTAAGGAAGGATTGAAAAACTGTGAAGTCTCCGAACACGGAGAAGCCGTCTTCAAATGTCAAGTGACTAAGCCAAATACACAACTTCAGTGGATGAAAGGTCAGAAGACTCTACATCCTAGTGATAAGTACAAGATGCATCAGGAACAGCTCAATGCAGAACTGGTCATCCGAGACATAAACCTGGAGGATTCTGGCAACTATACTTGTGTCATCGGTGAAGAGGCGACTACGGCAACGTTAACTGTGATTGGTAAGGAATCTCTATAGAGGCTTCTCCAGTCTGTTCAAAGAATGACTTTTACCACTCATGGCTCAGTTCCTCTGGCTTGTATACCCCAAGGCACAGCTATGCCAGATTGGATTCCTCATGGCAAAGATCCTTGGTATTTTCATCCCTCATATCCCGGCTCACCTGCTTTGTATCTCTTGTGATCTGGCTCCACCAGCTTTTATCTCACAGCTCTTTTTCACAGCTTGAATGCTTCACAACCCAGCTCTTCTGTGTTTGACCTCAGAATCCATTTCATCAGCTTTTTACTCCTAGCCTTTCGCATCCAGCTTTGATCCCTCATAGTCTGGTCACTCCAGTTTTGTAACCCTCATAGCCTTGCTCTTCCAGTTTGTATATTTCATGGCCTGACCAGGTTTACCTCTCATGGCTTAGCTGCTACAGCTGTTTTTCCACTTGAGCCGTCTTCTACAGCTTTTATTCTTACAATCCGATTCCTCAGGCTTGTAACCCTCATGGCCTGGCTCTTCCAGATGTAGCCCCTCATTGCATTGCTACTCTGGATTTGGTCCCTGATGGCTTGACTTCTCTGGCTGTTGTGCCTTGAGTCCTAGCTATTCTAACTTGTATCCCTCATGGCCTAGCTTCTCCATCCCACCCATATCTCTGCTTTTTCTTCAGAGTTGCCGGCTCATTTTAGTTCAGAATTGACCAACATGGAAGTCGTGGAAGGAGGAACCGCAATTCTGCGCTGTGAGGTAACAAAGTCATCGGCTGTAGTACATTGGAAAAAAGGTGAAAAGACAATACAGCTCAGCGACAAGTATGACATCGGGCAAGATGGCTCTAGATTAGAGCTCCAGATTACTGATCTAGAACTATCCGATGCTGACCAGTACAGCTGTGTTTGTGAAGGCCAGAAGACGACGGCTTCCATAACCATCAGCGGTAGGTTTATGTTTCACCCTACAGTGTGTCAGTGACAGACAGGTTTTCAGCATTCACCATATGTATTGGCCGTGACTGAACAGGTTTTAAAGCTTGAAGTTAATTAAATGTGCGCTGGACTGAACCAGACACACAACGTAACCACATCCCGAGGTCCGCCTCATCTATGTCACTGATTTTGGCCTTGATGATCTATATAAATTTTTCTATTATTTTTGTAATATTTTATAGAATCTTTTTTCTCATCATCTCATTGCTCCCCTCCTCTCCTAGCTCGGCCGGCAGTCTTCATCCAGCAACTGAAAGATCTTCAGGTGTTAGAAGGTGGCACGGTAACCTTACACTGTGAGCTCAATAAGTCCGACATGCCGGTGGAGTGGAGGAAAGAAAACATTGCTGTGGCACCAGGAGATGGGGTCAGTATGCAGCAGGAAGGTTGGGCCCACGACCTCATCATCGGTGACGTTACCGTGAAGGATTCTGGGGAATATTCCTGCCGGTGTGGAGATGTTACAACCTCTGCGCTTCTTTTTGTAAATGGTAAATGGTCCATTCATGATTCCTCCTTGTCATCCCCTTAGTATGCTCGGACCACCATCTTACAGTATTTTTTTCAAAAAGCATTTTTGGCATTTCGATGGAAACTTTGAATTTTCTAATTTCTTGACTAATTACCATTTTTGACCGACTTTTCTTAGGACTCTTGATAAATTGCCCTGTGTGTAGATTTTACATTCCAGGCTCCTTATTTTCTACTGTTTCCAATCACGGATTGATTAGTCAGCCTCAAGCAGAAGAGTCAGAATTATTCTCCATAGTCGTCCTTGGGATGCTAACATTTTTTTGACAATAATACTCTTGTGGAAAACCTGTCCTGGTTATGTAGGAACTCTCAAGACATTGATCAGATCATCTTCATGCTGGTTGTTTCCATCTTTGATTTTGCCAATGGTGGTTGCCATTGGTCATAAGTGACGACTTTTCTCAGACTGATGGTCATGCCCACGCCTGCCTCATATCTGCTCTCCTCTCATCTCTTAGCTCTTCCCGTGATATTCAAAGAGGAACTGAAAGAAGTGGAAGTTCTGGAGGGAGAGAGTGTCGCCCTGTGCTGCGAGCTGAACAAGGCGGACTTGTGTGTGCAGTGGTTAAAAGGCGATGAAGTCCTCTACCCTGGAGACAAGTACACCATGCAGCAAGCTGGAGGCACCACTACCCTCAGCATCCGGGAGGTCAGTGAGGAAGATGATGGGGATTACACCTGCGTCTGCGGAGACGTCAGGACCATCGGACGACTGCAAGTACAAGGTAAATATTCTGTCGCCGTGTCCGTTACTCCACGGCAGTGACACCCGCCGACTATAATCCCACAGCGAGGAAAAAGGTGGAAAACCGCCTAAAACAAATAGTAATAAGACGACTGCAATCGGAAAAATGTATAAGGAGGTGGTTCCCACCCGTCCGCCATGACGGTCCCTGCACGGTCCGGGCCGCGCTCCTTCCTGACACCTTCACCCCGGTGGCTCCTCCTGGGAATATCTGCACCTTTAAATAAAAGGCATTATATAGATATGTGCCGTTTTTACAAGATTATTTTATGGGTTTTTTTCCCGCACACCTGTCTTTTATCAGTTTTTCTTTCCTGGGAGAGAACTGAGGCCCCGAAGATGATCTCCAGTCAGTCATCGGCTCATTGTCTCACCACCTTATCTGCGGACCATCACTCTCATCAGGCGTCTCCATGGAGAGGTCCAGTCTCCATCCATCTACTGTTAGCCTCATTTATCAGAACTGTCCTCCAGGAAGAATCACAAAGCAACCAATCACATCACAGCTTACATTTCCTAACTTGCTCTGGTAAAATGAAAGCTGCGCTCTGATTGGTTGCTATGGGTAACAGGGACAGCCTTCCTTGCTTGTAAGGAGTTTTCTTGCTGGTGGCCATGATGTTGTTCTGAGGTGATTGTGACATGTCTGCAGATAATATCTGTCCTCCAGGGCGGGCGTCTATGGACGGAGGGAATGACCAGCTGTGCACTGTGGCCAGTAATTAATATTAATATCTCTGCCATATTAATACAGGAGCAGATAGACAAATCCTCATGGAAGCTTCCGGCAGAGCCTTGTAGTGGCAGACGGGACCACATCCCATACTGGTCATAGGGACCCCCGATGCTGCGGATCACCCCTGCCACATATATAAGGAGTCCAAATTTGGAGGATTGTATATGTGGGGTCTCCTCATGGAGGATTGTACACACGGGGTTTCCTCATGGAGGATTGTACATGTGGGGGTCTCCTCATGGAGGATTGTACATGTGGGGGTCTCCTCATGGGGGATTGTATATGTGGGGTCTCCTCATGGAGGATTGTATATGTGGGGGTCTCCTCATGGGGGATTGTACATACGGGGTCTCCTCATAGAGGATTGTACATGTGGGGTCTCCTCATGGAGGATTGTACATGTGGGGGTCTCCTCATGGAGGATTGTACATGTGGGGTCTCCTCATGGAGGATTGTACATGTGGGGTCTCCACATGGAGGATTGTACATGTGGGGGTCTCCTCATGGGGGATTGTATATGTGGGGTCTCCTCATGGAGGATTGTACATGTGGGGTCTCCTCATGGAGGATTGTACATGTGGGGTCTCCTCATGGGGGATTGTATATGTGGGGTCTCCTCATGGAGGATTGTACATGTGGGGTCTCCACATGGAGGATTGTACATGTGGGGGTCTCCTCATGGGGGATTGTATATGTGGGGTCTCCACATGGAGGATTGTACATACAGGGTCTCCTCATGGAGGATTGTACATGTGGGGTCTCCTCATGGAGGATTGTACATACGGGGTCTCCTCATGGAGAATTGTACATACGGGGTCTCCTCATGGAGGATTGTACATGTGGGGGTCTCCTCGTGGGGGTCTCCTCATGGGGAATTGTACATGTGGGGTCTCCTCATGGAGGATTGTACATGTGGGGGTCTCCTCATGGAGGATTGTACATGTGGGGGTCTCCTCATGGAGGATTGTATATGGGGGTCTCCTCATGGAGGATTGTATATGTGGGGTCTCCTCATGGAGGATTGTATATGTGGGGGTCTCCTCATGGGGGATTGTATATGTGGGGTCTCCTCATGGAGGATTGTACATACGGGGTCTCCTCATGGAGGATTGTACATACGGGGTCTCCTCATGGAGGATTGTACATGTGGGGGTCTCCTCATGGGGGATTGTGTATGTGGGGTCTCCTCATGGAGGATTGTACATGTGGGGGTCTCCTCATGGGGGATTGTATATGTGGGGTCTCCTCATGGAGGATTGTACATGTGGGGTCTCCTCATGGAGGATTGTACATGTGGGGTCTCCTCATGGAGGATTGTATATGTGGGGTCTCCTCATGGGGGATTGTATATGTGGGGTCTCCTCATGGAGGATTGTACATGTGGGGTCTCCACATGGAGGATTGTACATGTGGGGGTCTCCTCATGGGGGATTGTATATGTGGGGTCTCCTCATGGAGGATTGTACATACAGGGTCTCCTCATGGAGGATTGTACATACGGGGTCTCCTCATGGAGAATTGTACATACGGGGTCTCCTCATGGAGGATTGTACATGTGGGGGTCTCCTCGTGGGGGTCTCCTCATGGGGAATTGTACATGTGGGGTCTCCTCATGGAGGATTGTACATGTGGGGGTCTCCTCATGGAGGATTGTACATATGGGGGTCTCCTCATGGGGGATTGTATATGTGGGGTCTCCTCATGGAGGATTGTATATGTGGGGGTCTCCTCATGGGGGATTGTATATGTGGGGGTCTCCTCATGGGGGATTGTATATGTGGGGTCTCCTCATGGAGGATTGTACATACGGGGTCTCCTCATGGAGGATTGTACATACGGGGTCTCCTCATGGAGGATTGTACATGTGGGGGTCTCCTCATGGGGGATTGTGTATGTGGGGTCTCCTCATGGAGGATTGTACATGTGGGGGTCTCCTCATGGGGGATTGTATATGTGGGGTCTCCTCATGGAGGATTGTACATGTAGGGGTCTCCTCATGGAGGATTATATATGTGGGGTTTCCTCATGGGGGATTGTACATGTGGGGGTCTCCTCATTGGGGATTGTATGTATGGGGTCTCCTCATGGAGGATTGTACATGTGGGGTCTCCTCATGGAGGATTGTACATGTGGGGGTCTCCTCATGGGGGATTGTATATGTGGGGTCTCCTCATGGAGGATTGTACATGTGGGGTCTCCTCATGGAGGATTGTACATACGGGGTCTCCTCATGGAGGATTGTACATACGGGGTCTCCTCATGGAGAATTGTACATACGGGGTCTCCTCATGGAGGATTGTACATGTGGGGGTCTCCTCATGGGGGATTTTACATGTGGGGTCTCCTCATGGAGGATTGTACATGTGGGGGTCTCCTCATGGGGGATTGTATATGTGGGGGTCTCCTCATGGGGGATTGTATATGTGGGGGTCTCCTCATGGGGGATTGTATATGTGGGGTCTCCTCATGGAGGATTGTATATGTGGGGGTCTCCTCATGGGGGATTGTATATGTGGGGGTCTCCTCATGGGGGATTGTATATGTGGGGGTCTCCTCATGGGGGGATTGTATATGTGGGGTCTCCTCATGGAGGATTGTACATACGGGGTCTCCTCATGGAGGATTGTACATACGGGGTCTCCTCATGGAGGATTGTACATGTGGGGGTCTCCTCATGGGGGATTGTATATGTGGGGTCTCCTCATGGAGGATTGTACATGTGGGGGTCTCCTCATGGGGGATTGTATATGTGGGGTCTCCTCATGGAGGATTGTACATGTGGGGGTCTCCTCATGGGGGATTGTATATGTGGGGTCTCCTCATGGAGGATTGTACATGTGGGAACTCCTCATGGGGGATTGTATATGTGGGGTCTCCTCATGGAGGATTGTATATGTGGGGGTCTCCTCATGGGGGATTGTATATGTGGGGGTCTCCTCATGGAGGATTGTATATGTGGGGGTCTCCTCATGGGGGATTGTATATGTGGGGTCTCCTCATGGAGGATTGTATATGTGGGGGTCTCCTCATGGGGGATTGTATATGTGGGGGTCTCCTCATGGAGGATTGTATATGTGGGGGTCTCCTCATGGGGGATTGTATATGTGGGGGTCTCCTCATGGGGGATTGTATATGTGGGGTCTCCTCATGGAGGATTGTACATACGGGGTCTCCTCATGGAGGATTGTACATACGGGGTCTCCTCATGGAGGATTGTACATGTGGGGGTCTCCTCATGGGGGATTGTATATGTGGGGTCTCCTCATGGAGGATTGTACATGTGGGGGTCTCCTCATGGGGGATTGTATATGTGGGGTCTCCTCATGGAGGATTGTACATGTGGGGGTCTCCTCATGGGGGATTGTATATGTGGGGTCTCCTCATGGAGGATTGTACATGTGGGGTTTCCTCATGGAGGATTGTACATGTGGGAACTCCTCATTGGGGATTGTATGTATGGGGTCTCCTCATGGAGGATTGTACATGTGGGGTCTCCTCATGGAGGATTGTACATATGGGGTTTCCTCATGGAGGATTGTATATGTGGGGTCTCCTCATGGAGGATTGTACATGTGGGGTCTCCTCATGGAGGATTGTACGTATGGGGTCTCCTCACAGGTCGGCCCCATCTTTAGACCCCTCATGTACACATACGGTGTCACCATATATAACCATACTGCTTCTGCTGACTTGATCTGTGGGTTCTTTGATCTCTCCAGCTTCCCCGATTCTCTTCACTCGCCCGCTCCACAATGTTGACGCCCCGGAGGAGCACACCGTCACCCTGCAATGTGAGGTCACCAAGGCCTCCGCTGTGGTGCAGTGGAGGAGAGCAGGGCTCGGATTACAGGCAGGAGGAAAGTATGAAATCCGGCAGGAAGGAAACGTGAGAGAACTGCTGATCCATAACCTGAGGCTGGAGGACACTGGGGAATACAGCTGCGATAGCGGTGACCAGGAGACCACGGCCCACCTGACGGTCACAGGTAAATGTCACCAGAGGGAAACACCTGCCATAACCCGTAAAAAATCATATTGCAAGACAATGTCCCTGGAGCCGCATGTGTCCAATAGTTACAGGCGCGAGAGGTAAGAAATCCTCATGCGCCCTCCCTTATTCGTATGCTCACAGTCACGTACGTGACGTGCATGCGCAGGAATGAGTTGGTTTCCAGTTTTTCGCACGCACGTAGCACTATATGGTTTCACCATATGTGACTGGGAGCATAAGAATTCGGGAGGGCGCATGAACGAGCGGGGTACTTGGTATGTGCCAATCGGTGCATGTGCAGTTGAAAGCTGGTTATCTGGCCGGTGCCTGCGTAGACACAATAGGCACGTCCTACCTCTAGCACCTGTAACTATTGGACACATGCGCAGTAGGCTCCGGGGATGCGGAGAATAATAGGGAAAAGAAGGAACACTTTCCCTCTACAGTTTGTATCATTAAGCAGGTAGGTGGGGGATTTAAATCTGGCGGTACGCAGCATAGTGAACACTTCAGAGCGGGTCGTATACTCCACAGCATCCTTCAGCATGACCCCCTGAGGAAGCCGATACCAAACAAGGGGAAACGCATAGAGGCACGCCATGTGGGCAGCCAAGTCTATGTGACACATCTTTTGTGTAGATCTTGTGAAGGGATAATGATTGTGATCTACATAGGTGGATCGCTTTTATCTTAAGGACACCTGTATAATAAGTGGCTTATATGGGGAATTCCTGATGATTACTCACACACTATATTATTTCTTATGACACATGCTGCACTTACATTACAACAGACCCACACTAATACCCTGGCCCTTTATAAAGAGTACATTATATCCGGAATCCTATTGTCACATATTAGATTTACATCATCCTAGTGTTTTATAGCTGCTATGTCTAGAGATTTGGGTAATCTGTTGGTAGATACGTCAGGGACAGCCATCGGGGCCTGTGACACCAATTGCGTTTATCAAGAGTGCCAAGCTTCGCGGCATAGGTAGGTGTCACGTTTAGGGAAAGTGTGAGAATTCAGATTCTGTGCTCTCATTGCACAAGTGTACTCATTGGGTAAAGGATGACATATTACATTGTGTTTTCACAAATTTGAATCTTTGTTGCACCTGTAGATATTTACCTATACATTGCAGCGCACCATTATTGTCACCCCTTCATAGACTGTACAATATCTTCAGAAAAAAATGGAAATGTACTAAAGTTCTATCCTCAGGGTTTTTTAAATAGTGGTCCAGAGTAATACAGCAATAAAACATTGTTTTTCACCTTGCATGTTGTAATTTGAAATACGTTTGGATGTTTACTTAGTGTCATTGTCTTGCTAGAAGACCCATGATTTTCTACTCAAACCAAGTTTTCTTACACTGGGTAGGACATTTCACTCTAAATCTCTTGATAATTCTCTGATTTCATGATACCTGTGATACAGTCACGGCCTCCAGTACCAGACGCAGCAAAGGAACCCCACAGCATTCTGGATCCTCCACCATGCTTAACTGTTGGTAGGGTGTTCTTTTCCGTATAAGCTTCATTGCATCATCTGTAAACAAACTGTTCCTTTGCATTGCCAAAAAGCTCTAGTTTTATTTAATATGTCCACAGAGCATTTTCCCAGAAGGATTGTGATTTTTCAAGGTACTCATGGTCAAAGATCAGTCATTCCTTTTTATGTATTTTCTTTAGCAATGGTTTCTTCCTTGGCCTTCGCCCATAAAAGATCTGCTTGGTTTAGTGTGTGGCGTATGGTACTTGTTGAAACCATAACCCCAGACTGTTCCAGGTTGGCCTTCAGGTCTTTGGATGTTTGACATTGTGTTTTTTCCACCATTTACACCAACCTTCGAAGATATCTCTTGTCAATTTTCCCCCATGTCCTGGGAGTCTCTTGACTGTTCGATGCTTGGCAAACTTCTTAATAACACCAAGGTCTTTGGAGATGGCCTTACACCCTTTGGAAGTCTTGTGTTTGCTAATAATAGAGGTTCTGATGTCCTCGGACCGCTCCTTTATCTTCTCCATTGTGAGAAAGCAGCATGGCCGACTGTGTGGCTTTTTATAACACTGAACACATCATTCATTGGCTAATTCATGTCACATGGGCACCGGCAATCATAGGTGATTCTCATTTGTGATTTACCACAGACGAGTCACAATGTGTTTCCATACTAATGTAATGTAAAGGGGCCAATACCAGCGTCACAGCAGATTTAGGGTTTTCTATTTTTCCCTCTCATTTTTTGTTTACTATTGTTTATCATTTGCTCTTTTGTATTTAACACTAGCGCTCGGTACAGGAGATATTCCACATTATGGACTTACACTTCATGGTGCCAATAACCAGGAGCAGGACTGTATGTGGGGACAATAACCATGTGCAGGACTGTATGTGGGGACAATAACCATGAGCAGGACTGTATGTGGGGGCCAATAAAGATGAACAGGACTGTATGTGGGGCCAATAACGAAGAGCAGTACTGTATGTGAGGGCCAATAACGATGAGCAGGACTGTATGTGGGGCCAGTAACGATGAGTAGGACTGTATGTGGGGCCAATAACGAAGAGCAGGACTGTATGAGGGGGCCAATAACGATGAACAGGACTGTATGTGGGGCCAATAACGAAGAGCAGTACTGTATGTGGGGACAATAACCATGGACAGGACTGTATGTGGGGCCAATAACGATGAGCAGGACTGTATGTGGGGCCAATAACGAAGAGCAGTACTGTATGTGGGGCCAATAACGATGAACAGGACTGTATGTGGGGACAATAACGAGGAGCAGTACTGTATGTAGGGCCAATAACGATGAACAGGACTGTATGTGGGGACAGTAACGAGGAGCAGTACTGTATGTGGGGCCAATAACGAACAGGACTGTATATGGGGACAATAACGAGGAGCAGTACTGTATGTGGGGCCAATAACGATGAACAGGACTGTATGTGGGGACAGTAACGAGGAGCAGTACTGTATGTGGGGCCAATAACGATGAACAGGACTGTATGTGGGGCCAATAACGAAGAGCAGTACTGTATGTGGGGCCAATAACGATGAACAGGACTGTATGTGGGGACAATAACGAAGAGCAGTACTGTATGTGGGGCCAATAACGATGAACAGGACTGTATGTGGGGACAATAACGAGGAGCAGTACTGTATGTGGGGACAATAACCATGGACAGGACTGTATGTGGGGCCAATAACGATGAGCAGGACTGTATGTGGGGCCAATAACGAAGAGCAGTACTGTATGTGGGGCCAATAACGATGAACAGGACTGTATGTGGGGACAATAACGAGGAGCAGTACTGTATGTGGGGCCAATAACAAGGAGCACTACTGTATGTGGGGCCAATAACGATGAACAGGACTGTATGTGGGGACAATAACGAGGAGCAGTACTGTATGTGGGGACAATGACCATGGGCAGGACTGTATGTGGGGACCAATAGCGATGAGCAGGACTGTATGTGGGGGGCCAATAACGATGAACAGGACTGTATGTGGGTACCAATAACGATGAGCAGGACTGTATGTGGGGGCCAATAACGATGAGCAGGACTGTATGTGGGGGCCAATAACGATGAGCAGGACTGTATGTGGGGGCCAATAACGAGGAGCAGGACTGTATGTGGGGGCCAATAACGATGAGCAGGGCTGTATGTGGGGCCAATAACGATGAGCAGGACTGTATGTGGGACCAATAACGATGAGCAGGACTGTATGTGGGGGCCAATAACGATGAGCACGACTGTATGTGGGGTCAATAACGAGGAGCAGTACTGTATGTGGGGGCCAATACCGAGGAGCAGGACTGTATGTGGGGGCCAATAACGATGAGCAGGACTGAATGTGGGGCCAATAATGAGGAGCAGGACTGTATGTGGGGGCCAATAATGAGGAGCAGGACTGTATGTGGGGACAATAACGATGAGCAGGACTGTATGTGGGGGCCAATAACGAGGAGCAGGACTGTATGTGGGGGCCAATAACGATGAGCAGGACTGTATGTGGGGGCCAATAACGATGAGCAGGACTGTATGTGGGGGCCAATAACGAGGAGCAGGACTGTATGTGGGGGCCAATAACGAGCAGGGCTGTATGTGGGGCCAATAACGATGAGCAGGACTGTATGTGGGACCAATAACGATGAGCAGGACTGTATGTGGGGGCCAATAAAGAGCAGGACTGTATGTGGGGGCCAATTACGATGAGCACGACTGTATGTGGAGGCAATAACGAGGAGCAGTACTGTATGTGGGGGCCAATACCGAGGAGCAGGACTGTATGTGGGGGCCAATAACGATGAGCAGGACTGAATGTGGGGCCAATAATGAGGAGCAGGACTGTATGTGGGGGCCAATAATGAGGAGCAGGACTGTATGTGGGGACAATAACGATGAGCAGGACTGTATGTGGGGGCCAATAACGATGAGCAGGACTGTATGTGGGGACAATAACAATGAACAGGACTGTATGTGGGGCCAATAACGAGGAGTAGTACTGTATGTGGGGGCCAATAACGATGAACAGGACTGTATGTGGGGCCAATAACGATGAGCAGGACTGTATGTGGGGGCTAATAAGGAGGAGCAGGACTGTATGTGGGGACAATAACGATGAGCAGGACTGTATGTGGGGGCCAATAACGATGAGCAGGACTGTATGTGGGGACAATAACGATGAGCAGGACTGTATGTGGGGCCAATAACGAGGAGCAGGACTGTATGTGGGGGCCAATAACGATGAACAGGACTGTATGTGGGGCCAATAAGGATGAACAGGACTGTATGTGGGGACAATAACGATGAGCAGGACTGTATGTGGGGGCCAATAACGATGAGCAGGGCTGTATGTGGGGCCAATAACGATGAGCAGGACTCTATGTGGGACCAATAACGATGAAAAGGACTGTATGTGGGGACAATAACGAGGAGCAGGACTGTATGTGGGGGCCAATAACGATGAACAGGACTGTATGTGGGGCCAATAACGATGAACAGGACTGTATGTGGGGCCAATAACGATGAGCAGGGCTGTATGTGGGGGCCAATAACGATGAGCAGGGCTGTATGTGGGACCAATAACGATGAGCAGGACTGTACGTGAGGGCCAATAACGATGAGCAGGACTGTATGTGGGGACCAATAACGATGAGCAGGACTGTATGTGGGGACCAATAACGAGCAGTACTGTATGTGGGGGCCAATAACGATGAGCAAGACTGAATGTGGGGGACAGTAATGAGGAGCAGGACTGTATGTGAGGGCCAATAATGATGAGCAGGACTGTATGTGGGGGCCAATAACGGTGAGCAGAAATGTATGTGGGGGGCCAACAACGATGATCAGGACTGTATGTGGGGGCCAATAACGATGAGCAGGACTGTATGTTGGGGCCAATAACGATGAGCAGGACTGTATGTGGGGCCAATAACGATGAACAGGACTGTATGTGGGGCAAATAACGATGAGCAGGACTGTATGTTGGGGCCAATAACGATGAATAGGACTGTATGTGGGGCCAATAACGATGAGCAGGACTGTATGTGGGGGCCAATAACGATAAACAGGACTGTATGTGGGGACAATAACGATGAGTAGGACTGTACGTGGGGGCCAATAATGAGGAGCAGATTGTATGTGGGGCCAATAACAATGAGCAGGACTGTATGTGGGGACAATAACGATGAGAAGGACTGTATGTGGGGACAATAACGATGAACAGGACTGTATGTGGGGACCAATAATGATGAGCAGGACTGTATGTGGGGCCGATAACAATGAGCAGGACTGTATGTGGGGCCAATAATGAGGAGCAGGACTGTATGTGGGGACCAATAACGATGAACAGGACTGTATGTGGGGACAATAACGATGAACAGGACTGTATGTGGGGACCAATAACGATGAGCAGGACTGTATGTGGGGCCAATAACAATGAGCAGGACTGTATGTGGGGCCAATAATGAGGAGCAGGACTGTATGTGGGGACCAATAACGATGAACAGGACTGTATGTGGGGACAATAACGATGAGCAGGACTGTATGTGGGGGCCAATAACAATGAACAGGACTGTATGTGGGGACAATAACGATGAGAAGGACTGTACGTGGGGGCCAATAATGAGGAGCAGGACTGTATGTGGGGCCAATAACAATGAGCAGTGTTCCTTACACTTGCCAGTCCTACTCTAACATGAAAACCACAGAAAGAGGAAAGAATCCTCCAATATTTGAGAAAAAAACAAAACAGACAGAGATGCTGATTTGTATAGACAGGCCTCAATATAAATGCACTGACAGGGTGCAGCGGACCCAAGTAAAATGGCAACTGCACAGGTGCAATAATACCTAATGAAATAGCCAGCCTACAATCAGGGATTGGCCGTGTGTCACACCAGTGCAAAAAAAATAATCCGTATGTGGCAGTGTTCACACAGGGAATGCAGAGCATATGGTTCACAGCCTCTTAGTAACACCATATAGGGGGGCTGCTCACTGCTAGCTATAATGCCTCCCGTGTGAACAGAGGCCACAGTTTCCAGAACCATTTGGGCCCAACTGCACCCTGAAAAGATAAAAAGTGCACAAAAACATATCAATATATGTAAGGTATTGGTTAATATTATGGCCATAATACGTAAGCTGGCAAACTAACGTCAAAGTTAACGTCTAACAATGAGCAGGCCTGTATGTGGAGGCCAATAATGAGGAGCAGGACTGTATGTGAGGGCCAATAATGATGAGCAGGACTGTATGTGAGGGCCAATAATGATGAGCAGGAATGTATGTGGGGACCAATAAAGATGAGCAGGACTGTATGTGGGGCCAATAACCATGAGCAGGACTGTATGTGGGGAAAATAACCATGAGCAGGACTGTATGTGGGGGCCAATAACGATGAGCATGACTGTATGTGGGGACCAATAACGATGAGCAGGACTGTATGTGGGGGCCAATAACGATGAGCAGGACTGTATGTGGGGCCAATAACCATGAGCAGGACTGTATGTGGGGGCCAATAACCATGAGTAGGACTGTATGTGGGGAAAATAACCATGAGCAGGACTGTATGTGGGGACCAATAACGATGAGCAGGACTGTATGTGGGGGCCAATAACGATGAGCATGACTGTATGTGGGGACCAATAACGATGAGCAGGACTTTATGTGGGGGCCAATAACGATGAGCAGGACTGTATATGGGGGCCAACAACGATGAGCAGGACTGTATGTGTGTGCCAATAACCATGAGTAGGACTGTATGTGGGGAAAATAACCATGAGCAGGACTGTATGTGGGGGCCAATAATGAGGAGCAGGACTATAATAATAATAATAAATTTTATTTCTATAGCGCCGACATATTCCGCAGCACTTTACATTTCAGAGGGGACTTGTACAGACAATAGACATTACAGCATAACAATAATCACATAGATCATAACAAATACCAAGAGGAATGGGGGCCCTGCTCGCAAGCTTACAGTCTGAGGAAAGGGGAGACACGAAAGGTGGGTGGTAACAGTTGCCCTGATTGTATGGACCAGCCATAATGTTAAGTGTGTAACAGTACAGACACAGAGGGCTAATGGATGCATAAAGCATGTGGGAACATGATGCGGGGAACCTGGTTATGGTAAAACTTTTGGCTGTGCCACACAGGGATAGATTAAGTTAATGTGTTGAGGCGGTAGGTCAGTCTGAATAAATGCGTTTTCAGGGCACGCTTAAAATTGTGGGGATTGGGGACTAATCGTATTGACCTGGGAAGTGCATTCCAAAGAATTGGCGCAGCACGTGTAAAGTCTTGGAGACGGGAGTGGGAGGTTCTGATTATTGAGGATGCTAACCTCAAGTCATCAGCAGAACGGAGGGCGCGGGTAGGGTGGTATACTGATACAAGGGAGGAGATGTAGGGTGGTGCTGAGCCATGGAGGGCTTTGTGGGTGAGGGTAATAAGTTTGTACTGGATTCTGGAGTGGATGGGTAGCCAGTGTAATGACTGGCACAAGGTAGAGGCATCAGTGTAACGATTGGTGAGGAATATGATCCTGGCTGCAGCATTCAAGACATTGGAGGGGGGAGAGTTTGGTAAGAGGGAGACCGATTAGAAGAGAGTTACAATAGTCCAGACGAGAATGAATAAGAGAAACAGTCAAGAGTTTTTGTCAAAAGTAAGAAAAGGTCTAATTCTAGAAATGTTTTTGCGGTGCAGATGACAAGAGCGAGCCAGTGATCGAATGTGGGGGGCAAAGGAAAGCTCGGAGTCAAGTATGACCCCAAGACAGCGGGCATGTTGCTGAGTAGTAATAGTGGAACCACACACAGAAATGGCAGTGTCGGGTATAGGTACATTAGTAGCGGGAGGAAACACAAGGAGTTCAGTCTTTGACTGGTTCAGTTTCAGATATAGTGAGGACATGATGTTAGCGACAGCGTTTAGACAATCGCCGGTGTTTTCTAGAAAGGCTGGCGTGATGTCAGGAGAAGAAGCATACAATTGGGTGTCGTCAGCATAGAGATGGTACTGGAAACCAAATCTACTGATTCTTTGACCAATAGGGGCAGTGTACAAGGAGAAGAGGAGGGGGCCTAGGACTGATCCTTGAGGAACCCCAACAGTAAGGGGAAGGTGAGAGGAGGAGGAGGAACCGGCAAATTATACAGTAAAGGAGCGGTCAGAGAGATAGGAGGAGTCCAGGAGAGAATGGTGTCCTTGAGGCCAGTGGGACGGAGCATAGTGAGGAGGAGCTGATGATCCACATGTGGGGGCCAATAATGAAGAGCAGGACTGTATGTGGGGGCCAATAATGAGGAGCAGGACTGTATGTGGGGACAATAACCATGAGCAGGACTGTATGTGATGACAATAACCATGAGCAGGACTATGTGGGGCCAATAATGAGGAGCAGGACTGTATGTGGGGCCAATAATGAGGAGCAGGACTGTATGTGTAGCCAATAATGAGGAGCAGGACTGTATGTGGGGGCCAATAACAATGAGCAGGACTGTATGTGGGGGCCAATAACGATGAGCAGGACTATATGTCGGGTCCAATAACAATGAGCAGGACTGTATGTGAGGACCAATAATGATGCGCAGGACTGTATGTGGGGACCAATAACGAGGAGCAGGACTGTATGTGGGACCAATAACGATGAACAGGACTGTATGTGAGGACCAATAACGATGAGCATGACTGTATGTGGGAACCAATAACGATGAGCAGGTCTGTATGTTGGGACCAATAACGAGGAGCAGGACTGTATGTGGGGACCAATAACGATTAGCAGGACTGTATGTGAGGACCACTGAGCCACAAACCAGACTACCCTGGAAGGGGAGTGACTACGACAGCTACCTCGGTCTTCACTGGAGCCTCTGATGGTGAGGTCAGGCTTGTGCGGCAGGTAGCTGTCTGGTGCCACTCCAGGGTGGTGTCTGGCTGTGGCTGCTGATCCCACTCGGGGACAAGTCACTTGGACAGGTGCTATAGACTGGCAGGCAGGTAGACACGACAGGCACGGCTGAGACACTGGGCAAGCAGCCGTGGCTTGGAGACACTGGGCAAGCGGGCACGGCTTGGAGACACTGGGCAAGCGGGCACGGCTTGGAGACACTGGGCACGGCTTGGAGACACTGGGCAAGCAGGAGTGGAATATGAGAGACAGGTTTGGACCTGTTCACACAGGAGGTGCAGGTATGGATATAGGCAGGAAGGAGTGGAATATGAAGGAACAGGTTTGGACCTGTTCATACAGGAGGTGCAGGTATGGATATAGGCAGGAAGGAGTGGAATATGAAGGAACAGGTTTGGACCTGTTCACACAGGAGGTGCGGGGACTGCAAGGGAGCCGGGCAGAGCGGCTAGGGAGCCGGGCAGGCAGAGCGGCTAGGGAGCCGGGCAGGCAGAGCTGCAAGGGAGCAGAGCCTCTGATAGGGAGGACACAAGGAAAGACACAGCAGAGAAGGAACCACAGACAAGGAGACAGACAGACAGAGGTAAGACTGAGTTCAGACAGAGACACAGGAACAAAGACACAAGACCAGGATATTCTGCCTCCTGGCAGGCGGACAGAGAAGTACTAGGCAAGGTACCAAGACACAGGAATACGCAATAAGAGCCTTCAGAGAAGGCAAGACATAGGACAGGGCCTGGTTAGCTCAGCAGCAAGGAGCTAACTGAGTTTAGACATTGCACAGGCCATGTTTCAGTGGGAGTGGCGAAATAGTCAAGGGGTCCAGGTGATTGGTAAGGGACATATTACACAGGTGCACCCTGACTGCATAAGAACCAGAGAGTTCAGGTGCCGCCCCCTATACACACAGTCAGGAAACATAGAGAGCAGAGGCACAGAGCTGGCAACAGACAGAATTCACAGCATGGCTTGAAGCAGAAAGTAAGTTGGTGTGCGGGGGATGGGAGGCCATGCAGTGATGCCAGCAGGGTTGTTAAAGCAGGCCTGTATGTGGGGGGCCAATAACGACCAGGACTGTATGTGATGACAATAACGATGAGCAGGACTGAATGTGGGGGCCAATAATGAGGAGCAGGACTGTATGTGGGGCCAATAACAATAAGCAGGACTGTATGTGGGGACAATAACAATGAGCAGGCCTGTATGTGAGAGCCAATAATGATGAGCAGGACTGTATGTGGGGGCCAATAACGGTGAGCAGGAATGTATGAGGGGGCCAATAACGATGAGCAGGACTGTATGTGGGGACAATAACGATGAGCAGGACTGTATGTGGGGACAATAACGATGAGCAGGACTGTATGTGGGGGCCAATAACGATGAGCAGGACTGTATGTGAGGGCCAATAACGATGAGCAAGACTGTATGTGGGGCCAATAACCTTGAGCAGGACTGTATGTGGGGACCAATAATGAGGAGCAGGACTGTATGTGGGGACCAATAGCGATGAGCAGGACTGTATATGGGGCCAATAATGAGGAGTAGGACTGTATGTGGGGGCAAATAATGAGGAGTAGGACTGTATGTGGGGACAATAACGATGAGCAGGACTGTATGTGGGGCCAATAACCTTGAGCAGGACTGTATGTGGGGACCAATAATGAGGAGCAGGACTGTATGTGGGGACCAATAGCGATGAGCAGGACTGTATGTGGGGCCAATAATGAGGAGTAGGACTGTATGTGGGGGCCAATAATGAGGAGTAGGACTATATGTGGGGGCCGATAATGAGGAGTAGGACTGTATGTGGGGGCCAATAATGAGGAGTAGGTCTGTATGTGTGGGGGCCAATAATGAGGAGTAGGACTGTATGTAGGGGCCCATAATGAGGAGTAGGACTGTATGTGGGGGCAAATAATGAGGAGTAGGACTGCATGTGGGGACAATAACGATGAGCAGGACTGTATGTGGGGACAATAACGATGAGCAGGACTGTATGTGAGGGCCAATAACGATGAGCAAGACTGTATGTGGGGCCAATAACCTTGAGCAGGACTGTATGTGGGGACCAATAATGAGGAGTAGGACTGTATGTGGGGGCCAATAATGAGGAGTAGGACTATATGTGGGGGCCGATAATGAGGAGTAGGACTGTATGTAGGGGCCCATAATGAGGAGTAGGACTGTATGTGGGGGCAAATAATGAGGAGTAGGACTGTATGTGGGGGCCGATAACGATGAGCAGGACTGTATGTGGGGGCCAATAATGAGGAGCAGGACTGTACGTGGGGGACCGATAACGATGAGCAGGACTGGACGTGGGGGCCGATATCGATGAGCGGGACTGTATGTGGGGGCCGATAACGATGAGCAGGGCTGTATGGGGGGCCGATAACGAAGAGCAGGACTGTATGTGGGGACCGATAACGATGACAGGACTGTATGAGGGGACCAATAACGATGAGCAGGACTGTATGTGGGGGCCGATAATGAGTAGCAGGACTGTACGTGGGGACCAATAACCAGGGCTGTGGAGTCGGTAAGCCACAGTTGCGACTCTGACTCCGACTCCTGGATTTTATCAGGCTCCGACTCCGACTCCGGCTCCGCCAATTCATAACAACAAATTTACTGTTGTAAAATATTAAACATCGTGCTTATTCAGTTTCTCACCATCATATAAGTAATCAGACCACTTAGAGCAAAAACTACATTTATTAGAATACAATTAGAATATAGCAAATAACTTTTAGAAACTTTTCTAAACTGTAAGTAAATATGCAATAAACACTTTTATGCAGTTAATAAGAAGAAATCTATAAATTTGTCCTCAGAAAAAGTATTGCCTCTGTCAGATCCTCCTTCATGGATGCCCTCAAATCTGATCTAATTATTTTGAGAGCAGAGAACAACCTCTCTACACTAACTTGTGTTGGTGGCAAAGCAGTAACCACTCGGGCAACATCTCTGACAATGTCAGGATACAGAGGAATCGCTTGTTGCACTGTTATTTTTGATGAACGGTCAAATTTCTCAATTTCTTTTAGTGCACATGAAAAATTCTGCTGCAATGTCCTGGCTGTGTCCCTTGATGGGGATGACTCTTCTTCTATGCGGGAACGCTTTGCACGGTCCTTGTGATCCAAATATTTTTCGAAATTAAATTCTTCATCAGTTGATGATGAGGGTGAAGATGTGGCAGGACGACCAAATTCTTCTTGTTCCTCCTGACTGTTCTGCAACCCTTTCATCCTTACTGCTATTTCAAACAGAGCTTCTTTTCCTTTACTTAGCTGTTGATCATCTAGAAGAATCCGATGCAATGGGTCTACATAAACAGCTGCCAAAAGAATGTTATTTTGTAATAGTAGCTTCTCTCTCCGTTTCATTGATGTAGCAATGCCACTTGCAATTAACCCTCCTCTTTGGGACAGGCAAAACATCAGGTTCTTCCACTTCTTTAAGAAAATACCTGGAGTTAAGTCCTCTGCTTGTAATTTTTTAGTCACTGTAAATGGGTGCTCTAGCACTGACTTTCATTTAGCGTCAGTTGAGGGTTAGCCATGTCTACAAGAAAGGTTTTCAGTTCAACCAAGCGCTGAATCATTAAGTAAGTACTGCCCCATCGTGTGGCTTGATCAATAATTGCCCCTTTTCCAGCACGTCTCTTCAAAATTGAGTCAACTTTAGGGGTTCTGGCAACAGTAGCCAATTTTCTCACCTTGCCAATCAGTGCAGCAGCATGTCCTTCTTGCAGACTGTCTCTTATAGCCAGCTGTAGCGTATGCACAACACAGCGCATGTGATGAATGAAAGAACATATTGACACAGTTTCAACAAGATCATCTAAACTATCATGTTGCTGTTCATCTGAAGCAACTTCAGTTTGCTCCTCAGTTACAATACTGTGTTCCTCTATTTCAAACATTTCTGTGTCTGTGGACCCAGAATGTTCTTCTAGCTGCTGGTCACCATCATTACTCTCATTCATTAGCTTAATAGGACTTATCATATTTGAAGCATTGTCAGTTACGACAGAAAGAACTTGCTCTTTTTTAAGTTCATAGTCTTGCAGAACCTTTTCCACCAAGACCTGGAGAAACTCACTGGTGTGATGAGCTTTGGTGTCTTTTACTGCCAATGTCTTGGTAACTATTTCATTTTTGTCACAAACAAATCGGACATTGATGGCAAAATAGTTCACTCTGTGACGTGTGCAGGCATCCATTTTAAGAAACAGAAAGTGTCCCTTGAGAGTTTTTTTAAGTTCTTCCTTTTGTTTAAAAGCGTCTTCGATTACTAATTTTCTAATACTCTCTCTCTCCAGAGAAACACCAAGCTTGCGGGCCATTTCCCCATTCAGACACACAAAAGCTGGTCGTGAAAATAATGAAATAGGCACACTATCCTTTACAACAAGCGCTATGATCTGTTTTTTAAATGTATCTACTGTCATTGTCACAGTAACTTTGTCACTGACAAAATATCTTGCAACTGATGGCTGCAAAGTTCTCTGCTCCTTTGTTTGGCTGGAAGAGCTGGGCACTGGTTCATTGGTTTGGATGCAGTCTTTCTCATCCACTGCTTTCAGTACTTCTGGATGAAAGCGCTGTAAATGTCTCTTTAGATTAGAAGCTCTGGTAGGAGCATTTTTATCTTTGCCTGAATATGCACTCATCTTGGCTTCACAGCATTTGTTTTCGTCTGGATCATTTGTCATACACTGACAGACATAATGTTTTCTATCTTGAGTGATGGTGAAATATTCAAATACAGCTGATTTAATGTGAAGCTTTTTGACATTCTCAGGTTTTTAATTCTGCATTCACAATCCAAATGACAATTGTTTTTCCTAAAAACAATTGTACAAAATTATTGCCAGGTCATACAACTGATATAGTGGTCAGTAATACTGTTATTATTCCTCATGTACTCACAGTTAACTGATGCAAAGTTTGTTGAAAGGATAATACTTCTTACAGTCTTCCTCTTCTGAGTAGCAGGCAGCTGTGAGATGCTTGGAAGACGCACACTTAGTATGATCTAGTCTAGAGGAGGAGCTTTACTACTAAGAATTTGCAACACATTATCACTTTCAGTTTCATACATTGTAAGTAGGGGGGTTGGGGCAGCATGAGGTTAACCAAGAATAAGATTAGATAAGAGCAGTGGAGAACAGTGACACACAAGAAGTAAGAAATGTCTCTATCTCCAGCAGAACTGCTTATCACTGTTGTTCATAGTTTGATAGAACATATATATTTGAGTAACATTTATAAAATTCATATGAAAGTTCAATTATGAAATATTAATACATTTTTTTTAAAGCTGGAGTCGGAGTCGGTACATTTCTACCGACTCCGACTCCAACCAAAACTGACTCCGACTCCACGACTCCGACTCCGACTCCACAGCCCTGCCAATAACGATGAGCAGGACTGTACGTAGGGGCCGATATCAATGAGCAGGACTGTACGTGGGGGCCGATAACGATGCGCAGGGCTGTATGTGGGGTCAATAACGATGAGCAGGTCTGTATGGGGGGCCGATAACTATGAGCAGGACTGTATGTGGGGGACGATAACGATGAGCAGGACTGTACGTAGGGGCCGATATCAATGAGCAGGACTGTATGTGGGGGCCGATAACGATGAGCAGGGCTGTATGGGTGGCCGATAACGATGAGCAGAACTGTATGTGGGGGACGATAAATATGAGCAGGACTGTATGTGGGTGCCAATAACGATGAGCAGGACTGTATGTGGGTGCCAATAACGATGAGCAGGACTGTAAGTGGGGGCTGATAATGATGAGCAGGACTGTATGTGGGGACAATAACCATGAGCAGGACTGTATGTGGGGGCCGATAACAATGAGCTGGACTGTATGTGGGGGCCAATAACGATGAGCAGGACTGTACGTGGGGGCCGATATCGATGAGCAGGACTGTATGTGGGGGCCGATAACGATGAGCAGGGCTGTATGGGGGGCCGATAACGAGCAGGACTGTATGTGGGGACCGATAACAATGACAGGACTGTATGTGGGGGCCAATAACGATGAGCAGGTCTGTATGGGGGGCCGATAACGATGAGCAGGACTGTATGTGGGGGACGATAACGATGAGCAGGACTGTATGTGGGGGACGATAACTATGAGCAGGACTGTATGTGGGTGCCAATAACGATGAGCAGGACTGTATGTGGGGCCGACAATGATGAGCAGGACTGTATGTGGGTGCCAATAACGATGAGCAGGACTGTATGTGGGGGCTGATAATGATGAGCAGGACTGTATGTGGGGACAATAACCATGAGCAGGACTGTATGTGGGGGCCGATAACAATGAGCAGGACTGTATGTGGGGGCCAATAACGATGAGCAGGACTGTATGTGGGGGCCGATAACGATGAGCAGGGCTGTATGGGGGGCCGATAACGAGCAGGACTGTATGTGGGGACCGATAACAATGACAGGACTGTATGTGGGGGCCAATAACGATGAGCAGGTCTGTATGGGGGGCCGATAACGATGAGCAGGACTGTATGTGGGGGACGATAACGATGAGCAGGACTGTATGTGGGGGACGATAACGATGAGCAGGACTGTATGTGGGTGCCAATAACGATGAGCAGGACTATGTGGGGACCAATAAGGTTATGAGCAGTACTGTAAATGGGGGCCGATAATGATGAGCAGGACTGTATGTGGGGACAATAACCATGAGCAGGACTGTATGTGGGGTCCAATAACAATGAGCAGTCTGTGTATGGGAGCCGATAACAATGAGCAGGACTGTATGTGGGGGCCAATAATGAGGAGTAGGACTGTATGTGGGGGCCAATAATGACTAGGACTGTACGTGGGGGCCAATAATGAGGAGTAGGACTGTACGTGGGGGCCGATAATGAGGAGTAGGACTGTATGTGGGGGCCAATAACGATGAGCAGGACTGTATGTGGGGGCCAATAATGAGGAGTAGGACTGTATGTGGGGGCCGATAATGAGGAGTAGTACTGTATGTGGGGGCCGATAATGAGGAGTAGGACTGTATGTGGGGGCCGATAATGAGGAGCAGGACTGTATGAAGGGACTTTCTTCAATGGAAGTCTTCAAACAGAGGCTGGACAGATATCTGTCTGGGATGATTTAGGGAATCCTGCTTTGAGCAGGGGGTTGGACCAGATGGCCCAGGAGGTCCCTTCCAACTCTATGATTCTATGTGGGGGCCGATAATGAGGAGTAGGACTGTAGCTCTGTATGACCGGTTGTTGGATAGGTCAGTGCTTATTAGGGACAGCCGACGGGAAGGTATTTGTCACATTTAGGGAAAAATTGTGTGATTCTTTTCCCTATAAGACTAAACCCTAAGCAGAGCTGTTTGCCCCTTATGATTTACGTCTTCCTTGTTGCGCGGTCTGACAGGGAAATTGCAGGAAGTTTTCTTTGTATCATAGATCAATATTACATCTGTTATTATGTAGGTAATTTTAATTTAATAAATAAAAAGTGATTTTAGGGGAACATTTGTTCATATTGTGATGCTCTCACAAGAGTTTATAGCTGGGCACCTCTTGTATATAATTATATATGTACAGCCGGTATAACCAGGGCATCTCCTGTATATAATTATATATGTACAGCCGGTATAACCTGGGCATCTTCTGTATATAATTATATATGTACAGCCGGTATAACCTGGGCACATCCTGTATATAATTATATATGTACAGCTGGTATAACCCGGGCATCTTCTGTATATAATTATATATGTACAGCCGGTATAACCTGGGCACATCCTGTATATAATTATATATGTACAGCCGGTATAACCCGGGCATCTTCTGTATATAATTATATATGTACAGCCGGTATAACCTGGGCACATCCTGTATATAATTATATATGTACAGCTGGTATAACCTGGGCACCTCCTGTATATAATTATATATGTACAGCCGGTATAACCTGGGCATCTCCTGTATATAATTATATATGTACAGCCGGTATAACCTGGGCATCTTCTGTATATAATTATATATGTACAGCCGGTATAACCTGGGCACATCCTGTATATAATTATATATGTACAGCTGGTATAACCTGGGTATCTCCTGTATATAATTATATATGTACAGCCGGTATAATCTGGGCATCTCCTGTATATAATTATATATGTACAGCTGGTATAACCTGGACATCTCCTGTATATAATTATATATGTACAGCTAATATAACCTGGGTATCTCCTGTATATAATTATATATGTACAGCTGGTATAACCTGGGTATCTCCTGTATATAATTATATATGTACAGCTGGTATAACCTGGGCATCTCCTGTATATAATTATATATGTACAGCTGGTATAACCTGGACATCTCCTGTATATAATTATATATGTACAGCTGGTATAACCTGGGTATCTCCTGTATATAATTATATATGTACAGCTGGTATAACCTGGGCATCTCCTGTATATAATTATATATGTACAGCATGTATAACCTGGGCATCTCCTGTATATAATTATATATGTACAGCCGGTATAACCTGGGCATCTCCTGTATATAATTACATATGCACAGCCGGTTTAACCTGGGCATCTCCTGTATATAATTATATATGTACAACCGGTTTAGCCTGGGCATCTCCTGTATATAATTATATATCTACAGCCGGTATAGCCTGGGCATCTCCTGTATATAATTATATATCTACAGCTGGTATAACCTGGGCATCTCCTGTATATAATTATATATGTACAGCTGGTATAACCTGGGTATCTCCTGTATATAATTATATATGTACAGCTGGTATAACCTGGGCATCTCCTGTATATAATTATATATGTACAGCATGTATAACCTGGGCATCTCCTGTATATAATTATATATGTACAGCCGGTATAACCTGGGCATCTCCTGTATATAATTACATATGCACAGCCGGTATAACCTGGGCATCTCCTGTATATAATTATATATGTACAACCGGTTTAACCTGGGCATCTCCTGTATATAATTATATATCTACAGCTGGTATAGCCTGGGTATCTCCTGTATATAATTATATATGTACAGCCGGTATAGCCTGGGCATCTCCTGTATATAATTATATATGTACAGCTGGTATAACCTGGGTATCTCCTGTATATAATTATACATGTACAGTTGGAATAACCTGGGCATCTCCTGTATATAATTATATTTGTGCAGCTGGTATAACCTGGACATCTCCTGTATATAATTATATATGTACAGCAGGTATAACCTGGGCATCTCCTGTATATAATTATATATGTACAGCCGGTATAACCTGGTCATCTCCTGTATATAATTATATATGTACAGCCGGTATAACCTGGTCATCTCCTGTATATAATTATACATGTACAGTTGGAATAACCTGGGCATCTCCTGTATATAATTATATTTGTGCAGCTGGTATAAACTGGACATCTCCTGTATATAATTATGTGTACAGCCGGTATAACCTGTGCATCTCCTGTATATAATTATATATGTACAGCTGGTATAACCTGTGCATCTCCTGTATATAATTATATATGTACAGCCAGTATAACCTGTGCATCTCCTGTATAATTATAGATGTACAGCCGGTATAACCTGTGCATCTCCTGTATATAATTATAGATGTACAGCCGGTATAACCTGTGCATCTCCTGTATATAATTATATATGTACAGCCGGTATAGCCTGGGCATCTCCTGTATATAATTATATATGTATAGCCTGGGCATCTCCTGTTTATAATTATATATGTACAGCTGGTATAACCTGGGTATCTCCTTTATATAATTATACATGTACAGTTGGAATAACCTGGGCATCTCCTGTATATAATTATATATGTACAGCCGGTATAACCTGGTCATCTCCTGTATATAATTATATATGTACAGCTGGTATAAACTGGACATCTCCTGTATATAATTATATGTGTACAGCCGGTATAACCTGTGCATCTCCTGTATATAATTATATATGTGCAGCCGGTATAACCTGGACATCTCCTGTATATAATTATATATGTACAGCCGGTATAACCTTGGCATCTCCTGTATATAATTATATATGTACAGCCGGTATAACCTGGTCATCTCCTGTATATAATTATATATGTACAGCCGGTATAACCTGGGCATCTCCTTTATATAATTATATATGTACAGCCGGTATAACCTGGGCATCTCCTGTATATAATTATATATGTACAGCCGGTATAACCTGGGCATCTCCTGTATATAATTATGTATGTACAGCCGGTATAACCTGGGCATCTCCTGTATATAATTATATATGTACAGCCGGTATAACCTGGACATCTCCTGTATATAATTATATATGTGCAGACGGTATAACCTGGACATCTCCTGTATATAATTATATATGTGCAGCCGGTATAACCTGGTCATCTCCTGTATATAATTATACATGTACAGCTGGTATAACCTGGACATCTCCTGTATATAATTATATATTGTGGCATGGCAAAGGGCTGTATAGTCGATGGGAGATATGTGTCTCAGAGATGGCTTGTCTCCATAATGTAAAGCATAACAGATATTGCTGTGCTGTTACTGTTTTGCAAGGACCTGTGGTGAGGTCACAGTCACATGACCAGTCCGCTGCTGGGTTCGTGGGTGTGGCTACACCCTTATAATGTGGCCTTCTCCTGAACCAGGTAGCTGTATGTGGGGAGGACTACACCTCCCACGTGTGCTGAGACTCCCGGTCTGAGTCTGAAACCACGAACGTTTGTTTTGTTTGCCTAAGCTAGAGGCTATTTTTGGTGATACGCTGATTTATGGTTTATGACACAAATAAACCTCATGAACTTTGGAAGAACCTGTCTCCAGATTGTCTCCCGCTGCACCTGAGCGAGTCACATCCCTACAATTGGTGCTAGACGTGCGGGCAGCGATACCAGCAGAGACTTGAGACAGTTGCTGCGTGTCCTGGGTAAAGTTTGCAGCTGGGCAACAAGCACTGCCGGGAATAATGGAGGACCTGCTGAAACACCTGGTCCCATCCCAGGCACTGCAGCAGGAAACCAACAAGCTGTTGTTACAGCTGATCCAACAAAGTCAGCAGGAGCAACGGCAGCAGTTCCAGCAGAGCCAGCAGGAACAATGGCAGCAGATGCAGCTTCTGGCAACCGCCATCCAGGAGGGCAGGACGAGCGCCCCAACCCCAGGTCTGGCTGATGACACCCATGTCAGGAAGGCGGTAAGACGCACATTGCAAATAATTACCCCTGAGGATGATGTGGAGGCCTTCCTGACAGTGTTTGAGATGGTGGCTTAGAGGGAAAAACTTCAGCCAGAGCAGTGGGCATACGTACTGGCCCCATACCTGACGGGGGAGCCCCAGAAGGCGTACTTTGATTTGACTTTGCAAGATGCCAAGCAGTATCCCAAGCTAAAAGCCGAGATTCTCGCACTTTTGGGGGTGACAATAACTGTCAGGGCACAGCGAGTTCACCGCTGGGCCTATCACCGGGACAAACCGCCTCGCTCCCAAATGTTCGACCTGTTGCACCTGGTCCAGAAATGGCTGCAGCCTGAGTCTTCTAAGCCTGCGCAGATGGTAGAGCGAGTGGTGATGGATCGGTTTGTGCATGCCATGCCGAGACCCCTACAGACTTGGGTTGCCCAGGGCGATCCCCAAAATGCCGATTAACTGGTTGGGCTGGTCGAGAGATACCAGGGGATGGAAGGTTCCTTGGGGAAGCAGCCCATTCCGTATTGGGAATCCCAGCAGGGGGAGGAGTCCCAAAACGGGGTGGTGCGTCCAAGGTCAAAAGGGGCGGCGTAGGCTGTGCCCAAGGTCCCCATGGGTGATATTACTTGCTGGAAGTGTCACAGGCCAGGACATATAGCTGCCCGTTGTCCCCAGATCACCGAGCAGATGGACTGCAGCATGGGACGCCGTAGTTCATACTACGCCCATCCAGCTTGCAGTGTGAACTCGCCACCTAACGAGGGGCCACAAGCGTGTCCCGTGAAGGTGAACGGTCGAGCAGTAATGGTGCTTCTGGACTCCTGTAGCTTGGTGACCCTTGTGGGGGCCAGTTTTCCTCTCAACCTACTCCCGGGTAAAAAGATTGGCGTTCGGTGCATACATGGCGATGCAAAGGACTACCCTATGGCTAGGGTGAATATTGAAACGGCGCATGGCACCGAGTCGCATGAAGTTGGTGTTGTTCGAGACTTGTTGCATCCTATAATTATTGGCCGGGATTTCTGTCTGTTTTGGGATTTGTGGGGGAAGGGTTCTGAGTGTGCTAGCAAGAGCAGGGAACCAATCCACCCCAACGAGGTATCGCCACCACCAGAGGCAGACGGGTTTCCTTTATGTGTCCTTGTTGGGGATGAAGAGGAAGGATCCCCTGTCCCTGACATCCCGGAGTTAGGGGTGGCCAGGGAGAATTTTGGGACTGCCCAACATAGGAACCCCACGCTGAGGGAAGCCTTTAGCAATGTCACCGTCAATAATGGGGTTGCACAAGAGCCGGTAGCAGACACAAGGTTTCCCTATTCTATGTTGAGTGGGGAATTGTTGTACCGGGTCACGAAAATAAGGGAGGAGGTGGTAGAGCAGTTAATAGTACCAGGCCCCTATAGAGGGCAAGTGTTGGACATGGCCCATTCACACATCTTGGGGGGGACACCTGGGGGTGGAAAAAACGCAGGAACGGATTGTACAGAGGTTCTATTGGCCTGAGTGTCACCGTGGAAATAGCAAACTATTGCAGGTCCTGCCCGACATGTCAGTTAACTGCCCCCACATCTCATTTTCGGAACCCTCTTGTGCCACTGCCCATTATTGAGGTGCCATTTGAGAGAATTGCCATGGACTTGGTTGGTCCCTTAGTTAAATCAGCTTGGGGGCATCAGTATATATTAGTCATCCTGGACTATGCCACACGCTATCCTGAGGCCATTCCCCTGAGAAACTCCTCCGCGAAGAGTATAGCCCGCGAGCTGGTCCATGTGTTTTCCCGGACGGGTTTGCCGAAGGAGATCCTGACCGACCAGGGGACACCTTTTATGAGCAAGGTGATTAGGGAATTGTGCAGAGTCTTGCAAATCTCCCAGTTGAGGACTTCAGTGTACCATCCGCAGTCAGATGGCCTTGTTGAGAGGTTTAACAAGACACTGAAGAGCATGCTGAGAAACGTCATAGAGAAAGATGGTAGAGACTGGGATTGTCTCTTACCGTATTCACTGTTTTCTATCCATGAAGTTCCCCAGGCCTCCATGGGGTTCTCGCCCTTCGAGCTTCTGTATGGCCGGCATCCGCGAGGTCTCAGGAAACCTGGGAAGCTGAAGTCACGCCCCACAGAAGCGTCATTGAGCATGTGGCACTGATGCAGCAGAGGGTTGCGAAGGTGATGCCCATTGTTAAAAAACATCTCCGCCAGGCACAAGAGGCTCAGGCCAGGGTCTACAACCGGTCAGCCAGAGTGAGGCAGTTCAGTTCTTGGCCAAGTGGCAAGGGCCATATGAGGTGGTGGAGAAGCTGGGAGACGTAAACTACAGGATCCACCAACCCGGAAGCCGGAAGCCATACCAGGTTTACCATGTCAACCTCATCAAGCCGTGTCTTGCTGGGCAACCTAGAAGGGGAGGTTGGAGCGGTTACCATAGCGGAGACGCCATCGAAGGCCCAGAAACACCAGTGCCGGGAGTTACTCCAGAAAACAGGGACCTGTTCTCAGAGTTTCCAGGGTGCACGAAGGTGGTGGAGCACGAAGTTCTGACCGAGCCACATGTGCGGGTGAACGTGAAACCGTATCGTATTCCTGAGGCCTGGCGAGAGGTAATCTCCAAGGAGGTGCAGCGTATGTTGAAACTCGGGGTCATTGAGGAATCCAAGAGCGGCTGGTCGAGCCCGATTGTCCTGGTCCCAAAACCTGATGGTGAATGGAGGTTCTGCAACGACCTGAATGAGGTCTCCAAGTTCGACGCTTATCCCATGCCACGCGTTGATGAGCTCATCGAGAGACTTGGTTCTGCCAGGTACATAACCACTTTGGATCTGACAAAGGGGTTACTGGCAGATCCCCATGGCACAGGAAGCCAAGGAGAAGACAGCATTCTCCACACCAGACGGGTGCTTCCAGTATGTCCGGATGCCGTTTGGCCTGCAGGGAGCTCCGGCAACCTTCCAGAGGGCTATGGATAGAATCCTTGCACCTCATAAGTTATACGCTGCCGCGTACCTGGATGATATCGTCATCTTTACCCCGGACTGGGAGTCTCACCTAGAAAAGGTCCAAGCAGTGTTTGACGCTCTAAGGGAGCGGGGTTTACAATAAACCTGAAAAAGTGTGCCTTGGGTAAGGAGGAAGCCAAGTACCTCGGATATGTAGTGGGGCGTGGCGAGATCAAACCCCAAATCAATAAAGTGGAGGCAATTCAAACATGGCCGAGACCTCTGTCAAAGAAGCAGGTTAAGCCTTTCTGGGGATTGTGGGATATTACAGGAGGTTCATTCCAAACTTTGCCACAATGACTGCACCTCTAACTGATCTGCTTAAGGGGACAAAGTCAGTGATGGTTAGCTAGTCCGAAGAAGCAGAGTCAGCCTTCCAAGAAATGAAGGGAGCTCTTTGTAAGCAACCCGTTTTGGTGGCCCCAGACTTTAAAAAAGAGTTCATCCTTCAGACAGATGCCTCAGATGTCGGGGTAGGTGCAGTCCTCTCCCAGGAGATACATGGGGAGGAGCATCCTGTCCTCTACCTGAGTAGGAAGCTATCTTCTTGCGAAAAGAATTACTCAGTCGTAGAGGAGTGTTTGGCCATAAAGTGGGCAGTGGATACGTTACGGTACTATCTGGTGGGATGCAAATTTAGATTAATATCCGACCATGCCCCACTCAGGTGGATGAGGGAAACAAAGGATAAGAATGCTAGGGTCACCCGCTGGTTCTTAGCACTGCAAGACTTCAACTTCCATGTAGAGCATAGGGCCGGGAAACTACAGTGCCGGCAAAAAAAATCTTTACAAGTTCAATGAAACCACAAAATCTTAATATTCAAGTGGATTATTGTGGATATTTTATTACAATTAGTATTTTGTCATGTCACCCTTACATTTTATCACCATCTGCAGTCGTTTAGGCATGGATTCAGCAAGGCTGGCTAAGTATGCGGAGTCCATGTTTACCCACAGTGTCTTCAGCACCTCCTTTTAGATTGTTGATGTTGCTGGGTCGTGTCTCTTAAACCTTGTTTTTCATTAAATTCCAGGCATTTTCTATGGGGTTAAGGTCAGGGGAATTACCTGGCCACTCTAAAATGTTAATGTTATGGTCACTGAGAACTTTCTCACGGCCTTGACTTTGTGGACAGGGGCTCCATGATGCATAAAGTAATCACACTGATGTATGACCCAAAAAGTAAGCATGTGTTCCTCCAAAACAGTAATATAATTGCTTGCTTTCATAGTTACATTCTTGGTAAGGAAGTACAAACCTGCCCTGCCCATGCTTCCACTGAATACACCCCGCACCATCACACTGTCAGGGTGTTTAACAGTCTAAGGCCTCTTTCACACTTCAGTTTTTTACAATCAGTCACAATCCGCCAGGTTTTGAAAAAAACGGATCCGCAATTTTCTTTTGAGGATCCGTTTTTTTTCCCCATTGACTTCCATTAATGGCGGATTGTGACGGATTGCCGTCCGTTGCATCCGTTTTTTTTTGCGGATCCGCCAAAAGTTGCTGTCCGTCACCATCCTCAAAGATTTCAAAACGGAGCTTGCAACGTTTTTTTCTCTGGCGGATCCTCCACACACTCATTTAACCCGAAATTCTTTCTGGCTGCCGGACAAAAAAAAAAAATTCTCTCTCTCTCTTTCTCTCTCTTTCTCTCTCTCTCTTTTTCCAGGCTGCGATTCCTTTAAAATTCTTCATTTGTCGGATCCGTCAAAAAAACGGACGGGTGGCATCCGTTGTCATCAGTACTAAAACGGATCCGCCATCCGTCCTTTTGGCGGATTTTGACTGATGCAAAAAACTGAAGTGTGAAAGAGGCCTTAACTGTATATTTTGGGTCATCCCGTGACACAGTACTCGGACGACGCACAACCTTTGAGCCTCCCCTGACCAGCCTGAAAGTGCTCTCATCACTAAACATCACTTTCTTCCACTCTTCAGATGTGGAATCTTGATATTTCTTACACAAGGCCAGCCTTTTCTTCTTCATTGCTGCTGTGAGCAGGGGCTTCTTTGCGGCACGGCAACGTGGTAGACCCAGGTCCTTCTGCAGGCAGTGACGAATTGTCCTTGCTGTGATGTTCTGGAGGAGCATAGGGTACTTGTTTATTAGTTCACCAGCAGTTATAGAAGGATGTGACATCACTTCACGCCTCAGAAGCTTATCAGTCCTTGGTGAAGTCTTCTTAGGTGCACCAGAGCCTGACTTCCTCTGCGGTACCATCCCAGGAGGCAATGATGCCGCCGACCGCTTCAGCTGATAAATTGCTTCTCTTGACACTCCCAGATCTCTAGCTACAGCAATCACCGAATCCCCCTTCTCGAGCAGAGCCAAGGCACGGGATTTCTCTTCCATTTTAAGCTTCTTTCGACCCATTGTGGGCGATAATAAAAAAACTGAGGGAGATAATAAAAGACTGCCTAATAGCAAAACTGGCTGAGCTGCACATAACAACCAATCAGAGTACAGCTTTCGCTTTACCAGAGAAGTGAGAACTGAGCCTTGATTGGTTGATATTTGCAACAAAGCCAGCTTTAATATTAGACAGCTTTTTATTATCTCCCCCATTGTGTACACTTTTAAAAAGTGAAATTATTATGTGGATTTTATAGGTAAAGATTTTTTTTGCCGGCACTGTACATGGTAATGCCGATGCCCTCTCAAGAATCCCTTGCCTGGTAGGTGAAAGTGCCAAGCCCCGTGGCTTTAGGCAGAGGGGGGAGGTATGTGGCATGGCAAAGGGTTGTGTAGTCGATGGGAGATATGTATCTCATAAATGGCTTGTCTCCATAATGTAAAGCATAACAGATATTGCTGTGCTGTTATTGTTTTGCAAGGACCTGTGGTGAGGTCACAGTCACATGACCAGTCCGCTGCTGGGTTCGTGGGTGTGGCTACACCCTTATAATGTGGCCTGCTCCTGAACCAGGTAGCTGTATGTGGGGAGGACTACACCTCCCACGTGTGCTGAGACTCCCGGTCTGAGTCTGAAACCACGAACGTTTATGTTTTGTTTGCCTAAGCTAGAGGCTATTTTTGGTGATACGCTGATTTATGGTTTATGACACAAATAAACCTCATGAACTTTGGAAGAACCTGTCTCCTGATTGTCTCCCGCTGCACCTGAGCGAGTTACATCCCTACAATATGTAAAGCCGGTATAACCTGGGCATCTCCTGTATGTAATAATATAGGTACAGCCAGTATAACATGGACATCTCCTGTATATAATTATATATGTACAGCCGGTATAACCTGGGCGTCTCCTGTATATAATTATATATGTACAGCCGGTATAACCTGGGCGTCTCCTGTATATAATTATATATGTACAGCCGGTATAACCTGGACATCTCCTGTATATAATTATATATGTACAGCCGGTATAACATGGACATCTCCTGTATATAATTATATATGTACAGCCGGTATAACCTGGGCGTCTCCTGTATATAATTATATATGTACAGCCGGTATACCCTGGACATCTCCTGTATATAATTATATATCTACAGCCGGTATAACCTGGGCATCTCCTGTATATAATTATATATGTACAGCCGGTATAACCTGGGCATCTCCTGTATATAATTATATATGTACAGCCGGTATAACATGGACATCTCCTGTATATAATTATATATGTACAGCCGGTATAACCTGGGCGTCTCCTGTATATAATTATATATGTACAGCCGGTATAACCTGGACATCTCCTGTATATAATTATATATGTACAGCCGGTATAACATGGACATCTCCTGTATATAATTATATATGTACAGCCGGTATAACCTGGGCGTCTCCTGTATATAATTATATATGTACAGCCGGTATAACCTGGACATCTCCTGTATATAATTATATATGTACAGCCGGTATAACCTGGGCGTCTCCTGTATATAATTATATATGTACAGCCGGTATAACATGGACATCTCCTGTATATAATTATATATGTACAGCCGGTATAACCTGGGCGTCTCCTGTATATAATTATATATGTACAGCCGGTATAACCTGGACATCTCCTGTATATAATTATATATGTACAGCTGGTATAACCTGGGCGTCTCCTGTATATAATTATATATGTACAGCCGGTATAACCTGGGCATCTCCTGTATATAATTATATATGTACAGCTGGTATAACCTGGGCATCTCCTGTATATAATTATATATGTACAGCTGGTATAACCTGGGCATCTCCTGTATATAATTATATATGTACAGCCGGTATAACCTGGGTATCTCCTGTATATAATTATATATGTACAGCCGGTATAACCTGGGAATCTCCTGTATATAATTATATATGTAAAGCCAGTATAACCTGGGCATCTCCTGTATATAATTATATATGTACAGCTGGTATAACCTGGGCATCTCCTGTATATAATTTATATATGTACAGCTGGTATAACCTGGGCATCTCCTGTATATAATTTATATATGTACAGCTGGTATAACCTGGGCATCTCCTGTATATAATTATATATGTACAGCCGGTATAACCTGGGCATCTCCTGTATATAATTATATATGTACAGCCGGTATAACCTGGGCATCTCCTGTATATAATTATATATGTACAGCCGGTATAACCTGGGTATCTCCTGTATATAATTATATATGTACAGCTGGTATAACCTGGGTATCTCCTGTATGTAATTATATATGTACAGCCGGTATAACCTGGGCATCTCCTGTATATAATTATATATGTACAGCTGGTATAACCTGGGCATCTCCTGTATATAATTATATATGTACAGCCGGTATAACCTGGGAATCTCCTGTATATAATTATATATGTACAGCCGGTGAAACCTGGGAATCTCCTGTATGTAATTATATATGTACAGCCGGTATAACCTGGGCATCTCCTGTATATAATTATATATGTACAGCAGGTATATCCTGGCCATCTCCTGTATATAATTATATATTAACGGTCGGTATAACCTGGGTATTTCCTGTATGTAATTATATATGTACAGCCGGTATAACCTGGGCATCTCCTGTATATAATTATATATTAACGGTCGGTATAACCTGGGCATCTCCTGTATATAATTATATATTAACGGTCGGTATAACCTGGGTATCCTTTGTATATGTGCAGTGTACAGCTGGTATAACCTGGGTATTCTCTTCTTGTTGCAGCCCTTCCCATTGTGTTTGTGAAGCCCCTGAAGAACACGGTGGTGGAGGATGGGGTGACTGTGACCCTGCGCTGTGAGACCTCCAAGCCTAATGTCCCTGTGGAGTGGAGGAAGGGGACTATGGCGATTTTACCATGCACAAAGTACGAAATGAAGCAAGATGGAGCAGTAGCCGAGCTGGTGATCTATGATGCTGAAGCTGAAGATGCCGCGGATTATACGTGTGACACTGGAGACCAGCAGAGCACAGCCACTGTCAGAGTGAACGGTGAGCAGGTGCTCCGGCTCCCGGGAATCTGTTCTGTCCTACATGTATCACCAGCTCCCAGGGCTCCGTTCTGTCCTACATGTATCACCAGCTCCCAGGGCTCCGCTCTGTCCTGCATGTATCACCAGCTCCCAGGGCTCCGCTCTGTCCTACATGTATCACCAGCTCCCAGGGCTCCGCTCTGTCCTACATGTATCACCAGCTCCCAGGGCTCCGCTCTGTCCTACATGTATCACCAGCTCCCAGGGCTCCGCTCTGTCCTACATGTATCACCAGCTCCCAGGGCTCCGCTCTGTCCTACATGTATCACCAGCTCCTAGGGCTCCGCTCTGTCCTGCATGTATCACCAGCTCCCAGGGCTCCGCTCTGTCCTACATGTATCACCAGCTCCCAGGGCTCCGCTCTGTCCTACATGTATCACCAGCTCCCAGGGCTCCGCTCTGTCCTACATGTATCACCAGCTCCCAGGGCTCCGCTCTGTCCTACATGTATCACCAGCTCCCAGGGCTCCGTTCTGTCCTGCATGTATCACCAGCTCCCAGGGCTCCGCTATGTCCTGCATGTATCACCAGCTCCCAGGGCTCCGCTATGTCCTACATGTATCACCAGCTCCCAGGGCTCCGCTCTGTCCTACATGTATCACCAGCTCCCAGGGCTCCGCTATGTCCTGCATGTATCACCAGCTCCCAGGGCTCCGCTATGTCCTGCATGTATCACCAGCTCCCGGGGCTCCGCTCTGTCCTGCATGTATCACCAGCTCCCAGGGCTCCGCTATGTCCTGCATGTATCACCAGCTCCCAGGGCTCCGCTCTGTCCTACATGTATCACCAGCTCCCAGGGCTCCGTTCTGTCCTACATGTATCACCAGCTCCCAGGGCTCCGCTCTGTCCTGCATGTATCACCAGCTCCCAGGGCTCCGCTCTGTCCTACATGTATCACCAGCTCCCAGGGCTCCGCTCTGTCCTACATGTATCACCAGCTCCCAGGGCTCCACTCTGTCCTACTTGTATCACCAGCTCCCAGGGCTCCGCTCTGTCCTACATGTATCACCAGCTCCCAGGGCTCCGCTCTGTCCTACATGTATCACCAGCTCCCAGGGCTCCGCTCTGTCCTACATGTATCACCAGCTCCCAGGGCTCCGCTCTGTCCTACATGTATCACCAGCTCCCAGGGCTCCGCTCTGTCCTACATGTATCACCAGCTCCCAGGGCTCCGCTCTGTCCTACATGTATCACCAGCTCCCAGGGCTCCGCTCTGTCCTACATGTATCACCAGCTCCCAGGGCTCCGCTCTGTCCTACATGTATCACCAGCTCCCAGGGCTCCACTCTGTCCTACTTGTATCACCAGCTCCCAGGGCTCCGCTCTGTCCTACATGTATCACCAGCTCCCAGGGCTCCGCTCTGTCCTACATGTATCACCAGCTCCCAGGGCTCCGTTCTGTCCTACATGTATCACCAGCTCCCAGGCCTCCGCTCTGTCCTACATGTATCACCAGCTCCCAGGGCTCCGCTCTGTCCTACATGTATCACCAGCTCCCAGGGCTCCGCTCTGTCCTACATGTATCACCAGCTCCCAGGGCTCCGCTCTGTCCTACATGTATCACCAGCTCCCAGGGCTCCGCTATGTCCTACATGTATCACCAGCTCCCAGGGCTCCGCTCTGTCCTACATGTATCACCAGCTCCCAGGGCTCCGCTCTGTCCTACATGTATCACCAGCTCCTAGGGCTCTGCTCTGTCCTACATGTATCACCAGCTCCCAGGGCTCCGCTCTGTCCTACATGTATCACCAGCTCCCAGGGCTCCGCTCTGTCCTACATGTATCACCAGCTCCCAGGGCTCCGCTCTGTCCTACATGTATCACCAGCTCCCAGGGCTCTGCTCTGTCCTACATGTATCACCAGCTCCCAGGGCTCCGTTCTGTCCTACATGTATCACCAGCTCCCAGGGCTCCGCTCTGTCCTGCATGTATCACCAGCTCCCAGGGCTCCGCTCTGTCCTACATGTATCACCAGCTCCCAGGGCTCCGCTCTGTCCTACATGTATCACCAGCTCCTAGGGCTCCGCTCTGTCCTACATGTATCACCAGCTCCCAGGGCTCCGCTCTGTCCTACATGTATCACCAGCTCCCAGGGCTCCGCTCTGTCCTGCATGTATCACCAGCTCCCGGGGCTCCGCTATGTCCTACATGTATCACCAGCTCCCAGGGCTCCGCTCTGTCCTGCATGTATCACCAGCTCCCAGGGCTCCGCTCTGTCCTACATGTATCACCAGCTCCCAGGGCTCCGCTCTGTCCTACATGTATCACCAGCTCCCAGGGCTCCGCTCTGTCCTACATGTATCACCAGCTCCCAGGGCTCCGCTCTGTCCTGCATGTATCACCAGCTCCCAGGGCTCCGCTCTGTCCTACATGTATCACCAGCTCCCAGGGCTCCGCTCTGTCCTACATGTATCACCAGCTCCCAGGGCTCCGCTCTGTCCTACATGTATCACCAGCTCCCAGGGCTCCGCTCTGTCCTGCATGTATCACCAGCTCCCAGGGCTCCGCTCTGTCCTACATGTATCACCAGCTCCCAGGGCTCCGCTCTGTCCTACATGTATCACCAGCTCCCAGGGCTCCGCTCTGTCCTACATGTATCACCAGCTCCCAGGGCTCCGCTCTGTCCTACATGTATCACCAGCTCCCAGGGCTCCGCTCTGTCCTACATGTATCACCAGCTCCCAGGGCTCCGCTCTGTCCTACATGTATCACCAGCTCCCAGGGCTCTGTTCTGTCCTACATGTATCACCAGCTCCCAGGGCTCCGCTCTGTCCTGCATGTATCACCAGCTCCCAGGGCTCCGCTCTGTCCTACATGTATCACCAGCTCCCAGGGCTCCGCTATGTCCTACATGTATCACCAGCTCCCAGGGCTCTGCTCTGTCCTACATGTATCACCAGCTCCTAGGGCTCCGCTCTGTCCTACATGTATCACCAGCTCCTAGGGCTCCGCTCTGTCCTACATGTATCACCAGCTCCCAGGGCTCCGTTCTGTCCTACATGTATCACCAGCTCCTAGGGCTCCGCTCTGTCCTACATGTATCACCAGCTCCCAGGGCTCCGCTATGTCCTACATGTATCACCAGCTCCCAGGGCTCTGTTCTGTCCTACATGTATCACCAGCTCCCAGGGCTCCGCTCTGTCCTACATGTATCACCAGCTCCCAGGGCTCCGCTATGTCCTACATGTATCACCAGCTCCTAGGGCTCCGCTCTGTCCTACATGTATCACCAGCTCCCAGGGCTCCGCTATGTCCTACATGTATCACCAGCTCCTAGGGCTCCGCTCTGTCCTACATGTATCACCAGCTCCTAGGGCTCCGCTCTGTCCTACATGTATCACCAGCTCCCAGGGCTCCGCTCTGTCCTACATGTATCACCAGCTCCCAGGGCTCCGCTCTGTCCTACATGTATCACCAGCTCCCAGGGCTCCGCTCTGTCCTACATGTATCACCAGCTCCCAGGGCTCTGCTCTGTCCTACATGTATCACCAGCTCCTAGGGCTCCGTTCTGTCCTGCATGTATCACCAGCTCCTAGGGCTCCGCTCTGTCCTGCATGTATCACCAGCTCCCAGGGCTCCGCTCTGTCCTACATGTATCACCAGCTCCCAGGGCTCCGCTCTGTCCTGCATGTATCACCAGCTCCCAGGGCTCCGCTCTGTCCTACATGTATCACCAGCTCCCAGGGCTCCGCTATGTCCTACGTGTATCACCAGCTCCCAGGGCTCTGCTCTGTCCTGCATGTATCACCAGCAACCAGGGCTCCGCTCTGTCCTACATGTATCACCAGCTCCCAGGGCTCCGCTCTGTCCTACATGTATCACCAGCTCCCAGGGCTCCGCTCTGTCCTACATGTATCACCAGCTCCCAGGGCTCCGTTCTGTCCTACATGTATCACCAGCTCCCAGGGCTCCGCTCTGTCCTACATGTATCACCAGCTCCCAGGGCTCCGCTCTGTCCTACATGTATCACCAGCTCCCAGGGCTCCGCTATGTCCTACATGTATCACCAGCTCCCAGGGCTCCGCTCTGTCCTACATGTATCACCAGCTCCCAGGGCTCCGCTCTGTCCTACGTGTATCACCAGCTCCCAGGGCTCCGCTATGTCCTGCATGTATCACCAGCTCCCGGGGCTCCGCTATGTCCTACATGTATCACCAGCTCCCAGGGCTCCGCTATGTCCTGCATGTATCACCAGCTCCCAGGGCTCCGTTCTGTCCTACATGTATCACCAGCTCCCAGGGCTCCGCTCTGTCCTACATGTATCACCAGCTCCCAGGGCTCCGCTCTGTCCTGCATGTATCACCAGCTCCCAGGGCTCTGCTCTGTCCTGCATGTATCACCAGCTCCCAGGGCTCCGCTATGTCCTGCATGTATCACCAGCTCCCGGGGCTCCGCTCTGTCCTGCATGTATCACCAGCTCCCAGGGCTCCGCTATGTCCTGCATGTATCACCAGCTCCCAGGGCTCCGTTCTGTCCTACATGTATCACCAGCTCCCAGGGCTCCGCTCTGTCCTACATGTATCACCAGCTCCCAGGGCTCCGCTCTGTCCTGCATGTATCACCAGCTCCCAGGGCTCCGTTCTGTCTTACATGTATCACCAGCTCCCAGGGCTCCGCTCTGTCCTACATGTATCACCAGCTCCCAGGGCTCCGCCCTGTCCTGCATGTATCACCAGCTCCCAGGGCTCTGCTCTTTCCTAGTGAAGTGATCAGTTATCACCAAACAGTACCTATAGCTGTTGTGTGAAGTTCCGATCATCAGTTAGTCAATCATCAGAACCTCTAAGGTTCATATAGCCTGAATTGGAGCTCTCTGTTCCAGGGGTTTGTTCAGTTCACACCGGCAACATCTTCAGCAAACACCTGCAACCTCTTTTCGCAGTTGAGGCCAGTATAACAGTTGCTGCAACCACCGAAAGGTCTTTTCTACACCAAAGTGGGCACCCCTCTCATGAGCTTCTTTAGCCAGCTGTATGACCAGGGTTTTTGGGGCCACTACCTGCCAAGTGACAACGAACTTTCGAGGTTGTTGAATCCTTTGACACAGCAGGCCATGTTTCAGGAAGAACCTTTTCAACTGGCCCAAGGTTTGTAGGGTATTTGGGGGCGAAGCAGTCCTAACCTCCTGATCCGGCCTTTGCCCCAGAGAGACCAATTGCCTCAGCTTTGCCAGCTCCAGATTGGACTATTGTAGGTGGGTCCATTCGTCCTTGGAACGGCATTGGGTCTGGGTGGGTCTGGACTCTTCTCTAGGCCCCTGGGTGGTTACTACAGCTGCGGCGAACTTCCTAAAGTCCGGGATCTCGTCACCTTCAAGATTTTCATCTATGTCTTTCTTCAGTCCAGCCTGGGTGATTCGGGCCAGGGCATCCCCATGAGTGTTTTGGTGGCTTAGACTTAGAGATTCTATATTGAACGTGCAACCCACGGCTATTCTAGCACACCTTGCGTCGCAATCTCTAGGTAAGCCAAGGGGTTGTTGTCCGTCTGCACATGTATTTCTGACCCCAACAGTACTCCGCAAATTTCTTTGTCATGGCCCATACAAGCACTAGCAACTCCAGTTTGAATGAACTATAATTGTCTGGGCAATTTTCTGTGTCTCTCAGTGACCTAATGGCATACGCTATCAAACTTTCTCTTCCTTCTTGCACCTGAGCCAATACTGCCCCCAGTTTGTACAGGCTCCCGTCTGTCACGTCGCTGTCAGACTCATTGCCTGCTGTTCCGGCTTCGGCCACTAGGAGGCGCCGGACTGGCACGTCGCCGCCAGACTCGGGGCCTGCTGTTCCGGCTTCAGCCACTAGGAGGCGCCGGACTGGCATGTCGCCGCCAGACTCGGGGCCTGCTGTTCCGGTCTTGGCCACTAACAGGCGCCGGACTGTCACGTCGCCGTCGGACTTGGGGACGGCTATTCCTGCCTCGGCCATTGGGAAGCGCCGTGGTTCGCCCCTGGGTGAGGGTGGTGACAGAGAAGAGGCTCCTGCGCAGGCATCTGGTTGGCGCAGGCTCCGCCCCTCTGTCAGTCATGTAGGGCTTACTGCATCTCCATCTGGCCTAGTCCTGGGGGCGGTCCTAATTACATCACCAGTCCGGGAACCTGTGAGGGATGACCTGACCTGATCCCTCAAATACCTTGGGACTGGTCTTGTAAGCCACCAGATATATTCTTGGTTCCCCTATGTGCTACTGTGTAATTTGCTATAGTTAACTCTGACCTCAGCCTGGATTTCTGACCATTCTATTGCTTGCCGTTTTTGTACCTCTGCCTCTCTTCCGATTTTTTGACTCTGACCTTTGCTTGGATTCCTGACCCTTCTTGTGCCTGCTGATTCTGTACCTTGCTGCTCTCCTGGTTTTACTGACCCTGGCCTGGACTTTGACTCTCCTTCTGCCTGCTGATTTCGTACCTCTGCTGCCCTCCGGCCTCCGACTCCTGCCTCCTGACCTCGATTACGGGTTTTAGTTTTGACCCCTTGGCGGCAGTCCTGCTCTGGTCCACTGCTCCTCTAAACAGCTACCCCCTGGGCCTTGCTACAATTCCAGATCCCTGTATAGGGGTTAAGGGTCTCGGGGTTACTCGGGGTGCTGTCTCTACTGCAGCCCAGATTCGCAGACGGCCGTCACACCGTCGGTGTATAGTACGAAGGGATGAGAGAAGTCAGTGTAGGCCAAGACTGGGGCATCGGTCGGCGCCCTCTTCAGTGCCTGAAATGCCTCCTCTTGTCATGGGCCCCATTGGATTGGTTGACATTTGGCTCCTCTTGCCATTCCCCACAACAGCTCGTTGAGGGGTACCGCAATCTTGGCGAGGTTTTTATTAATCTGTGATAGTATCTGGATGTAACAACCCTGCTGGAATCACTGCATGGCCTCCCATCCCCCGCACACCAACTTACTTTCTGCTTCAAGCCATGCTGTGAAATCTGTCTGTTGCCAGCCCTGAGCTCCATGTGCTATGCCTCTTGTTTTCCTGCTTGCTCTCCATGTTTCCTGACTGTGTGTATAGGGGGGCGACGCCTGAGCTCTCTGGTTCTTATGCAGTCTGGGTGCACCTGGCTAATGGGTCCCTGACCAATCACCTAGAGCCCTGGGCTATTTTACCCTGCCACACCCACTGGAACATTGCCTGAGCAATGTCTATACTCAGTTAGTATCTTGCTGCTGAGGAAGCCAGGCCCTGTTCTGTGTGTCTCCTTCTCTGGAGGATTACTCTAGTCTTGCTTTGTACCCTGTCTGCCTGCCAGGAGGCTGAATATCGTGGCCCTTGAGTCTTGTTCCCTGTACCTTGTCTGTACTCTGTCCGCCTGCCAGGAGGCAGAATATCCTGGTCCTTGTGTCTTGGTCCTTGTGTCTTTGTCTCTGTCTGTCAGTCTCCTTTTTTGTGGTTCCTTCTCTGCCGTGTCTTTCCTTGTGTCCGCTTTATCTGTGCATCTGCACCCTCGCAGCTTTATCTGTGCATCTGCACCCTCGCAGCTTTATCTGTGCATCTGCACCTTCGCAGCTTTATCTGTGCATCTGCACCATCGCAGCTCTGTCTGCACGGCTCCCTAGCCGCTCTGTCTGCTCCGCACTCCCGCGGCTCTGTCTGCTCCGCACTCCCGCGGCTCTGCCTGCCCCGTACTCCCGCGGCTCTGCCTGCTCCGTACTCCCGCGGCTCTGCCTGCCCCGTACTCCCGCGGCTCTGCCTGCCCCGTACTCCCGCGGCTCTGCCTGCTCCGCACTCCCGCGGCTCTGCCTGCTCCGCACTCCTGCGGCTCTGCCTACCTGCACCTCCTGTGTGAACAGGTCCAGATCCTGTTCCAGCATACACCACTCCCTCCTGCCTATATCCATACCTGCACCTTCTGTGTGAACAGGTCCAGATCTTGTTCCAGCATACACCACTCCCTCCTGCCTTCACCTGCTGTGTGAACAGGTCCCTACCTGCTCCTTCTCATACCACGCCAATCTGTCCTGTGTCTCCAAGCCGTGCCCGCCTGTCCTGTATCTCCAAGCCGTGCCCGCCTGTCCTGTGTCTCCAAGCCGTGCCCGCCTGTCCTGTGTCTCCAAGCCGTGCCCGCCTGTCCTGTGTCTCCAAGCCGTGCCCGCCTGTCCTGTGTCTCCAAGCCGTGCCCGCCTGTCCTGTGTCTCCAAGCCGTGCCCGCCTGTCCTGTGTCTCCAAGCCGTGCCCGCCTGTCCTGTGTCTCCAAGCTGTGCCCGCCTGTCCTGTGTCTCCAAGCCGTGCCCGCCTGCCCTGTGTCTCAGCGGTGCCTGTCGTGTCTACCAGCCTGCTTGTCACTCGCACCGGTCCAGGTGTCCTGTTCCCGAGTGGGATCATCAGCCACAGCCAGACACCACCCTGGAGTGGCACCCGGCAGCTACCTGCCGCACAAGCCTGACCTCACCATCAGAGGCTCCAGTGAAGACCAAGGAAGCTGCCGTAGTTACGTCCCTTCCAGGGTAGTCTGGTTTGTGGCACAGTGGGGCCACAACCCCCCGGCTCGCGCCATTCAGCCAAGGCGCGAGCGTGACACTGGATAGCCCTAGGAATGAGTTCAATTCTCGCAGGTTGGGCAGCCTGGATCAGTTTTGCACTGCAGCCACCTTCTCTACGGTGGGGTAAACTTCTGCACTAGACACAGTCTGTCCCAGGTACTCAATGTCCCACTTTGAATTGGTGACACTGCCGGGGCTTAACTTTTAATCTGTGTCTTTGAAGCCACTCCAATACTTGCTGCAGCTGGTTTAGGTGATCCTCAAATGTGGGGGAATAAATTATGTTGTCTAGATATATCAAAGTGGCTTCGAAATTCATATCTCCCAAGCCTCTTTTCATCAAAAGCTGTAATGTTCTTCGAGCGTTCCTCAGGCCGAAAGGCATCTGATTGAACTCAAAAAGACCCATAGTGAGAACAAAGGCTGTCTTTGGCAGATCCTTAGCATCCACTGGAACTTGCCAGTAGCCACTGGCCAAGCCGAGGGAGGAGAAATATTTAGCTTTTCCCAATGCAGATAGGGACTCCTCGATTCTGGGCAAGGGGTAGAAGTCCCATACATTGCACTTGTTCAGCCTTCGGTAGTCTACACAGATCCTCAGGGTGCCATCCTTTTTCTGAACTAACATGATGGGGGGCTGCCCAGAGACTCTCACTCTCACGCATCACACCATTGCGTAGCATGTGGGCCAGCTTTTCTTTCACCTCCTGGTACATCTGAGGCAGGATCTGCCAATACCTCTCTCAAATGGCAGCAGTAATTCATGTAGGGATCTCGTGTTGAATAGCTTGGGTGCACCAAAAGTAATCTTCATGCCGTGCAAACACTCCCCAATAACTGTTCAATCACTGTTGCAATAACTGTTTGATCTGTCCAACTTGACTCAAGGAGAACTTTTTGAGGTTGGCCTCCATCTGTCCAAGAAGTGACGCCCACTGGCCCCCTCCCAACCTGAGACCCTAGCTCCAGCCGACCCCGGTATCGTAGATGATAGCTAGGAGTGATGGCCTGGCTCAAGCGTGTTGTCCCTCCACAGTAGCACGCAGGCCTAGCCTGCTGCAGTCTCCTCACAGATCTTCCCGGCTTGACCGCCAACATAAGTCTCTTAGGAGCAGAGCAGACTGGGCCTCAGCTCTTGACAGGCGAAATCTGGTCTCTTGAGCGTTTCTGGCGTGGGGCGTGGATCCTGGTCCTGACACTAGTGCAGAAGGAACTTGGAGTCCTCCTGAGCGGAATTGGGCCTTGGTAGGCAATGACCGTCACATTGGCATCGACTCTCCGCTGAGGCCTGTTACGCTGGCGTAAGCGACATCCCTGCGTCTGCTCCACTCTTTTTTGGCATAAAATCTCCCTGCGGTCTGGCACACAGGGCTTTTATCTCCAGGAAGTCCTTCCTCTAGGTCACCTGATCAGGTCCAGCACATAAAATTGCTCCATGTGCAAAGTTTCCAGCACAATTTGGTTCCTCTTGATTTGACCTGGCCATCAGATAGCAGTCTCTCCTCATTAATAGCACACCCTGCTCTTCAGGGATATCACTGTTTCGTATTACAATATCACTGCTTAATATTACAAGTGTACAGTGTGGGAGACTGGTAGTGTGAGCTCCTCCTCCCCCACTGGCGAACACAGACTGAGGAAGCCCTGTATATGGGCCCTGTTCTGTCCAATAATGCTCAGTTCCTCCTGCTTTGGATGTGGCCTCTTTCCTGTGCAGCTCCACAGTGTGTACCAATGATGTGGCCGCCACTGCCTTCCCTTATGCTTTACACCTCATTTCTGTCTATCGGCCTAACCGACTGCTGCGCTCTGCAAATGACTTTCGACTAACCTCTGCCCTAATCCGTACCTCCCACTCCCGACTCCAAGACTTCTCCCGTGCTGCGCCAATTCTCTGGAATGCTCTACCCCAAGATATTAGGACCATCCACAATTTGCATAGTTTTAGGCGCTCGCTCAAAACACATTTGTTCAGAGCGGCCTATCACATTCAGTAATCAAAGTCATGTTATGTTTGTGTGTGTGTAGCCCATTCACTATCTCCATCTAACCCCCACCCCCTGAAGATGGCCGGACCGTCATTGTAAATACATCTTTGTAAATACAAACCTGTGCTTTGTATCTCCCCTACCTCATTGTAGATTGTAAGCTCCCACGAGCAGGGTCGTCTTATTTCGCTTTAATTATTGTTTTGTTAACGTTGTTACTTATGACTGTTGTGTTTGAAACTGTTCAATTGTAAAGCGCTGCGGAATATGTTGGCGCTATATAAATAAAGATTATTATTATTATTATTATTATTATTACACTGAAGCTGTGACCAATGTCTCGATTTATCTGCATTCTCTATTCTCTATTGTGATAGTCCAAAGTCCCCTGTGCCATCAGAGGCTCATACTGCTCCTGCCTCCATAGCTGAGTGTTTGTTACACTGTGCTGGCTGAATGCAGCACAGTGTACGTGTCCTGTATGAACCCTTCAGCTCCATGAGAAGGACAAAGCCTCCAGATGTCACTACCAGCCAGCAGAAGTCTTGTCTCCCTGTGGCCTTCATGTGCCAGGTGACTTTTGCATCTAGTTTGTGGCCTCATGACCTTTTCTTGTCTTGCAGTCCTTGAGTTTATCAAGAGTGTGCAGAACACGGAGGCGGAGGAGGGAGGCACCGCGCGCTTCCGCTGTGAGCTCTCCACCAAGATGGCTTCCGTGGAATGGTGGAAAGATGGCGAGAAGCTACAGGCCAACCACAAGTATGAGATGCACCAAGATGGTGCTGTGCGGGAGTTAATCATCCACAGCCTGGAGCTGGAGGATGCTGGAGAGTACATGTGTACTGCACGGAGCAAACGCACCACCGCCAGCCTGACTGTCACAGGTATGTACAGATGCATCGTGGGTACTCGGTGATTAGCATGGAGGAAAGGGTTAAGGGTTATCAGTGGGATCCAACCACTGCCATCCTTTTGGCCGTGCCTGCTACTGCAGCTCAGCAATAATCATTGATCAGCAGAGGTCTGGTGAACCTCGGGGGTGGGGCTGACAACCTCTCACGCATGACATGCAGTCTGGTTGTCAGAAGTAATAAATGAACAGGTCCACTGAGTTACATAATAACTATTACTCCCACCATCCTTCTCGTCATCTAGAGCTGGATGTCACCATCCTCTGTGGTCTGACAGATGTGTTGGTGTTTGCCGGTGAGGACGCTGTGTTCCGGTGCGAGGTCTCTCATGATATTGCCCGGGAGGTGGAGTGGAAGCTGCAGGGGATCACTCTGGAAAGCAATGAGATGAACGAGATTTCCGTGGAGAGAGGAAAATATCATGTGCTGAAGCTCAGCAGCGTCACCCAGGACGACTCGGGCAGTGTCACCTTCAGGGTGGGCCCACACGAGTCCACAGCTGAGCTGACCATCAAGGGTAAGACGGGCGGACATGAGAAGCGAGGCCAAACACTGGGAGGGAGGAGGCAGACATCCATGTGCAGCCCTATGCAGATACCCAGGTTCCAAGATCTCTAGAGGGGATCGATTCAGGCCCAGGGTGGAATTTATAAGGATCCATGTCCAGTGGCACGTGGGCACTCACTGGACCTTTTGTTAGACGATATTAGCCCTGCCCCCTTGGCTCTTCCTGATAATCCCTGTGACCTCTGGACTCAGATTGGGGGTGTTTTATCCCATTTTTTTGACTTTCATACAGTACATCTTCTGTCCCTCAGCCCCGCTCCCGGTGTTTACGCGTGAGCTGTCGGACGTGGCAGTAGAGGAAGCCTCCTCGGTGGTCCTCCAGTGTGAGCTGTCGCAGCCCTGTGCTCCTCCAGTGTGGAGGAAAGGAGCTGAACAGATCTCCTCCAACACAAAGTATAATCTCCTGGATCACGGTGCCGTGCAGATCCTGCAGATCCACAACGTGAAGCCTGAGGACTCCGGGACATACTCCTGTGACATTGGGAACCTGAAATCCACAGCCAAAGTCACCGTGTCAGGTACGCAGCTCTGCTGGAAATGCCTCAGAAATTTTCCCAGTAGTGGAGCAACTGCCATCTATCTCAGAAAGGCCTCGCTGGGCACAGATTTTACCTGTGAATCCAGGAGGAGAAAGCAGCCGATCTCTCTGATGAGATTTATTACACAGTTTGCTTTTTTTCACATGAATATTTAGTTTATGTAATAAAAATTTTAACAAGGATGTCTCTATAGGGGACTGAAATAACAGCTGCAGATAAAGGTGCAAAATACATTCTAACAATGACCACGAGATGGCAGCAGAGGTACAAAATATACATGTGAATGAGGTTACTGTAGCTTCTGCTGGGGAGATAACCCTTTTCTTAGCTGGAACAGCACAGGAAGTGTCCAGGACTGCTGACACTGATTAGTCACTGACTATGGAGAATAGATGCAGGTGAGGGGTTTTTAGATAGATGTCTGTTATAAACATCTCTCAGTATTTCTGCCATATAATATCTGTCAGATACAGACCCTCAGCAGGATAGCTCATGTTCACACCATGCATTATCCTGTTCCAGAGCTTCCTGTGCAGATTATTCGCCACTTACAGGATCAGCAAGGAGAGGAGAACGGATCTGTGACGCTGAGGGCAGAGATATCCAAGCCGGACGCCCCGGTACAGTGGAAGAAAGCCGGATTAACCCTGAAATCAGGGGCTAAGTATGAGATGAAACAGTCGGGCAACGTTGTGGAGCTCTGCATACACAAGCTGCAGCCATTCGATGCTGCACAGTATAGCTGTGACACCGGGCACCAGACCTCTGTGGCGAACGTCCACGTAAAAGGTAAAAATACTGCTAAAAATTCTACAGTAAAATAAGTAATTACTACTACTCCCATCATTAGAAGTCAATACTCCACAACTTCACATAAGTCTTGTAGGATTTTCATGGATGATTGTTTATGTCGGCCCTCTATTGAGGGTTATGTAGTGATATGCGCTGCGCTCCCCTCTTGTTGGAGCAGGCGTCACAATAAGTCTTTTTTGAAGGTCTAAGGCTGATTATTGTCTCTAGTCTGCGTGTCTACGGGTCAGTCTGTGTCGGAGGCTGTCTGAATGCATCGGCGGCACTCTACATTGTGTGTCTGCGGCAGTCAGTGTGGATGGGCGGCAGTCTGTGTGTGGATGGGCGGCAGTCTGTGTGTGGATGGGCGGCAGTCTGTGTGTGGATGGGCGGCAGTCTGTGTGTGGATGAGCGGCAGTCTGTGTGTGGATGGGCGGCAGTCTGTGTGTGGATGAGCGGCAGTCTGTGTGTGGATGAGCGGCAGTCTGTGTGTGGATGGGCGGCAGTCTGTGTGTGGATGAGCGGCAGTCTGTGTGTGGATGAGCGGCAGTCTGTGTGTGGATGAGCGGCAGTCTGTGTGTGGATGAGCTGCAGTCTGTGTGTGGATGAGCGGCAGTCTGTGTGTGGATGAGCGGCAGTCTGTGTGTGGATGAGCGGCAGTCTGTGTGTGGATGAGCGGCAGTCTGTGTGTGGATGGGCGGCAGTCTGTGTGTGGATGGGCGGCAGTCTGTGTGTGGATGAGCGGCAGTCTGTGTGTGGATGGGCGGCAGTCTGTGTGTGGATGGGCGGCAGTCTGTGTGGATGGGCGGCAGTCTGTGTGTGGATGGGCGGCAGTCTGTGTGTGGATGGGCGGCAGTCTGTGTGTGGATGGGCGGCAGTCTGTGTGTGGATGGGCGGCAGTCTGTGTGTGGATGGGCGGCAGTCTGTGTGTGGATGAGCGGCAGTCTGTGTGTGGATGGGCGGCAGTCTGTGTGTGGATGGGCGGCAGTCTGTGTGTGGATGGGCGGCAGTCTGTGTGTGGATGGGCGGCAGTCTGTGTGTGGATGGGCGGCAGTCTGTGTGTGGATGGGCGGCAGTCTGTGTGTGGATGGGCGGCAGTCTGTGTGTGGATGGGCGGCAGTCTGTGTGTGGATGGGCGGCAGTCTGTGTGTGGATGGGCGGCAGTCTGTGTGTGGATGGGCGGCAGTCTATGTGTTTCTCCCTTATCTGGTTCTGCTGCAGCAATCTTTGCCTGTGTTGCCACATGGCACAACACTTGGTGCCAGAGATGGTGGTGTCTCCGGGTAGTGCAAGCCACATGTATTAGTGTGGCTGTGATTTATGGTGCAGCCCAGGCAGGGAGTGTGTGTTGTTCTGCAGTACAGCTAGTCAGCAGGAGTAAGCGGCTTTCTGCAGCCTACTGAACCGCCGCATGCTTACTGCTGGCAGCTTCCAGGCATAAGTGTATACTGACACTGGTTTGAGTCTCTTGGTTCTCCTGAGTCCTTACTTGCTTGATACCTGTTACTAATTCTGAACGGATTTAACCCTCCCTGTGTCTGACGATTCTGACTCTGTGCTCCTGGATCTGTCTTTGGTAACCTCCCTGACGTTGTCCTTGTCACTTGATGTTGTCTTCTTTGAACGCTCATGATTACCTGAGTAGTCACTATCCTCTGCCACCTCACTCCACTGGCCAGCAGCTACTCCATAGACCCAATCTACGAGTTCCTGCTGTAAGTCCAAATCCCTATATAGATGCTAGGACCTGTATACAGAGTGACTTGTGCACAGTATGTCCAAGGCCACCTTAGTGAGAACTCTCGGGTTTCAATGTACATTAGGACAGTAGACCCTTACACTGTGTTACAGGTAGCCTGTTTGTGGTGGTGCTCTCTGTGTTGGTGGCAGCCTGCTTATGGTGGCGGTGTCTGGTTCCATGGTGGCCTCTGTGTGGTGAAGGTTTCTGTGCCGGGGGCAGGCTGGTATGGTGGCGACCGTTCTTGTATCGGAGGCAATCATTGTCGGTCTCTGTGATGGAGGTAGTCTGAGTCGGTAGCAGCCTGTTTGTAGTGGCGATCTTTGTCGGGGTCAGTCTGGATTGGTGGCGGCCTGTATACGATGGTGGCCTCTGTGCCAGAGGCAGCCTGAGTCGATGGCAGTCGGTATGTCATGACTGCCCCCTAGTTTGGATTGGTAATTGCCTGTATGTGGTGTTAACCTGTGTGTCGGGGGCAGTCTGGGTCTGTGGCGGTCTGCATGAGGAAGCGGCTTCTGTGTTGAGGGTACTTTGGGTTGGTGGTGGCGTCTCTCTGTTGGGGGCACGCTGGGTTGGTGGCAACCCATGTTTCGTGGCGGCCTCTGTATCGAGGGCGCTCTAGGTCGGAGGTATCTGTGTGGTGGTGGCTTCTGGGTCGGTGGCGGTCTGCATGTGGTGGTGGCCTGTGTTATGAATGGGTCACCGAGGAGAAAAAAAACAAAACAAGCTAAGTCACAGAAAACCAGAGAGGTTGGTAACTATGCAGATTGCAGATCCCTGATCCTAACCACACAACTAGCAGCAGCCGTGGAGCGTACCGACGATAATCCTAGACGCTTCGTCACAGCCGGAGAACTACATAAGCCTGAAGCAAGAAAAGGGGAAAACTAACTGCCCCAGAGCAGACCCCAAAGGAAAGGCAGCCCCCACACATGTATTGACGGTGAAACAAGATGAAAGCACAAACACAGGCAGGAAAATAGGCTGAGCAAACGATGGGGCCAAACTAACTAGAAAGGATAGGAAAGGAAAGACACTGTCTGCAATCTGCAAAAAACCCTACAAAAATAATGTCCAACACTGATAGCAAAATTAACCCTGAAGTCACTAGACTTCTCCCACTATATCAGCACTCTGAAATATTCTGAGACAGAGCAAAAAGAGGCCAATCTAATAAGGGACAAAAAGCAAATTGGCAAATACAGGTAAATAAGAGTGGAAATTCAGCACAGCCCCAGCCAGGGCTGGCTGACCACACAAAAAACTGAATAGACCAACAAAATCAAGTGTGAACATTAGCAGAAAAACTTAGCTTTAGATGACTGGAACAGAGCTGAAAACCAAGACCTGACAAGCCAGAAGGAATCACCAGCACCAGAATAGGGAGTCGGCTGTCTTAAATCCAGTCTGAGATTCCTGAGGTGAAATCGTCATCCTCATTATCAGGTGGCAGATCTCTACTGATTAAATCAGCCTCACTACCTCCTGTTACCACCAGAGGGAGCCTGGCAGGAGAACTCACAACTGGTGTACCAGAAAATGAACTCACAACAGGCCTGTGTGTCAAGGGTAGTTTAGGTTGGTGACCACCTGTTTGTGGTGGCGTCTCTCTGTTGGGGGTACTCTGGGTTGGTGGCAAGCCTGTATGTTGTGGCGACCTCTATGTCGAGGGCAGTCTGGGTTGGTGGCAGCCTATGTGTCGGGGGCAGTCTGGGCCAAAGGTGTATGTGTGATGGCGGCCTCTGTGTCAGGGTAATATGGGTTGGTGACAACTTGTATTGTCGAGGTAGCTATTTAGGGAGGGCTAAATTAACCCTTCACGGTTGAGCCAGTGATTTCCAAATTATTCCAGTGTTGCTAGCAACTCAAATGACCACACGGAGACTGGGGTCTCTGTACGGGAGGATCGAGGCAGATCACTAAGCCCCTTTATTTTAGTCACATCTTTTATAATCTTTTGCTTAATTATGCAAGGTTCTCAAGTACCAATAGCATCATTTCACTTTATAAGCCAATAATATTGCAAGAAAACCGGAAACTACATATATGTCCGTACCTAGATAGCGTAGAAAGTAGTATAATGGCATATTCTTCAGAGTTTAACATTCCCACCTCCCTTATCTTTGCACCTGATGAGAACAATCTGGTTTCATGACAGCCCATGCCAATTACAAAAATTTATCTTACAACAACAAAACTAAGAAACGAAACCTTACAAAGAAATGGAGAAGTGAAACTTAAGCTCTGATTTTAGTATTAACCCTTCACATTCCCCCCTAGATACATTTTTTTAACACATATGCAGCATCAGAGGTGCTATCCCAAGCTAACAGCTTGAGGGGTACTGGTCTTCACATGACTGATGCCGTGTTACCAGTCATGGCTATCGCGGTGCACCCGTCCCCCCTGTATACTGCAGTTCACGAATAACAATTTTTGATGACGGTGGTGGAGATCTTTTGTAGGTAGGCATGTGCTTGGCTTCAACATCTTCATCAAGTAGCCTTTTGAGATCGGTGCAGAGAAGAGCAGAGGCAACGACACCTTTGGTATCATCATTAGCTGGCTTAGTGTAGAATTTCCTAATACATACAGAAATACACCAAAGAACAAGGTTTAGTATCACATATACAACAAGGATACAGGCAGCAACGTGTAACAATCTCTGTAAGATCCCAGCTATCCAGCCCCCAATTCCCTTAAATCAATTGACTGGATTGAGAAAGGAGAAGGTGTCTGACCACCAACTGTCCTTAGTACGATCATTGTCTTTATCGTATTGATCTCTGAGTCATTGAATATCTTCTAACTTTAACTTTTAACTTCTACCAATAATAATAATATGGAAAATGCGAAAAACCAAAACATTATGTCCCTTCACTTGCTATTGGCTTGTTTAGCCAGCTTGCAGTGCGATGCGTGAATCCAAGTCAGTCTTCCTTCTAGCTTCACTGATGTAGGTGTGATTAGGAGGACTTGATTGGGACCGTCATACAAGGGTTCTAGTCCGTGCTTCCTGACATGCCTCTTCACGACTACCAAATCACCAGGCTTCAGGTTATGACAGGTGTCGGTTTCTGCTGAATCTGGAAAAGAAAAGGAAACTAGAACATAGGTGTTAGCAAGATTTTTACTAAGCTGAATAACACATTGAACAGCACAGTCAGTCTCTTCTGATAACTGCTGAGGCTGGAAATTTGCAACTGGGGGCCTAGTACCAAACAATATCTCATATGGGGACAGGCCATGCAATGGGGTAGGACGAATGTGGTATAGTACAATGGGTAGGAGCTCTGGCCATGGAGCCGTAGTCTCCTGCATCATTTTGGTCAATTGTCCCTCAGTGTGCCATTCAGCCTCTCAACTTCCCCACTGGATTGTGGGTGGTACGGAGTATGGAGGGCTACAGTGGATCCAAACATTGTCAGAACTTCTTGGTACACATGAGAAGAAAAGGCCGGGCCTTGATCACTTTCAACAACTTCTGGAACCCCATATCTGCATATGACTTCCATCACCAGTATCTTTGCTGTGGTCTTTGCAGTCATGTTGGTAACAGGGAATGCTTCCGGCCAACTGGAGAACTTGGGCCCAGTAGAATTTTTGCACCAGTGCGAGGGCCTGATTTTTTCCTCGATATATAGGTCCATGTGCCCATGTGGCAATAGCAGGGTACATCCACTTAGGGAGACACACAAGTCGGTCCTTTTTCCAGAGACCATTATCCATTCGTGCCCCATCAGTCTTCCATTGCTTCACCTCTTCCTTTGGAGACATTCTCTGCATCGTCATTAAGCGGTCTCGCGGGTTTCGACAGAAAACTTCAGTCTGTTGTAGATCCTCAGGTTCTTGTAGGGTCAGTGCTTCTTGTAACTGTTTACGCTGAGAGCGTGTGGTCACCATAGTTGGTATGGTTGGTTCAACGGGTAAGAGAGCGGCGGCTTTTGCTTGCATATCCGCAAATGTGTTGCCAACAGTCTGTGGACTGGTCCTAGGACCGTGCGCCTTAATTTTGATAATAGCCACCTGAGTAGGTAATTTGATCAAGTCCATGAGGATTTTAACAGCTTCAGCATTTTTCACTGGGGTTCCGGCAGTAGTAATAAACCCTCGATTGGCCCATAGAGCCCCAAAATCGTGAGCAATACCAAATGCATACCGTGAGGCCGTGTATATATTAGCCCGTCTGTTCTTGGCCAAAGTACATGCAGTAGACAGAGCCTGGAGTTCTGCTTCTTGTGCTGACTGTGATGGCGGGAGTGCAGCTGCGTGCACTACAGTGTCCTCTGTGGTAACAGCGTATCCCGTGTGGAGTCTACCAAACTCGTCAGCATATCTTGAACCATCCGTGTATATCACCACATCAGGATTTGGGAGTGGATTCTCACTGGCATTTGGTGGAGTAGCTGTTTCTTCAGTCAGAAGTTGGGAACAATCATATTGGAGGTATTCCTCATCACTGCCATCTTTCCTTATAGTTCATTATACCGTCTTTCAAGGCTTTGTAAAGGGGTTGCATTATGCGGGATGCATCCGGTATCCACTGACAACAATAAGTGCATAAGAAAACGCTGGAGTTCAGTTTCATCTTTTGGGAAAGGAAGGGAGCTGACAGCTATTTTTATTTCTTCTGCGAGGTGTCTGGCACCCTGAAGGAGACAGTGACCCAAGAATATCACTTGACCAAGGCAGAACTGAAGTCCCGAGGCCAAAACCCGACAGTTCAGTGCTGCCAGATGCTTAAGGAGGCTAACAGTGGCAGCAATGGCAAAAGACACCTGCTCATATTTTTTTTTTGCAACCTGGTTGGGACTGTTTTGGGCCCCTTGTGACATAACCGTCCATATTAACTGTCGTCCCTGATAAGTGAATGCAAATAGACACTGGCAGTCTGGGTGTAACGGAATGCTAAAGAAGGCATTGGTAAAATCAATAACTGTAAACCAAGCAGCATCCTGGGGTATTTGGGACAAAAGAGTATGAGGATTAGGCACCAGGTTTGAGAAACACTTTTACTGGTTCTACGGGCATTTTCCCTATATCATGTGGCCCTTTTGACCAGATTTTAGATGGTATCTCTGAGAGGTATGGGATGAGCCATTGATCCTCAGGCAATATTGGGGGTGGATCTGAGCCTATCAGGGCCATCATAACTGTAGGAAGGGCATGCGAAATACAGATTTATCTTCACTGGCTTCATCTACATAGGGATTATATAACAAAAAAAAACCATCTGACCATCATCTTGTAATTGTATTCTGGAGCGGTACTGTGATAATGAATCTACCCCTAGTAAATTTACAGGATATATGAGAGAGATTACAAGCTGAACAGTAATGAGAATTAGCAGGGAGGGGCTGAGGAGCAGGGCTCCCACTAGCTGAAGTCTGGGGAAGGGGGGGCCAGAGTTTGCTGTGTGGGCTGAAGGGCTAGAGGCTGCTGTATGCTCTTTTTTTTCTCTCTCTCTCTCATGAACAGAGCGGGTTAAAGTCTGAAAACTTTTTTTTTTTTCCTCTGGAGCTGGTAAATGGAAAGGGTGGCTACTCATAACCACTAGCAATAACGGGGACTAAGGCTGACTGCGGATGATAATAGGTAACGTCAGAGTTTAACGAAGGAAAGGTGGGGTGGGGGCTGCTTTTCTCGGTCTCCTAGTGCCACAATTATAACAAATTATAACAGACCTCTCTCCACTGAGGTTTAGTAACTCCACATACAGCACAGATCCACCCGGCAGGATCATAGGGTGGGGGCATACTGAGTTTTGGTAGTCCAGGATACATTGGTGCCTTAGGGTTAAGGGGCACGGAGCTTACAGTCGGGAGGAGAGGCTTGATTTCCTGGGGAGGGACCTTATCATCTAGCAGGGAAACTTCTTGTTTCAAATCATCACTTTTAACTATTCGTCTGCCTGACACATTCTCTCATTAATCTCAGTTCCTTCTTTAACCAATCACATTCTCATACCACAGTCACCTGCTTGAACCACAAAACATCCGTCTCTTTCATAAAAGACAATTTTCCTTTTTTTCCCACATAGCAATAAAAAGAATTCACTTGCTGTTCAACTTCCACATAACCTTCATTATACAATTCATGTGCCAAGCCACGGAATTCCTCAGCGCCTTTAAGTAACCCATTATCAGTCAACCTTTTAACTCCTTCATCCCATAGCATAGGCTGCAACCTCCCGCCCTTAGGAAATCCCAGAATCGAAAATATTTTTCCTGCATTCCTGACACATTTCTTTCCTCGTCTTTGAATCATAAGACTAACAGTATCTGATCCTTCACACAATTCCAAATTTTTCTTTTTCTTCCACAGAAACATAATTCTCTCCTTTAGCGCTAAATATCCTGACAAATTGTGCACAATACCGAAGCGGCCGTCTCCGTTTGTTCCACAGGGTCAATAATCCCCCTCTGGGAAGCCCAAAATTCGCGGTACTCAGTGAAAGGAGGAGGGCGTCTCAGACTATCCCTCCGGACACCTCTGGTTATATATATCTATCTATATATACCGGAGTTACGTATCCTACCCATCTTCGATCACATGACCACGCCCAATTACTAATAATGATCGGGAATTTCAGGATATTTTGACTATAAAGAGAGTCACAATCACTGGTCAATCCGGGGTGTCCGTCCCTTATGAGGTACGGTTCGAGCACTGGGCACCCAACGGGACTGCACCTCTATATGATTCCACCCATGAATCACCCCACCAGGGGACAAACCTCAGATTATCTTTGCAGCAACAAGCACAGGAAAACCACACCAACGGTCAGTCTGAACAGTATAACTGCCAACTTACCGTGGTTGTGGGGGGGGGGTGATCAGTCCCAATTTTCCAGCACCTGTGTCCGCTCCAAGGGTCCTTTGTCTTGTTGTCCTCCGGGGGCAGAGGCGTCCCTATTCAGGGGCCCCACGTTGCGCGCCACTGTCGAGGTAGCTATTTAGGGAGGGCTAAATTAACCCTTCACGGTTGAGCCAGTGATTTCCAAATTATTCCAGTGTTGCTAGCAACTCAAATGACCACACGGAGACTGGGGTCTCTGTACGGGAGGCTCGAGGCAGATCACTAAGCCCCTTTATTTTAGTCACATCTTTTGTAATCTTTTGCTTAATTATGCAAGGTTCTCAAGTACCAATAGCATCATTTCACTTTATAAGCCAATAATATTGCAAGAAAACCGGAAACTACATATATGTCCGTACCTAGATAGCGTAGAAAGTAGTATACTGGCATATTCTTCAGAGTTTAACATTCCCACCTCCCTTATCTTTGCACCTGATGAGAACAATCTGGTTTCATGATAGCCCATGCCAATTACAAAAATTTATCTTACAACAACAAAACTAAGAAACGAAACCTTACAAAGAAATGGAGAAGTGAAACTTAAGCTCTGATTTTAGTATTAACCCTTCACAGTATGTGGTGGTGGCCTCTGTGTAGGGGCAGTATGCGTTGTTGATGCCCTGTATGTTTTCTCATCCTCTGTGTTGGGGGAAGTCTGGGTTGGTGGGATCTTTGTTAGGGGCAGTCTGGGTCAGGGGCAACCTGTGTGTGTTGGCGGTCTCCATGTCATTGGCAGTCTGGGTCAGCGTGTCTGTATGGGGAGACGACATTCATATTGGGGGCTGTCTGATTCAGTGGCTATCTGTATGGAGAGGTAGTCTCTGTGTTGGGGGCAGTCTGGATTGGTGACGGTCTGTTTGGGGAGGTGGCCCCTGTCTTGGGGGCAGCCTGGATTGGTGACGTTCTGAATGTGGAGGTGGCCTCTGTGTTGGGCGCAGCCTGGATTCGTGACGATCTGTATGTGGAGGTGGCCTCTGTGTTGGAGGCAGTGTGGGTGTGTGGCAGTCTGTATGTTGAAGCGGCCGCCATGTTGGTAGCTGTCTGGGTTGGTGGCAGTATGTATGGGGAAGCAGACTTTATATTGGGGACAGTCTGAGTCGGTGGTTGTGTTCATGTGGAGCTGGCCTCTGTTTTGGGGGTGGGCTGAGTCGGTGGAGGTCTGTATGGGGAAGTATCCTCTGTGTTGGGTGCAGTCTGGGTCGGTGGCGGTCTGTATGGGGAGATAGCCTCTGAGTTGGTGGCTGTTTTTATGCAACAGCATCCATGTTGGGGGCAATCTGGGTCGGCAGTGATCTCAGTGTTGGGGACAGTCTGTATGGGTAGATGGTGGCTTTCATGTTGGGGGAGGTCTGTATGGTAGGTGGCCATATTCAGAGCAGTCTGGGTTGGTGGTATCCTCCATGTTGGGGGCAGTCTTGATTGGTGGTGGCCTGTGTGTTGGGGGCAGTCTGTATGGGTCAGTGGCAGCCTCCATTTTGGAGGCAGTCTGGGTCTGTGGTGGTCTGTATGTGGAGGTGACCTTTTCGTTGGAAGCAGTCTGGGTCGGTGGCGGCCTCTGTGTTGGAGGCAGTATGGGTCTGTGGCGGTCTGTATGGGTCGGTGGCGGCCTCTATATTGGGGCAGCCTGTATGGGGAGGTGTCCTCCATGTTGGGCGCAGCCTGGGTCGGTGGCGGCCTCTATATTGGAGCAGCCTGTATGTGGAGGTGGCCTCCTTATTGGGGGCAGTCTGGGTCGGTGGCGGCCTCTATATTGGGGCAGCCTGTATGGGGAGGTGGCCTCCTTATTGGGGCAGTCTGGGATGGTCGCGGCCTGTGTGTTGAGGGCAGTCTGTATGGGTCGGTGGTGGCCTCTATATTGGGGCGGCCTGTATGGGGATGTGGCCTCCATGTTGGGGGAGTCTTTGTCAGTGGCGGCCTCTATATTGGGGCAGCCTGTATAGGGAGGTGGCCTCCATGTTGGGGCACTCTGGGTCGGTGGCGGTGTCTATATTGGGGGAGGCCTGTATGGTAAGGTGGCCTCCATGTTGGGGCAGTCTGGGTTGGTGGCGGCCTCTATATTGGGGCAGCCTGTATGGGGAGGTGGCCTCCATGTTGGGGGCAGTCTGGGTCGGTGGCGGCGTCGATATTGGGATGGCCTGTGTGGGGAGGTGATCTCCAAGTTGAGGCAGTCTGGGTCGGTGGCGGCCTCTATATTGGGGCGGCCTGTATGGGGAGGTGGCCTCCATGTTGGGGGCAGTCTGGGTCGGTGGCGGCGTCTATATTGGGGTAGCCTGCATGGGGAGGTGGCCTCCATGTTGGGGCAGTCTGGGTCGGTGGCGGCCTCTATATTGGGGCAGCCTGTATGGGGAGGTGGCCTCCATGTTGGGGGCAGTCTGGGTCGGTGGCGGCGTCTATATTGGGGTAGCCTGCATGGGGAGGTGGCCTCCATGTTGGGGGCAGTTTGGGTCGGTGGAGGCCTCTATATTGGTGCGGCCTGTATGGGGAGGTGGCCTCCATTTTGGGGGCACTCTGGGTCGGTGGCGGCGTCTATATTGGGGCGGCCTGTATGGAGAGTTGGTCTCCAAGTTGGGGCAGTCTGGGTCGGTGTCGGCCTCTATATTGGGGCAGCCTGTATGGGGAGGTGGCCTCGATGTTGGGGGCAGTCTGGGTCGGTGGCGGCCCCTATATTGGGGAGGCCTGTATGGGGAGGTGGTCTCCATGTTAGGGGCAGTCTGGGTCCGTGGCGGCCTCTACATTGGGGGCGACCTATATAGGGAGGTGATCTCCATGTTGGGGGCAGTCTGGGTGGGAGGTGGCGTCTATATTGGGGTAGCCTGTATGGGGAGGCGGCCTCCATGTTGGGGGCAGCCTGGGTCGGTGGCGGCGTCTATATTGGGGAGCCTGTATGGGGAGGTGGCCTCCATGTTGGGGGCAGTCTGGGTCGGTGGCGGCGTCTATATTGGGGCAGTCTGGGTCTGTGGCGACCTCTATATTGGGGGCGGCCTATATGGGGAGGTGGTCTCCATGTTGGGGGTAGTCTGCATGGGAGGCGGCGTCTATGTTGGGGTAGCCTGTATTGGGAGGTGGCCTCCATGTTGGGGGCAGTCTGGGTCGGTGGCGGCGTCTATATTGGGTAGTCCTGTATGGGGAGGTGGCCTCCATGTTGGGGGCAGTCTAGGTCGGTGCGACCTCTATATTGGGGGCTTCCTGCATGGGGAGGTGGCCTCCATATTGGGGGCAGTCTGGGTCGGTAGTGGCGTCTATATTGGGGCAGCCTGTATGGGGAGGTGGTCTCCATGTTGGGGGCAGTCTGGAACGGTGGCGGCCTCTATATTAGGGCGGCCTGTATGGGGAGGTGGCCTCCATGTTGGAGCAGTCTGGGTCGGTAGTGGCGTCTATATTGGGGCAGCCTGTATGGGGAGGTGGTTCCATGTTGAGGGCAGTCTGGGTCGGTGGCGGCCTCTGTATTGGGGCAGCCTGTATGGGGAGGTGGCCTCCATGTTGGGGGCAGTCTGGGTCGGTGGCGGCCTCTATATTGGGGCGGCCTGTATGGGGAGGTGGCCTCCATGTCGGGGCAGTCTGGGTCGGTAGTGGCGTCTATATTGGGGCAGCCTGTATGGGGAGGTGGTCTCCATGTTGAGGGCAGTCTGGGTCGGTGGCGGCCTCTGTATTGGGGCAGCCTGTATGGGGAGGTGGCCTCCATGTTGGGGGCAGTCTGGGTCGGTGGCGGCCTCTATATTGGGGCGGCCTGTATGGGGAGGTGGTCTCCATGTTGGGGGCAGTCTGGGTCGGTGGCGGCGTCTATATTGGGGCAGCCTGTATGGGGAGGTGGCCTCCTTGTTGGGGGCAGTCTGGGTCGGTGGCGGCCTCTATATTAGGGCGGCCTGTATGGGGAGGTGATCTCCATGTTGCGAGAAGTCTGGGTCGGTGGCTCACAGATCTGACAGAGTTTATTTTCTATTTCAGAGCCAGAACTGTTCATCGTGGACCGGCTGCAGAACGTCTCAGTGGAGGATGGGGAAGATGCCATCTTCAAATGTAAGGTGTCTAAGGACAACGCTCCTGATGTGCAGTGGTGCTTGGCCGGAGTCCCTCTACAGTCCAACGAGATGAACGAGATCGCAGTCCACAAGGGCAAGATTCATACTCTGACCCTAAAGAAAGTGTCAAAGGAGGACTCCGGCCTCGTCAGCTTCCGGGTGGGGCAGAGCACAAGTACAGCTGAGCTGGAGGTGAAAGGTAAATTGCCAATACTTCTGCCCCCCACCACTACAGTATTATATATTGTATATGGGGGGTTTTATCTGAGATGTTGAGGTCACCGACTCTCTTATGTGTAATTGTACCATACCTTCTTGATTATATCTGTTAACCCCTTATGTGCTGGTATTTCTCCCCAGCTGTAGCTTTAAAATTCACCAAAACTCTGCAGCCAACAGAAGTGAATGAGAAAGGAGAAGCCATCCTGCACTGCGAACTGTCCAAACCGAACATCACTGTGGAGTGGAGAAAAGGGGCCGCCACAATCACTCCTGGAGGAAAGTACGAGATCAGCGTTACAGGAACTGCTCACAAACTACATATCAAGGGCGTCACACAGGAGGATGCTGGGGAGTACAGCTGTAATGTAAGGAACGAGAAGACATCCGCAAAGTTACATGTAAAAGGTAAGGAAAGCTCAGCCATATACTATTAACATTCTGCTACAACTGCTCTAATACTGCCCCCTATGGACAAGAATGTAAGTACTATAATTATTAATACTGCTGCTATGTACAAGAATATAACTACTATAATACTGCTCCTATGTACAAGAATATAACTACTATAATACTGCTCCTATGTACAGAAATATAACTACTATAATACTGCCCCTATGTACAAGAATATAACTACTATAATACTGCCCCCTATGTAGAAGAATATAACTACTATAATACTGCCCCCTATGTACAAGAATATAACTACTATAATACTGCCTCTATATACAAGAGTATAACTACTATAATATAATACTGCTCCTATGTACAAGAATATAACTACTATAATACTGCTCCTATGTACAGGAATATAACTACTATAATATAATACTGCCCCTATATACAAGAATATAACTACTATAATACTGCTATATCAAAGAATATAACTACTATAATACTGCCCCTATGTACAAGAATATAACTACTATAATACTGCCCCCTATGTACAAGAATATAACTACTATAATACTGCTCCTATGTACAAGAATATAACTACTATAATACTGCCCCTATGTACAAGAATATAACTACTATAATACTGCCTCCTATGTACAAGAATATAACTACTATAATACTGCCCCTATGTACAAGAATATAACTACTATAATACTGCCCCCTATGTACAAGAATATAACTACTATAATACTGCCACTATGTACAAGACTATAACTACTATAATACTGTCCCCTATGTACAAGAATATAGCTACTATAATACTGCTCCAATATACAAGAATATAACTACTATAATACTGCTCCTATATACAAGAATATAACTACTATAATACTGCCCCTATGTACAAGAATATAACTACTATAATACTGTCCCCTATGTACATGAATATAACTACTATAATACTGCTCCTATGTACAAGACTATAACTACTATAATACTGCCCCTATGTACAAGAATATAACTACTATAATACTGCTCCTATGTACAAGAATATAACTACTATAATACTGCCCCCTATGTACAAGAATATAGCTACTATAATACTGCTCCTATATACAAGAATATAACTACTATAATACTGCTCCTATGTACAAGAATATAACTACTATAATACTGCCCCTATATACAAGAATATAACTACTATAATACTGCTCCTATGTACAAGACTATAACTACTATAATACTGCTCCTATATACAAGAATATAACTACTATAATACTGCTCCTATATACAAGAATATAACTACTATAATACTGCTCCTATGTACAAGAATATAACTACTATAATACTGCCCCTATGTACAAGAATATAACTACTATAATACTGCCCCTATGTACAAGACTATAACTACTATAATACTGCCCCTATGTACAAGAATATAACTACTATAATACTGCTCCTATGTATAAGACTATAACTACTATAATACTGCTCCTATATACAAGAATATAACTACTATAATACTGCTCCTATATACAAGAATATAACTACTATAATACTGCCCCTATATACAAGAATATAACTACTATAATACTGCTCCTATGTATAAGACTATAACTACTATAATACTGCTCCTATATACAAGAATATAACTACTATAATACTGCTCCTATGTACAAGAATATAACTACTATAATACTGCCCCTATATACAAGAATATAACTACTATAATACTGCTCCTATGTATAAGACTATAACTACTATAATACTGCTCCTATATACAAGAATATAACTACTATAATACTGCTCCTATATACAAGAATATAACTACTATAATACTGCTCCTATGTACAAGAATATAACTACTATAATACTGCCCCTATGTACAAGAATATAACTACTATAATACTGCCCCTATGTACAAGACTATAACTACTATAATACTGCCCCTATGTACAAGAATATAACTACTATAATACTGCTCCTATGTATAAGACTATAACTACTATAATACTGCTCCTATATACAAGAATATAACTACTATAATACTGCTCCTATATACAAGAATATAACTACTATAATACTGCCCCCTATGTACAAGAATATAACTACTATAATACTGCCCCTATGTACAAGAATATAACTACTATAATACTGCCCCTATGTACAAGACTATAACTACTATAATACTGCTCCTATGTATAAGACTATAACTACTATAATACTGCTGTGATGTCATTGGTCCGCTGTATCTCTGGGGTCTGTCTATTCTGTATTTCAGCCCTCCCTGTAGCGTTCACACATGAGCTGCAGAACGTGGAGCCGGAGGAGGGGCGGACGGCCGTTTTACACTGTCAGATGTCTCGGGAAGGAGCCCCCGTGGAGTGGAGGAAGGGGGCCCTGGTCCTACAGTCCGGTGATAAGTATGAGATGAGACAGGATGGCTGCGTTGTTGAATTAGTGATCCACAATGTGGCCCTGGAGGACTGTGGCCCCTACACCTGCAGCTCGGGATCCGCTCAGACCACGGCCTCCGTGTTTGTACAAGGTAACAGCATCTGTGTTGGGGGATGTCACTGTCTCATAGGCGGCTAGGACGAGGACATCTCTGCTCCGCAGCATAGTGACATCACGGCCAGGGGATGATGTCACAGCGGCTGAAGGTCAGGTGGTGCCATCCATAAGTCAGCGTCGCCTCCGTGCTTTATGTCTGGAGCACAGGCGAGTAAAGTGACGGCGGCCACGTGTGACCTGTCAGGGGATGTCAGATTATGTCTACACTTCTTATGCTTCTACTTTATACTGCAGCTTCTCTCTTATTTGTCCTCAAGGAGAACCAGGGTCATCACTGCTTAACATTTATGTTTTTTATCTGCTTTTTCCTGCTTCCATCTTGAGTTGAGGTAAGGGGAGTAGAGTAACCACTGTCTTATATCCATCTATACATTGTGTGATCTGCTTTATACTGCAGCTTCTCTCTCCTGTGCAGCTCCAGCTGGATGGAGGGGGACACATTTTTTCTCCTGTTGTGATTTGCTTTTCATGTGTATAATACCCATAGATTTCTAGTCACATGAGTGAGCGGGCTTTTTGACAAGGGGGAGGTGTCTCTGGGACCTGTCATCCAGTCCTGGGATCATTGATGGGAACCATGGGAGGGGACTTAGTGGTGACACGTGGAGCAGTATATTGGGTTGTCCGCTGTGACGCAGGCCGGTACCTGTGGGCGAGATACTGTGGTGGCCCGGCTCATTATAGAATAGTAGGGGTCCTGGCTAGTGGACTTGTGCTGTGGGGGCGCCACGCCCGTGCAGGCCGCATGTAAGCCATGTTGCTGGTTTGCCAGGACGAGGCGTTGGACCGTACAGTGAGGGAGACCACCGTTCAGAAATAAACTCTTTTAATGAATGGTAACTTGATGGGGCAGATATACTAGAGATAGCGGGCACAGTCTAATGAAGCTTGAAGCACTTTCCACACCGTTTCCTCTCTGCTCTTCTCTGTTGTTCTCTGTCTTCACTTTTCCGCTTTACTTTCTCTGCTTTGCCTCTGTTTCTACCGTTTCTCATTACTTCACCAAAACCCAGCTCAACACCACAGTCCTGTGTAGCGAGAGTCTTCTACTCGCCCCGCGGTTCTGTGTCTTTTCTCCCCTTAGGATGCCAGTATGGCCGGTACTTATCTTCTCCTACGCTGATGCAAGGGAACTCCTGCCCAGAACTTTTCACTCGTCTCACTTACCATACTTAGTCCTGTTTTGGTACGTAACCTTCAAGAGTTATGAACTCTGGGCCTTTCTTCAAGGCGTCCTCTCGGCAGCACTATTCACATTGGACCTTGGGTCCTCTTTCTATGCGCTCCAGGCCTTATCTGCCTCACTATCAGGAAATTGTCACTTTCCATTTATTTATCCCACCCAACTCTGGGCTAATCCCAAACATCACCTCTCAGTATCCCTATTGTCAAACTACACACTTTATCAATGCTACTAACATCTTTAAGGCACACTGCAGGTCACATTATACATTACATGTCATTAAACATGCATACTCAAAGGGAAACATGTGCGGCATGTCCATTTCACCTGTCATGCCGCTCTCAACGCATTCCCCCGGAGCCGGGGCTCAGCGCCCGACGTCATCACTTCTGGTATTGCGGCCAGTTCGGGGGTCCCGTCGAGTGCACATGTGCACCTCCCGTGTTTGACTCTGTGGTTGTTCACTCGACTCCATGACTTTGCCTAGCGCGCATGCGCTTCCCCATAGCCTGACTGCAGCCACGCCATCTCTGACGTCTCTGTGGTCCAGGAGGACCTGACCTTGAAGTCCCTGCACACATGCCCTATATCAGGCTGCCTCTTCCTGTAGGTGGCGTCTGATTATTGCTGTGCTTCCTTGCTAGGCCTGCTTGGTCCCTGCTTGGCCACTCAGTATTCGGGTCCTCTGCCTTGAGCTCTGTCGTGCTTCTTAGCACACGCTCTGCTTCTGCCCTGTCCTGCTTCTTAGCACACGCTCTGCTTCTGCCCTGTCCTGCTTCTTAGCACACGCTCTGCTTCTGCCCTGTCGTGCTTCTTAGCACACGCTCTGCTTCTGCCCTGTCCTGCTTCTTAGCACACGCTCTGCTTCTGCCCTGTCCTGCTTCTTAGCACACGCTCTGCTTCTGCCCTGTCCTGCTTCTTAGCACACGCTCTGCTTCTGCCCTGTCCTGCTTCTTAGCACACGCTCTGCTTCTGCCCTGTCGTGCTTCTTAGCACACGCTCTGCTTCTGCCCTGTCCTGCTTCTTAGCACACGCTCTGCTTCTGCCCTGTCCTGCTTCTTAGCACACGCTCTGCTTCTGCCCTGTCGTGCTTCTTAGCACACGCTCTGCTTCTGCCCTGTCGTGCTTCTTAGCACACGCTCTGCTTCTGCCCTGTCGTGCTTCTTAGCACACGCTCTGCTTCTGCCCTGTCGTGCTTCTTAGCACACGCTCTGCTTCTGCCCTGTCCTGCTTCTTAGCACATGCTCTGCTTCTGCCTTGTGCTCTGCCGTGCTTCTTGGCACACACTCTGCTTTGCCTCATACCTGGGCGTGCTTCTCAGTGCACGCTATACTATCCAGTACCCTGCGTTCCCCTTTATACACTCCCTGTACTGTTTTGAACCCTGCGTACCTCCGTGTACTCTCCCTGCACTATCCAGTACCCTGCATGCCCCCGTATACATGCCCTGTACTGTCTTGAACCCTGCGTGCCTCCGTGTACGATTCTATACCCAGCATGTCCATGCTTTGCACTCTCCTGTATCCTGCGTGTTCCCTCCTGCTCCTTGCTAGAAACACTCTCTCGCATCTTCTGTGAGCCGGCCATCTGGTTCCAGCAGTCGTGGTATTTTATTCCCCTGGGCCTGCCCCTGACACTCCCTGTATAAGGGGTGGTCCTCACTAGGTCAGCTCGCCCTGGGTGGGTTGGTATCACGACCCAGAGGGTCCACTCCAGGAGTCGTCACATCACCCTTCTTTAATGATGGCCGTCCTTGGTCATCCGGAACATATTGCGCACCAAAGCGCCCTCCTGCACATAACTTGTAATCATCAGTTGGAGTGGACACCAGGACACTCTCCTGCAATTACTCAGACTCGTTACCAGGGAAGATCCCTAATCACTTTACTGCACATTACTCAGAGTCCATGTTACTGTTTTCCTAACCCGACCCCAGTCCATTGGGTTAATTTTCTAGTACTAAACACTGACCCTCAAGTCATCAATACAGTCCAACCTGGGAAGGCTAGCCCCTTTTGCTGCGGGCACTCCATTCCCATTAGTCCATAAGATGGGGACATAGTGCTTTTAAGCTCCATTCCTGTCCATGAGACAGGTACACGAGGACTCTGTCCTTACTGGATAAGGATCAGTCCATGACTGAGGGTGTAGGACCCCCCATCTGCTGTAGTACTTCCTTTAATCCTGCAGGGGAATGCAGAACAAATGCAACAGACAAAACTAGGGGAAGGAAACACAATTGGGCTATCCATGTCCATCAACAAGGGGAGTCCAGGACATGTGGGACATAGACCGGCAACTGGCATAACATGGCCTCATTCAGCTTCCGACTCCATTTCTTATTATAGTGGTTTGAAAAAACCACTATATTGTAATCCGAACGCTGCTAACTTATTCTTCTTCTTATTATTAAGTTGATTTCCGCAATTAATGCGGCCCGAACCGCTACACGCACAGACTCCGTTGAGGTGTCGTTTCGAAGCCAGCGTCCATGAGAGGTGTGCTAAGTATTTTTCGCGTCGATCGGATTTGTAGTTTTTGCGCAATTTGCGTTTGAAAATTTTTTTTCCCGTCATTGGAATGCACTGTCTCCAATGCTTTTCAATGGGAAGCTTAAAACGTGCCCTGAGGCGATTGAAATGGCAGTTGAGCTCATTGATATGCGCAGGCAGACCCAGTTACTATGCCAACGCCTACAAACGTCACATGACATCTCCAGAACAGAGCTTCTGCCACATAATATCAGCTCTTAAAGCTAAACCCACAGCACAAATGCAAATCTAGCTTCATCACATGACGCATGCCCCTGAGAGAGAATGTGTGCGCCAAAGTGGATTTAGAAGCCCAGTGAGCCACCCTGGCTCTTAAAGGGCCGACGCGCCAAAATGAGTCTTAAAGGGCCGGCGCGCCAAATCGAAAGCTGAGTGACCCAAGGCTCCAAATCGGAGGCTGATAGACCCTGGCCTACAAAAAGGAGGCTGAGCAACCCTGGCATCCAAATCGGAGCCAGAGTGGCCCCGCCCATCAAATCGGACCCAGAGTGGCCTCGCCCACCAAATCAGACCCAGAGTGGCCCCGCCCACCAAATTGGACCCTGAGGAGCCACATCCACAAAATCGGACCCTGAGGGGCCCCACCCACAAAATCGGACCCTGACTGGCCCCACCCACAAAATTGGACCCTGACGGGCCCCGGCCACAAAATCGGACCCTGACGGGCCCCGGCCACAAAATCGGACCCTGAGGGGCCCCGGCCACAAAATCGGACCCTAAGGGGCCCCGGCCACAAAATCGGACCCTGAGGGACCCCACCTACAAAATTGAACCCTGAGGGGCCCCAACCACAAAATCGGACCCTGAGGGGCCCCAACCACAAAATCGGACCCAGAGTGGACCTGCCCACCAAAATGGACCCAGGGCGCTCCACCCACAAAATCAGACCCTAAGGGGCCCCACCCACAAAATCGGACCCTGAGTAGACCCGGCCACAAAATCAGACCCTGAGGGGCCCCAACCACAAAATCGGACCCTGAGGGGCCCCGGCCACAAAATCGGACCCTGAGGGGCCCCACCCACAAAATCGGACCCTGAGGAGCCCCGGCCACAAAATGGGAACCTGAGCGGCCCATCCACAAAATCGGACCCTGAGGGGCCCCAGCCACAAAATCGGACACTGAGGGGCCCCGGCCACGAAATCGGACCCTGAGGGACCCCGGCCACGAAATCGGACACTGAGGGGCGCTGGCCACAAAATCGGACCCTGAGGGGCCCCAACCACGAAATCAGACCCTGAGGGGCCCCGGCCACAAAATCGGACCCTGAGGGCCCCCAACCACAAAACCGGACCCTGAGGGGCCCCAACCACAAAATTGGACCCTGAGGGGCCCCAACCACCAAATTGGACCCTGAGGGGCCCCACCCACAAAATTGGACCCTGAGGGGCCCCGCCCACCAAATTGGACCCTCAGGGGCCCCGCCCACAAAATCGGACCCTGAGGGGCCCCGTCCTCAAAATCGGACCCTGAGAGGCCCCGCCCACCAAATCGGACCCTGAGGGGCCCCGCCAAACAAATCGGACCCTGAGGGGCCCCGGCCACAAAATCGGACCCTGAGGGGCCCCACCCTCAAAATCGGACCCTGAGTAGACCCGGCCACAAAATCAGACCCTGAGGGGCCCCAACCACAAAATCGGACCCTGAGGGGCCCCGGCCACAAAATCGGACCCTGAGGGGCCCCACCCTCAAAATCGGATCCTGAGGGGCCCAACCAACAAAATCGGACCCTGAGGGGCCCCAGCCACAAAATCGGACCCTGAGGGGCCCCAGCCACAAAATCAGACTTGGAGGAGCCCCGGCCACAAAATCGGACCCTGAGCGGCCTAACCACAAAATCGGACCCTGAGGGGCCCCGGCCACAAAATCGGACCCTGAGGGTCCCCAGCCACAAAATCGGACCCTGAGGGGCCCCAGCCACGAAATCGGACCCTGAGGGGCGCCGGCCACAAAATCGGACCCTGAGGGGCACCAACCACAAAACCGGACCCTGAGGGGCCCCAACCACAAAATCGGACCCTGAGGGGCCCGAACCACAAAATCGGACCCTGAGGGGCCCCGCCCTCAAAATCGGACCCTGAGAGGCCCCGCCCACCAAATCGGACCCTGAGGGGCCCCGCCAACCATATCGGACTCTGAGGGTCCCCACCCACAAAATCGGACCCTGAGGGCCCCCAACCACAAAATCGGACCCTAAGGGGCCCCGGCCACAAAATCAGACCTTGAGAGACCCCGGCCACAAAATCGAACCCAGAGGGGCCTCGCCCACCAAATCGTACCCTCAGGGGCCCCGCCCACAAAATCGGACCCTGAGGGGCCCCACCCACAAAATCGGACCCTGAGGGGCCCCACCCACAAAATTGGACCCTGAGGGGCCCCACCCACAAAATCAGACCCTGAGCGCCCCCAACCACAAAATCGGACCCTGAGGGGCCCCAACCACAAAATCGGCCCCTGAGGGGCCCCAACCCCAAAATCGGACCCTGAGGGGCCCGGCCACAAAATCGGACCCTCAGGGGCCCCGCCCTCAAAATCGGACCCTGAGGGGCCCCGCCCTCAAAATCGGACCCTGAGAGGCCCCGCCCACCAAATCAGACCCTGAGGGGCCCCGCCAACCAAATCGGACTCTGAGGGGCCCCACCCACAAAATCGGACCCTGAGGGCCCCCAACCACAAAATAGGACCCTAAGGGGCCCTGCCCTCAAAATCGGACCCAGAGGGGCCTCGCCCACCAAATCGGACCCTCAGGGGCCACGCCCACAAAATCGGACCCTAAGGGGCCCCGCCAACCAAATCGGACTCTGAGGGGCCCCACCCACAAAATCGGACCCTGAGGGCCCCCAACAACAAAATAGGACCCTAAGGGGCCCCGCCCTCAAAATCGGACCCTGAGTAGACCCGGCCACAAAATCAGACCCTGAGGGGCCCCAACCACAAAATCGGACCCTGAGGGGCCCAGGCCACAAAATCGGACCCTGAGGGGCCCCGGCCACAAAATCGGAACCTGAGGGGCCCCGGCCACAAAATTGGACCCTGAGCGGTCCAACCACAAAATCGGACCCTGAGGGGCCCCGGCCACAAAATCGGACCCTGAGGGACCCAGCCACGAAATCAGACCCTGAGGGGCGCCGGCCACAAAATCGGACCCTGAGGGGCCCCAACCACAAAATCAGACCCTGAGGGGCCCCGGCCACAAAATCGGACCCTGAGGGCCCCCAACCACAAAACCGGACTCTGAGGGGCCCCAACCACAAAATCGGACCCTGAGGGGCCCCAACCACAAAATCGGACTCTGAGGGGCCCCGGCCACAAAATCGGACCCTGAGAGACCCCGGCCACAAAATCGAACCCAGAGGGGCCCCACCCACAAAATTGGACCCTGAGGGGCCCCGCCCACCAAATCAGACCCTGAGGGTCCCCGCCCACAAAATCGGACCCTGAGGGGCCCCGCCCTCAAAATCAGACCCTGAGGGGCCCCGCCCACCAAATCGGACCCTGAGGGGCCCTGCCAACCAAATCGGACCCTGAGGGGCCCAACCAACAAAATCGCCACAAAATCGGACCATGAGGGCCCCGGCCACAAAATCGGACCCTGAGGGTCCCCGGCCACAAAATCGGACCCTGAGGTGTCCTGGCCACAAAATCAGGCCCTAAGGGGCCACACCCACAAAATCAGACCCTGAGGGGCCCCACCCACAAAATTGGACCCTGAGGAATCCCGGCCACTAATTAGAATCCTGAGGAGCCCAGGCCACCGAATCGGATCCTGAGGGGCCCCACCCACCAAATCAGACCCTGAGGCCAAAGTGGCCCCTGAGAGGCACCCACATTTAAAACGGATCCTGAGTTGAAAGTCTTGCAGGGGCAGCAGCCAAGTCTCTCTTAAAGGGGCAGCCCAGGCACCATTTCAAACCACTATCTGTACTTCCTTCAGGAAATACACATCTAGTTTATCTTGTGGAAGTCCTTTCCCCCTCTTTCCTGGAGAGCTTGAAGACGATCCCCCTCTTCCTCGTGCACGATCCCCCTCTTCCTCGTGCACAGCCTCCTCTCCTGGTGCCTGTCCTGGGCACAGCTCAGACTCTATTGTCAATGGCGCCACAGACATATGGAAATTAGCGAATGCCCCGGAATGACGACTGACCTGTGGACCTGTGACGGTATTTTCCAGTATTCTGTCATTGGGACTCCAGCCTGAGTAGTCTCCAGGGCCTCTCCCTGTCTCCCTCCGTTCTCCAAAACGGCTCCGAAAAACCCCTGCCCTCACGAATCACACAGACCGCTTACCACCCATGGCGACCATCCATCTTCTGAAATTTGACCTGCATGCTCTTTGTGAGGTCATGTAGCCTTTGCGGCAGGTGTTCTGTCTGTAGCATTCACCTCTCCACAAAGGCATTATGATTAGTCCTGAACTCTTGACTGAACCCATGCCCCAGCTGCGGGTAATAATAGGTAACGTCTTCCACTCCTAATGATGTAAAATCATGGAATCCACCAGCAGGTTTCCGGCCCTAGCACTGGCCTGTCTCTTATCCTCTGTCAACCAGCCCGCGTCCTACCTTCAGGCCCTATCTGACTGGTGGAGCCACCTTGTTCCGGACTCCTGCCGCAAGCGCTTGCTTCTTCCACAGGAGAACCAGCTGTAGGTCCCCAGCGCTTCCGTCTACCGCTTGGGGTGAACGATAGCACTTTTTTTTTTTCAGCCGTTCGCCACACCGCTCTTTGTCCAACTTCCAAGCCGCATTTGGCGCCACTTCTTCCACCTCTTGGTGCCCATTATGCTCTATATTTCTCTAGGTGGTGTTTTCTCTGACTCACCATCCCGTTTTTCTGGCTCCTCCATCCATTTCCTCGAGTCACACATTTCTGGGCAGGCCTTTTCCTTCCACTTTGTTTAGTGGCAGCGGAAACTCCTCGCTGTAGGCTGGCACTTCTAGTTCCAGTACTCCCTCTGAAGGGCTGGATGCTGCTTCGCGCCCTTTTACTCTTCCTACACCCACAATGGACGGGACCTTCTTGTTCTGCGCCACGAACTACCCTTACAAAGTTCATGCTCAGTACCATCTTAGACCACGTAATGATTACCAACCTCTGTGTAACTCGAGTCTTGCCCCCATCACTTTGCTCTTCTAGCTGTGAGACTTGAACCTGCCCACTACGCCAAGTGAATTTTCAGTCCATGTCTTATTCTACAGCATTGACACCTTGTTGTTATACTACGGTCATTGTGATACATTGTATCTGAGCCTTTGTATCCACGTGAAATAGTGGCTGCTTTATATGTCCTGTCATTTAGGCTGTGTGCCCACGTTGCGTTTTTCAAGCATTTCCACAGTGTTTTTCCCACAGCGGAAACGCTTAAAAAATCCTTAAACGCATTCCCATGCAATCCTATGTGATTCCGCAGTTGCTGTGCCTATGCTGTGGATTTTTCCGCTGTGGAATCACATAGCGGTAAAATCCCGCTGCCATAGGATTGCATTGAAACGCTCACTTCACTCATGTGACTATGCCCACCATGTGTGAAGTGAGCGCTTCATGTGCGGTTTGTACCCAGGGTCTGGAGGAGACTGTCCTCCAGGCCCTGGGTACCATATTCCTGTAAAAAATAGAATTAACAAAAAATAGGGATATACTTACCCTCTGTCGGCCCCCAGAGTCCTCCCGGCCATCATTGGCGCTGGCGGCAACTTCCATTCCCAGGGATGCATTGCGCGAATGACCTCTGACGTAGCGGACTTCAGGGGCCGACAGAGGGTAAGTATATCCCTATTTTTTTTTTTATTTTTTATTTTTACATATTATCTTTTACTATTGAAGCTGTAGGATATAGAATGGAGCTCTAAGGTGGGCTTGTAGGATGGAGGTGTTTTACAGGGCTGTAGGAAGGGGCTTGTAAGATATGGCTTGTAGGATATGGCTTGTAGGATGGGGATGTAGGGTGGGGCTGAAGGATGGGCCTGTAAGATGGGGCTGTAGGATGAGGGTGCATAATGGGGCTGTAGGATGAGGGTGTAGAATGGGGCTGTAGGATGAGGGTGTATGATGGGGCTGTAGGATGAGGGTGTATGATGGGGCTGTGGGATGAGGGTGTAGGATGGGCTGTAGGATGAGGGTGTAGAATGGGGCTGTGGGATGAGGGTGTAGGATGGGGCTGTAGGATAAGGGTGTAGGATGGAGCTATAGGATGAGGGTGTATAATGGGGCTGTAGGATAAGGGTGTAGAAAGGGGCTGTAGGATAAGGGTGTATAATGGGGCTGTAGGATGGGGGTGTAGAAAGGGGCTGTAGGATGAGGGTGTAGGATGAGGGTGTAGGATGGGGCTATAGGATGAGGGTGTATAATGGGGCTGTAGGATGAGGGTGTAGGATGGAGTTGTAGAATGAGGGTGTATGATGGGGCTATAGGATGAGGGTGTATAATGGGGCTGTGAATGAGGGTGTAGGATGGTGGTGTAGGATGACGGTGTAGGATTGGGCTGTAGGATGAGGGTGTAGAATGAGGCTGTGGGATGAGGGTGTAGAATGGGGCTGTGGGATGAGGGTGTATGATGGGGCTATAGGATGAGGGTGTAGAATGGGGCTGTGGGATGAGGGTGTAGGATGAAGGTGTAGGATGGGGCTGTAGGATGGGGCTGTAGGATGAGGGTGTATAATCGGGCTGTGGGATGAGGGTGTAGCATTGGGCTGTGGGATGAGGGTGTAGGATGGGGCTGTAGGATGAGGGTGTAGGATGGGGCTGTGGGATGAGGGTGTAGGATGGGGCTGTGGGATGAGGGTGTAGGATGGGGCTGTGGGATGAGGGTGTAGGATGGAGCTGTAGAATAAGGGTGTAGGATGGAGCTGTAGGATAAGGGTGTAGGATGGGGCTATAGGATGAGGGTGTATGATGGGGGTGTAGGATGAGGGTGTAGGATTGGGCTGTAGGATGAGGGTGTAGAATGGGGCTGTGGGATGAGGGTGTAGAATGGAGCTGTTGGATGAGGGTGTATGATGGGGCTATAGGATGAGGGTGTAGAATGGGGCTGTGGGATGAGGGTGTAGGATGGGGCTGTAGGATGAGGGTGTATAATCCGGCTGTAGGATGAGGGTGTAGGATGGGGCTGTAGGATGAGGGTGTAGGATGAGGGTGTAGGATGAGGGTGTAGGATAAGGGTGTAGGATAAGGGTGTAGGATGAGGGTGTAGGATGAGGGTGTAGAATGGGACTGTGGGATGAGGGTGTAGGATGGGGCTGTAGGATAAGGGTGTAGGATGGGGCTATAGGATGAGGGTGTATAATGGGGCTGTAGGATAAGGGTGTAGAAAGGGGCTGTAGGATAAGGGTGTATAATGGGGCTGTAGGATGGGGGTGTAGGATGAGGGTGTAGGATGGGGCTATAGGATGAGGGTGTATAATGGGGCTGTAGGATGAGGGTGTAGGATGGGGGTGTAGGATGGGGCTGTAGGATGAGGGTGTAGGATGGAGCTGTAGAATGAGGGTGTAGGATAAGGGTGTAGGATGGGGCTATAGGATGAGGGTGTATAATGGGGCTGTAGGATGAGTGTGTAGGATGGGGGTGTAGAAAGGGGCTGTAGGATGAGGGTGTAGGATGAGGGTGTAGGATGGGGCTATAGGATGAGGGTGTATAATGGGGCTGTAGGATGAGGGTGTAGGATGGGGGTGTAGAAAGGGGCTGTAGGATGAGGGTGTAGGATGGGGCTATAGGATGAGGGTGTATAATGGGGCTGTAGGATGAGGGTGTAGGATGGCGCTGTGGGATCAGGGTGTAGGATGGAGCTGTGGGATGAGGGTGTAGGATGGAGCTGTAGAATGAGGGTGTAGGATGGGGCTATAGGATGACGGTGTATAATGGGGCTGTGAATGAGGGTGTAGGATGGGGCTGTAGGATGACGGTGTAGGATTGGGCTGTAGGATGAGGGTGTAGAATGAGGCTGTGGGATGAGGGTGTAGAATGGGGCTGTGGGATGAGGGTGTATGATGGGGCTATAGGATGAGGGTGTAGAATGGGGCTGTGGGATGAGGGTGTAGGATGAAGGTGTAGGATGGGGCTGTGGGATAAAGGTGTAGGATGGGGCTGTAGGATGGGGCTGTAGGATGGGGCTGTAGGATGAGGGTGTATAATCGGGCTGTAGGATGAGGGTGTAGCATTGGGCTGTGGGATGAGGGTGTAGGAGGGGGCTGTAGGATGAGGGTGTAGGATGGGGCTGTGGGATGAGGGTGTAGGTTGGAGCTGTGGGATGAGGGTGTAGGATAGAGCTGTAGAATGAGGGTGTAGGATGGAGCTGTAGGATAAGGGTGTAGGATGGGGCTATAGGATGAGGGTGTATAATGGGGCTGTGAATGAGGGTGTAGGATGGGGGGTGTAGGATGAGGGTGTAGGATTGGGCTGTAGGATGAGGGTGTAGAATGGGGCTTTGGGATGAGGGTGTAGAATGGGGCTTTTGGATGAGGGTGTAGTGTATGATGGGGCTATAGGATGAGGGTGTAGAATGGGGCTGTGGGATGAGGGTGTAGGATGGGGCTGTAGGATGAGGGTGTATAATCGGGCTGTAGGATGAGGGTGTAGAATGGGGCTGTAGGATGAGGGTGTAGGATGGGGCTGTAGGATGAGGGTGTAGGATGGGGCTGTAGGATAAGGGTGTAGATAGGGGCTGTAGAATGAGGGTGTAGGATGGGGCTGTAGGATGAGGGTGTAGGATGGGGCTGTGGGATGAGGGTGTAGGATGAGGGTGTAGGATGGGGCTATAGGATGAGGGTGTAGGATGGGGCTGTAGGATGAGGGTGTAGAAAGGGGCTGTAGGATAAGGGTGTAGAAAGGGGCTGTAGGATGAGGGTGTAGGATGGGCTGTAGGATGAGGGTGCAGAATGGGGGTGTAGGATGGGGCTGTAGGATGAGGGTGTAGGATGGAGCTGTAAGATGGGGGCGAGTCTGTAGTTATTTGTCCGATCAGTTATGAATGTTTCTATAGTAGTCTATCTGTTGACAACCTCTCAGTCCTTTGTCTTCTCTGCTGATTCTGGTAGGACTTGGCTATAACCATCTTGTTCTTCCTTCTGTCTACATTTGATGATACTGTCTCTTTTGTCTTCTTTTGGTCCGGTGGACCCTCACAGAGAGTAGCATAGAAATAGTGATGGGTCTAAAGAACACAGATGTCTTTGCGGGGGAGACAGCCACGTTTTCCTGTGAGCTTTCCGGCCCGGATGTGCGGAATGTGCAGTGGTGGCTCGACGGTTCTCCACTGCAGAACAGCCCCGTGATCGAGATCTCAGTGCACAGAGGCAGAGTCCACAACCTAACCCTAAAAAACCTGGGGACCAATGACTCTGGCGTTGTCTCCTTTAAAGCCGGCTCCCTCGTATCTACTGCTAAACTTTTAATCAAAGGTATTTAAAAAGGACTAACAAGACTGAGTGGCTTGCTTGTCTCTAGTGTTCTCCCTCGCTGGACTTCAGGGACTCCCAAACCATTATAGAGCTTCAGCCTTGGGAGGAACTGGCCACAGTCATGCTGACCCTTGCCATTATTAGAGATAAAGGCCAGGGTCTTTCTGCACAGTGTATGGACCCCTGTGAGCCCTCAGGTCCCTGTTGCCACTAAGCTTTGTGTGATGCAACAACTTTTTATCTCCAGATCATGTCAAACCATTGGTGCATTGCTATACACCAGTCATGGGCACCATTACTGCAGTCCTTACAATCTGGTAGACTGCGGTGGGCACTATTATTGTTGAGGTGACAGAGGGGCATCCTCATGATGTAGATTCTGGCGATGGTGAACACTGGAATCTAATGGAGTAGAACATCCGCCACTAATCCGCCATCTTCTGCTTTCTCACCATAAAGCACCATAAAGAGGATTGGTCACCGCTTTTGGACGTCTGCGCGACCTCCACTTGCCAGTTGCCACTTATAGTTGAGCAGGGCAGATATCCAGACATGCTGAGGTCCATCTCCAAAACATACAAAAGCATGTTCGCATTACAGGTTAAAAAATCCTAAAATTAAACTGCAATTTTTTTAATTGAAAAGTTATTTTTTAAACTGTTGTCATAGGATTCACCCCACAGATTGTAGGAATCATCATGGGAAGGCACGCACATCGTAGTTTTGTCCTGAATACAAAGAGTATTGTCAGAAAATAATTTTCTGGAATTGTTTATCTTTTTAGAAAACACCTTGAAATATAAAAAAACATAGATCAAAAAAATTTTGATACTTTTTTTTAAACTTGTTATATCACTGACTTGCAATAAATGTTTTTGGCATTTTTTTTTAAGGAAATTGAATATTAAAACGAAAATAAAAGGTCCTTTGCAAGTGAAGAATTTATTATCCATCATCCTGGATCTAATGTAGCCATCTGATTTTTGCACCTTGTGGGTCCGTCAGAGGACATCAATGATATTGAAGCAGAAATTTGTCATTGTTTTCTAAAGTTATTTTCATTGTAATGAAGCACTTTTTTAATTTTTCCAAATATACGAAAATATCTTCCAAGAGAATTGGATGTAGACAAAGGGAAAGATTTTCTAGACCATTGAGTCACTGAATTAAAGAACAGTTCTGTTTTGCTCCATTCCTCTCCACATCTTTTGTGTGATATGTATTCCTCCATCCCATCCTGTTTTTGGTTGAAGTCTTCCAGGTATCTATTGTCTCGATCTTGTTGTTGGTCATCTTCTGCCTGTCTTGTATTTTGAGTCTTCTGGTTATGTATAATCTCTGAGGTCATCTCCATCTTGTTGGTTTTCCTTACTCTGTCCTGTGTATTAGGTCTTCCTGGCTTGCTATTAGTCATCCTCACCCAGTGATCATCTCCATCTTGTTGTTAGTCATCCTAATCCTGTCTCTTCTTTTGGTCTTCCTGTTGTATATGATCCCTATGATCATCTATATCTAGTTAGTCATCTGACTCCTATCTAGTGTTTTGGTCTTCCTGATATCTATGATCCTGTGGTCATCTCCATCTTGTTGTTAGTCATCCTCCCCGTCTTGTGTTTTGGTCTTCCTGGTATCTATGATCCTGTGGTCATCTCCATCTTATTGTTAGTCATCCTCCTCCTGTCTTGTGTTTTGGTCTTTCTTATATCTATGATCCTGTGGTCATGTCCATCTTGTTGTTGGTCATTCTCCTCCTGTCTTGTGTTTTGGTTTTCCTGATATCTATGATCCTGTGGTCATCTCCATCTTGTTGTTGGTTATTTTCCTCCTGTCTTGTGTTTTGGTCTTCCTGGTATCTATGATCCTGTGGTCATCTCCATCTTGTTGTTGGTTATTTTCCTCCTGTCTTGTGTTTTGGTTTTCCTGATATCTATCATCCTGTGGTCATCTCCATCTTGTCATCCTCCTCCTGTCTTGTGATTTGGTCTTCCTGGTATCTATGATCCTGTGGTTATTTCCATCTTGTTGTTGGTCTTTCTCCTCCTGTCTTGTGTTTTGGTCTTCCTGATATCTATGATCCTGTGGTCATCTCCATCTTGTTGTTGGTCATTCTCCTCCTGTCTTGTGTTTTGGTCTTCCTGATATCTATGATCCTGTGGTCATCTCCATCTTGTTGTTGGTCTTTCTCCTCCTGTCTTGTGTTTTGGTCTTCCTGATATCTATGATCCTTTGGTCATTTCCATCTTGTTGTTGGTCATTCTCCTCCTGTCTTGTGTTTTGGTCTTCCTGATATCTATGATCCTTTGGTCATTTCCATCTTGTTGTTGGTCATTCTCCTCCTGTCTTGTGTTTTGGTCTTCCTGATATCTATGATCCTGTGGTCATCTCCATCTTGTTGTTGGTCATTTTCCTCCTGTCTTGTGTTTTGGTCGTCCTGGTACCTATGATCCTTTGGTCATTTCCATCTTGTTTTTGGTCATTCTCCTCCTTTCTTGTGTTTTGGTCTTCCTGGTATCTATGATCCTGTGGTTATTTCCATCTTCCTATTGTTTATTCTTCTCCTTTCTTTTGGTTTTGGTCTTCCTGATGTATGGGATCTCTGCAATCATCCTGATCATTGTCCTTGTCCTTTTTTCCTACATTTCTTTCTCCGTTGAGCTGGGTCTTCTAATGTCTAGAATTGTTTTAGTCTAGTGACTTGCGTTTCGCGCTGCCTCTGTTTGTATGGATTGAACAAGGTTCATATATTTTCAATTTATTTTAGGTTTTCCGTGCCTAAAATGAAAATAAGAAAACTTGAGTTTTGAAATAGGAAGGTTCTGAGCTGCACTTCCACTTGCCTTTTACCAAAAGTCCAGGTTTATGGGAAGAAAGACCTTGTTGCTTCATACTAGCTTTCCTTCTCGTCACCTTAAAATTATGATTTTCTAGGTGCTTTAGAGAGTGCTCAGGATTCAGATGTGGTGAGAATAGCCCCAAGGCACGAAAACTAATTCCTTGGATCACTGACCCCATGGGGCATTCTCACGGCGTGTGCTGTATAATTGCTTGTACTGACAACATATGAAGAGCGTACCGGACCTCCAACAGATGTCTAACCCTGAGGATGTGTACCGATCTATTATTTATTCATCTTTATTTACTTATATAGCGCCATCGTATTGTGCAGCGCTGTACAGACATCGTCACTCTCCTCGCTGGGGCTCACATTCGAAATTCCCTATCAGTAAGTCTTTGCAGGGTGGGAGGAAACCCTCGCAAACACGGGGTGAACATGCAACCCCAGGACCCCAGTGCTGCAGCCCGGTGGTGGCTTGGTGCTGCACACCGATCCTCACATCTGATATTTATCCAGAGCTGAACTCACAAATCTACTGGAAACAAACAGCAGTTTTGCTCCAGTAATTAGTCAGATGATTTAACAGCTGCGCTCTGAATATGTAACTTGTTCCCTCACTCCCAGAAGCCATTGCTCTCTGGTAACAGGAAACCAGGAGGATGATGAGTGCTGCTCCGGACATAACAGGGGTAAAAGCCATAATGGCACTTGCATAGTTGGATACATTTAGACTTAACATTTCCTGCACACTTTGAGAAGATTGCACAAGTAGTCATTCCACGGGGAAAACACGTAACACAAATGTGTGTAAAAAAAAAACCTCACCATGTGGTACATTTCAGAGTCATCTGGTTCTACCATCCGGTGCACTCCAGTGTGGTCATAGCAGGTATGTGGGATGCAGTGACGAGACGCGAGACGGATTGAACTTTAGGTAGTAACTTTTATAGATTCATGCCGGTAAGGCTATCCTAAGCAACCAAACAAAATAACAGGAATTGTCCTCGCAGGGACCCAATACAAGCAAACACTGGTTATGAGAACACGACTACTCCGGCAAAGGCTGGTAAATATTGGGCCGCGCTATGGCTGACTACAGGTCCTTAGTTATATTGTGTCACTTATACGTCTGGACGTCCAGCGGCGTCCTGGATGATAGTGCTTTGGCATCGCAGCTACTGGGCCCAGCGGCTGAGGATCTGGCGTAGTCTTCGGGTGTTCCGACGCCCAGGCGAAGCAGGGGCACAACAGGCCCTAGAAGAGTTCTTTGACGGAGTGTCTCCCAGCAGAGGCAGCGGAATACCGCCTGGGAGTGGGAGTGTCGAGGCCGCAGCCCCCGAACAGGGGCGGGCAGCGGCGGTGCTGAGTGGCGGTTGGTAGTCCACCGGCGCAGCCAGCGGCTGCACTAGGGAACCCGCGGCGGGAGACGGCCCAGCCCTTGCCACGGACTGGAGCAGGGCAGTAGCGGCTGTGGGCGGCAATGGACAAGCCGCGGTCGAGAGTGGAGCGGTAGCGGCTGCTGGCAGCGGGCAGGCCTCAGCCGCGAGCTGGAGTGAGGCGGCAACGGCCGTGGGTGGCTGCGGGCAGGCCGCAGTCGCGGGCTGGAGTGAAGCGGCAATGGCCGCGGGTGGCTGCAGGCAGGCCGCAGCCGCGAGCTGGAGTGAGGCGGCAACGGCAGCGGGCTGGAGTGAAGCGGCGGTCTTCTGTCGGTCGGCTCGGCGCCGTCTCCCTGCAGTCCACCATGAGTCTCCCTCCTGTCGCTGTCTTCCTCTCTGGTTACTGCTCGTGGTTCTGGCTCCCTGGCGCTTCCACGGTCTCCTGCTCCTTCTCTCCCATTCTGCTGACTCACTCTGACTGGTGTCCTCCGCCCCTTTTATATAGGCTCCTCCCCCAACAGTCCTGTCAGTCTCAGCAGTCCAATCTCCTAACTCTGCTCCCTGGAAACAGACCCCCTTAGGAACCTTCCTCCTACACTCCCCCATCCTGTATGCTTGCCAGTCCTCGGGCGAGGGCCTTAGTAGGCTCGGGTTGGTCTTTGGTGACGAAAGTTCTCTTTGCCATACGAACTGGTCCTGTTCGTAACGTTCGGGGGGTTTGCCAGCTGTTGACCGCTCGGAGCGTCTTAGTTCGACTGTGGTGGAGCTTTCTGGGGTGGTAGAAGGTGGTGGGCTGGTCGATTCTGGTGGGCTGACTGGGCCTACGGGGATGTCATTTCTTGGAAGGCCCACGGGTACTGCTGGGAAGTCTTCGTCATTCAGGTCCCAGACCGTTGGCAGTGGTTCGGGGACCTGAGGAGTAGGCTCAGGTCGCATGGGGTCGGTGGATGTACAGGGCCGCAACATATTACGGTGCACAGTGCGAGTGGGAAGTGCCCCATCTTTTTCAGGTTGTATCTCGTACTCAGGCCGGCCGGAGATATTCGGCGCAATACTCGGTAAGGACTTTCTTCCCACCGAGGTTCTAACTTGTTCTGGGGGCGCTGGTCTAGTACGAGTACTCGATCCCCAGTCTGGAGGTCGGTGGGCGGAGGCAGAGTTCCTCTTGGGTGTTCTAGGTCCTGGAGTTTTGTATGGATGATTCAGTGGAGGGTTTGTAGCCGGTGTCGGTGGTTTCGGACCCATGATGACACCCCGTTCTAGGGTTGGGGTTCCTCCAGGTTCAATTCTACCTCTGTGATCCCTTTGCCTTCTCGCCCAAATAGCAGTGAGTAGGGGGTATAGCCGGTAACCCGGTGCACCCAGTTGTTATAGACCCACACTAGTTCAGGGACATACTCAGGCCAGCGAGCCTTCCGGTCACTCTCCAGGGTACGCGACATTTGAATTAGTGTCCGATTGAATCGTTCGCTGGCCACGTTTCCCTGCGGGTGGTATGACGTGGTCCGGGATTTATTGATACCATAGAAACGATGTAACTCCTCCATGACTTTCCCCAGGAAGCACGCTCCCTGGTCTGAATGTATCCGTTAAGGGCAGCCGTACACTTGGATAAAGTTTTTACAGATTGCATAGGCGGCCGACTTGGCAGATTGATCCCGGGTGAGGCTTACCACGGCAAATTTGGTGAAATGATCCACCATAACGAGACAATGTTCATACCCTTGGTATGTGGGGCCAATGGTCAAATAGTCCACCGTCAAGAGCTCGAGGGGTTCTGATGTCACTATCATTTACACCGGGGCCCGTTGTGCGGGTGGTTTAGCTAGCTTGCATAGGCGACAGGTCCGGCAAGTTTCGTCCACAGCAGCGTGCAAGCGTGGATGGTAAACTATCTGCTGCAACCATTGCAAGGTCTTTTGAGCTCCGAAGTGAGCCCCCTTTTCATGGGCTTCCCGAGCCAGTTCACTGAGTTGAGCTCCGGGCACGACTACCTGCCAAGTTGTTGCAGACGTCGCCCGTGATACGGCCTTGCGATACAATAGTCCTTTTTTCATGACTAGTTTCTCCCATTGGCGTAGCTTCAGCAACATATCCTGAGTCAAGGTCTGTCTCTGAGAGTCGGTGGGTAGTCTGCCGGTGGTTACCCATCGTCGTAGGAGCCCTTCATCTTACTGCTGCTGTTGGATCCATCTGTCACGTGATTGTTCCAGCATACCCCTGGGGGGTCCGAGATGGGATTCTTCCTGTGTGGCAGCCATGAGCACGGCGGCGGTGAGGGCGAACGGCGTCTCTTCCCCTTCCAATTCGTCGTCTCGACTTTTCCCTGGGGTTGTATTACTGACTGATCCTGGAGAGGGCGTCAGCGTGTACATTTTCTGCTCCTCTTTTATAGATGATCTTATAGTTGAACTTGGCCATCCGGGCCACCCATCGCTGCTCCAGAGCCCCTAGTTTAGCATTTTCCAAATGGGCCAGCGGGTTGTTGTCGGTTTGCACCACCACTTCGGAGCCCGCCAGGTCCTCTGCGAACCGGTCCGTCATGGCCCACACTACCGCGAGGAGCTCGAGCTTAGTGGAGCTATAATTGTCAGGGTTGCGCTCAGAGTCATGAAGTGATCGCCTACCATAAGTGATCACTCTCTCCCAGCCGTCTTGAACTTGTGACAATACAGCCCCTAGCCCGTGGAGGCTCCCATCGGTGTGCAGTATGAACGGTTGCGAGAAATCCGCATAAGCTAACACCGGGGCACCCGAGAGTGCAGCCTTAAGGTCTTGGAAAGCTTCCTCTTGCGGTTGTTGCCACTGGATTTTCCCTCCATTTGCCCCGGCAGGAGCCCCCTTTGTCAGGTTCTGCAGGGCTCGGGCTCGGCGTGCAAAATTCTTTACGAAACGACGGTAGTATCTGGCCAACCCCAGGAAGGCCCGCACGTCTTTTACCGTCTTGGGAGTAGGCCATCCCTGGATGGCGGCAACCTTCTCCAGAGACGGTCTATCGCCCTCGGCCGAGACTATATGCCCCAGATATTCGATCTGAGTGCGAAACAGGTGGCATTTCTGGGGCTTTACCTTCAACCCGTACTTCTGCAGCCGGCCGAGCACCTGCCCCAACCGCCGCAGGTGGTCCTCAAACATGGCAGCATAGATGATGATATCGTCCAGGTATATCAGCGTGGCTTCGAAGTTGAGATCTCCCAGACACCGCTCCATCAGCTGCTGAAAGGCTCCCGGGGCGTTGGCCAGCCCAAACGGCATCCGATTGAACTCACAGTCCCATGGGGAGAATGAACACCGTCTTGACCCTGTCTTCCTCCAACTTGGGCACCCGCCAGTACCCACTGGCCAGATCAAAAGTCGAGAAGTACGTCGCCTTCCCCAAGGCGGACAGGGACTCTTCTATGCAGGGCAGCGGGTACGAGTCTTTGATGGTGCAGGCATTCAGCTTCCGATAGTCCACACAGAACCGCAGGGTGCCATCCTTTTTGCTGACCAACACGATGGGAGCCGCCAGGGGCTCTGAATTCCTTGTTTGACCCCCTTCTGCAGCATTTGGCCCAGTAAGGTTTTCACCTCCTGGTATAACTGTGGAGGGATTTGCCGATATCGTTCCCGGATGGGGGCCGTTCCTGCCGTGGGAATTCCATGCGTGATGGCTGTGGTGCATCCAAAATCATCCTCGTGGCTGGCGAATACGTCGTGGTACTGTCCGAGTAGTGTTTCTACCTGGAGTTGGGCTGGAGTCAAGCCGGAGAGTTCGGCCCGCATTCTCTCCAGAATGCTTCGGCCCGTTTCCTGGGTCGAGGACTCGGCAGTCTGTAGCGTTCGAATAGTCACTGCCCAAGGGTCCTCGGGTTGCACCTTTAATTGGACCGTAGGGGCTGGCAGCACCTCTTCCAAAGGCCTTACCAGCTTGGCCATTTTGGCCCGGGACTTTAAGACGTTGTTTTGGTCTTCTAGGTTGACAGAGCGCACCAGGACGGTCCCTCTCCGCACCGTGGTCAGGGAGCGGGCCACCTGTATGCCTGGATGAAGGGGTTCTGAGTAGCATGGCTCCACCTCCATCTCCACGCCCTCCAAAGGCACCGGGGCCCGGATAGGCAGGGACACTACTGTCTGCCCGGGAGGCAGCACGAGCGTTTGAGCCCCTGGCACGATGACTTTGCCCAGTGCCTCGGCCTCCTGGCAGTCCTGGAGAACTCGCGCCTCCTGGACCAACTGCTGGAAGACCTGCCCTTGGGCCGTGCGGGAACCTCACTGCTTCAGGATCTCTTGCGTGGGGTCGTTGAGGAGTAAATTGCCAAACTCCCGCAGTATGTTCATACCCAGGATGACTGGATGCTTGTTATTGGTTTCCCCTTGGGTCAGGATCACTCCCCGGCGGCCGAGGTATTTGCCACACAGCGTCATCTGCTTCCAAACCACTCCAGCAACAGGGACCGGTAGTTGATTGGCGGCTGCCAGTCTTATCATGCTCCCTCACTGGGGTCTCGCCGCCTCGGGAGAGTGCTGCCGAAAATAAGTTGCAGGCATGGTCGTTACTTGTGACCCCGTGTCTACTAGGCACCGTACGGCATGGCCCTCGACCTCTGCCCATATCACTGGACACTTTGCGACCAGATCTTCGGGACTTCCAGCACCCCATGTTGTGGCTTCTGGCTCCGAGTGGCGTCCCCCCAGCCCGGAGCCCTCTAGTTTAATGGCTGCCGGGGTGGGCATCTTCCACACCGCGGACACACTCGTGCGAAGTGGCCCAGCTCCCCGCACTCATAGCACCAGGGCTGCGAGGCCCCCAGGGCCCAGGATTGAAACTAGGCCGACTAGTCGTGAACTCAGTCCTTCTTTTCACTTCGGCCAACTTGCCCCTGATGTGTTCTTCAGCTCTTGTTTCATCTCTTCTATCCATTGGGGCTCCCCGACAGTGCTTACGGAGGCCTCCACACTCTGGACCTTCCCCACGGGGACCGCCATCTCCTGCTCCTGCTCTTGAGCGCGTGCCTGACTCCCCATCTCAGAAAAGGCCATACGTGGGTTCACTCGGACCTGCTCCCGTAACGCCTGCTTTATTAACGGGTCTCGGAGTCCAGTCACTAACATGTCGCGTAGGGTAATGTCGATGGGTCCTACCCCTACGCCGTCCTTCCGCTCAATGGCTGTGTATAACTCCTGGAGGACATTCATATACTGGGTGATCGTCTCCCCCTCTCCCTGCATTCGACTGAACAACCGGGTCCTCAACTCTCCGACATTTGTTGGATCCCCATGGGTCTCTTCCAGAGTCCGCAAGACCCTAGCAAAGGTGTTAGTGTCCCGATGGCCTCAACATTACTGAATCTCAGGCCTCCCCATCTAACGCCATGAGAGCTACCTCAGCTTCCAGGTCAGGGGTCATCGGATGCATTCGGAAGAGCCCTCGCATTCGCTCTGTCCAGCTCCACGGCATGGTGTTGGAGCCGGAGAACCTAGGCAGGTTGCTTAGCATAGCCCCCAAAGAAATGCTGGACCGGAGGCCCTCAATATTTGCTGAATCTACGGCCCCGCTCTGGTCTGGTGCGCCGTTGTCCGCGCTTGGAGACTGCATCCTGCCGACTACTGCAAATGTGGTCATAGCAGGTACGCGGGATGCAGTGACGAGACACGAGACGGATTGAACTTTAGGTAGTAACTTTTATAGATTGATGCCGGTAAGGCTATCCTAAGCAACCAAACAAAATAACAGAAATTGTCCTCGCAGGGACCCAATACAAACAAACACTGGTTATGAGAACACGACTACTCCGGCAAAGGCTGGTCACTATAGGGCCGCTGTATGGCCGACTACGGGTCCTTAGTTATATTGTGTCACTTATCCGTCTGGGCGTCCTGGACGATGGTGCTTCGGCGTCGCAGCTACTGGGCCCAGCTGCTGAGGATCTGGCGTAGTCTTCGGGCGATCCGACGCCCAGGCGAAGCAGGGTCACAACAGGCCCTAGAAGAGTTCCTTGATGGAGTGTCCCCCAGCAGAGACAGCGGAATACCGCCCAGGAGTGGGAGAGTCGAGGCCGCAGCCCCCAAACGGGCGTGCAGCGGCGGTGCTGAGTGGCGCTTGGTAGGCCACCGGCGCAGCCAGCGGCTGCACTAGGGAACCCGTGGTGGGCAGCGGCCCGGCCGTTGCCACGGACGGGGGGCGGTGACGGAGGCGGGCGGCAATGAACAAGCCGCAGCTGCGGTCAGGAGCGGTAGCGGCAGCGGGCAGGCCGCAGCCGCGAGCTGGAGCGAGGCGGCAATGGCCGCGGGTGGCTGCGGGCAGGCCACAGCCGCGAGCTGGAGTGAGGAGGCAACGGCCGCGGGCTGGAGTGAAGCGGCGGTCTTCTGTCGGTCGGCTCGGCGCCGTCTCCCTGCAGTCCACCGTGAGTCTCCCTCCTGTCGCTGTCCTGCTCTCTGGTTACTGCTCGTGGTTCTGGCTCCCTGGTGCTTCCACGGTCTCCTGCTCCTTCTCTCCCGTTCTGCTGACTCACTCTGACTGGCGTCCTCCGGCCCTTTGATATAGGCTCCGCCCCTTTTATATAGGCTCCTCCCCAACCGTCCTGTCAGTCTCAGCGGTCTATCTCCTAACTCTGCTCCCCGGAAACAGACCCCCTAGGAACCTAGATGACGGTCCCCTTGGTTCCCGGCCCCGACACTCGACGGGGGCCCTTCCTCCTACACCAGTATCCTCCATACTCCAGTTTTACTATCGGGTGCACTCCAGTATCCTCCATACTTCAGTTCTACTATCTGGTACACTCCAGCATCCGCCATACTCCTGATCTACCATATGGTACAATCCAGTGTCCTCCATACTCCAGTCCTACCATCCGGTGCACTCCAGTATCTTCCATACTCCTGTTCTACCATCTGGTTCACTCTAGTATCTTCCATACTCCTTTTCTACTATCCAGTACAATCCAGTATAATCCGTACTTCTACAATCCGGTACAGTCCAGTATCCTCCATACTCCAGTCCTACCATCTGGTACATTCCAGTATCCTCCATACTCCTGTTCTACCATCTGGTTCACTCTAGTATCTTCCACACTCCTGTTCTACTATCCAGTACAATCCAGTATAATCCGTACTTCTACAATCCGGTACAGTCCAGTATCCTCCATACTCCTGTTCTACAATCTGGTACATTCCACTATACTCAATACTCCAGTTTTACCGTCTGGTACAATCCAGTATCCGCCACCCTCCAGTTCTACCATCCGGTACACTCCAGTATCCTCCATACAACTGTTCTACCATCCGGTGCACTCCAGTATCCTCCATACTCCTGTTCTACCATCTGGTACAGTCCAGTATCCTCCAAACTCCAGTTCTACCATCCAGTACACCCCATTATCTTACACACTCCTGTTCTACTATCCGGTACACTCTAGTATCCTCCATACTCCAGTTCTACCATCTGGTACATCCTCCATACTACTGTTCTACCATCCGAGGCACTCCAGTATTCTCTATACTCCAGTTCTACCATCCGGTACACTTCCGTATCCTTCTTACTCCTGTTCTACCATCCAGTACATTCCAGTATCCTCCATACTCCATTTCTACCACCCGTTATACTCCAGTATCATCCATACTCCATTTCTACCATCCAGTACACTCCAGTATCTTCCATACTTCGGTTCTACCATCTGGTACACTCCAGTATCCTCCATACTCCAGTTCTACCATCTGGTACACTTCATTATCCTCCATCCTCCTGTTCTACCATCTGGTACAGTCCAGTATCTTCGATACTCCAGTTCTACCATCTGGTACACTCCAGTATCTTCCATACACCTGTTCTACCATCTGGTACACTCGAGTATCCTCCACAGTCCAGTTCTACCATCTGGTACACTTCATTATCCTCCATACTCCTGTTCTACCATCTGGTACACTCCAGTAGCTTCCATACTCCAGTTCTACCATCCATTACACTCCAGTATCCTCCATACTCCTGTTCTACCATCCGTTATACTCCAGTATCCTCCATACTCCTGTTCTACCATCCGGTACACTCCAGTAGCTTCCATATGCCAGTTCTACCATCCAGTACACTCCAGTTTCCTCAATACTCCTGTTCTACCATCCAGTACACTCCCGTATCTTCCATACTCCAGTTCTACCATCTGGTACACTCCAGTATCTTCCATACTCCAGTTCTACCACCCATTATACTCCAGTATCCTCCATACTCCTGTTCCACCATACGGTGCACTCCAGTATCTTCCATACTCCAGTTCTACTATCCAGTACACTCCAGTTTCCTCCATACTCCTCTTCTACCATCCGGTGCACTCCAGTATCTTCCATATTCCAGTTCTACGATTTGGTACACTCCAGTTTCCTCCATACTCCTGTTCTACCATCCGGTACACTCCAGTATCTTCCATACTCCAGTTCTACGATTTGGTACACTCCAGTATCTTCCATACTCCAGTTCCATCATCCGGTACACTCCAGTCTCCTCAATACTCCTGTTCTTTCATCCGGTACACTCCAGTATCCTCCATACTCCAGTTCTACCATCCAGTACACTCCAGTATCCTTCATACTCCAGTTCTACCATCCAGTACACTCCAGTGTCCTCCATACTCCTGTTCTACCATCCAGTGCACTCCAGTATCTTCCATACTTCAGTTCTACCATCCAGTACACTCCAGTGTCCTCCATACTCCAGTTTTACCATCCAGTACACTCCAGTATCTTCCATACTCCAGTTCTACCATCCAGTACACTCCAGTTTCCTCCATACTCCTGTTCTATGGTCCGGTGCACTCCAATATCTTCCATACTCCTGTTCTATGGTACGATGCACTCCAGTTTCCTCCATACTCCTTGTCTACCATCCGGTACACTCCAGTATCTTCCATACTCCAGTTCTACCATCCATTACACTCCAGTTTCCTCCATACTCCTGTTCTATGGTCCGGTGCACTCCAGTTTCCTCCATACTCCTTGTCTACCATCCGGTGCACTCCAGTATCTTCCATACGCCTGTTCTATGGTCCGGTGCACTCCAGTTTCCTCCATACTCCTTGTCTACCATCCAGTACACTTCAGTATCTTCCATACTCCAGTTCTACGATCTGGTACACTCCAGTGTCCTCCATATTCCAGTATCTTCCATACTCCAGTTCTACCATCCGTTACACTCCAGTTTCCTCCATACTCCTGTTCTATGGTCCGGTGCACTCTATTTTCTGCTTGCTGATGCCACGCTTACCAAACTTGAAGCTGCCTTCTGGCTACGATTACTAACTGAAGCTTCGCTGATCCCTCACTATGCTCGCGCTGTGGCTTTGTAAAATGTCATTTCATCATGGCCCTTTAATGCATGTCCCCTTTGACATGTTGGTTGACAGATCCAACCATTGAGGTGGTCAGTCCTATGAACGACCTCACCATTGATGAAGATGACACAGCAGAGTTCATCTGCCAGTACTCTAGACCAGTGCAAGCTGCCTGGAAGAAAAACGATGTAGACGTATGTGCTGATGGGAAGAGGGTGATTGTCGAGCAAGACTGGAATGTGGCCAAGCTGACTATTAAGTCTGTGGTTCCTGAGGACAGAGGCATCTATGTGTGTGAAGCTGGAGGCACGAGGGTTGTCGCCATTCTTGATGTTGAAGGTGAGGTCTTCCATCAGTAACGGAAGACTACCGCCAGTATCCATGTTTCCTAAATCTTCCCCCTCCTCATCCTCATGCCTCTATGCCTTGAGCTCAATCCTTAAAAAACTAAATATCCGTAATTCTTTTTCTAAAAATGTTTACATGTACATGTGTCTGTGGTATCTTCAGTATTAATGAGTGCAGCTCTGGAGTACAGGATGAGTACAGGACAATGTAAAATATGTACACAGTGATTCCACCAGCAGAATAGTGAGTGCAGCTCTGGAGTATAATACAGGATGTAACTCAGGATCAGTAATGTAATGTATGTACATAGTGACTGCACCAGCAGAATAGTGAGTGCAGCTCTGGGGTATAATACAGGATGTAACTCAGGATCAGTAATGTAATGTATGTACACAGTGACTGCACCAGCAGAATAGTGAGTGCAGCTCTGGGGTATAATACAGGATGTAACTCGGGATCAGTAATGTATGTACACAGTGACTGCACCAGTAGAATAGTGAGTGCAGCTCTGGGGTATAATACAGGAGGTAACTCAGGATCAGTAATGTAATGTATGTACACAGTGACTGCACCAGCAGAATAGTGAGTGCAGCTCTGGAGTATAATACAGGATGTAACTCAGGATCAGTAATGTAATGTGTTATGAGCTCATTTTCTGCTCCTCCAGTTGAGAGTTCTCCTTCCGTTCTCCCTCTGGTGGTGACAGGAGGTAGTGAGGTTGGTTTAAGTGGTAGTGATCTGCCACCTGATAAGAAGGATAACGATTGGATCTCTGGAGTATCAGACTGGATATAAGACAGCCGATGCCCTATCCTGGTGCTGGTGATTCAGTCTGCTTCTCAGGTCTTGGACTTCAGCTCTCTTCCAGTCTCCTTAAGTTAAGTTTGTTTTTTGCTAATGTTCACACTTGCGCTTGTTGGTCAATTCAGTTTCTTGTGTGGTCAGCTTGCCCCTGCTGGGGCTATGCTGAACTTCCACTCCTATTTATCTGTATTTGCCAATTTGCCTTTTTGTCCCTTATTAGATTGGCCTCTTTTTGCTCTGTTTCAGAATATTTCAGAGTGCTGATATAGTGGGAGAAGTCTAGTGACTTCAGGGTTAATTTTGCTATCAGACGTGTTGGACATTATTTTTGGTAGGGTTTTTTGGCAGATTGCAGACAGTGGCTTTCCTTTTCTGTCCTTTCTAGTTAGTCGGGCCCCATCGTTTTCTTAGCTTATTTTTCTGCCTGTGTATGTGTTTTCTTCTTTCTTCACCGTCAATACATGTGTGGGGGCTGTCTTTTCCTTTGGGGTCTGCTCTGGGGCAGTTAGTTTTCCCTTTTCTTGCTTTAGGTTTATGTAGTCCTCCGGCGGTGACGAGGCGTCTAGGAACAACGTGGGAACGCTCCACTGCTACTGTTGGTTGTGTGGTTAGGATCAGGGATCTGCAATCTGCATGGTGACCAACCTCTCTGGTATTCTGGGACTTAGCTTTTTGTTGTTCCTCCTCGGTGACCCATTCATAACAGTAATGTATGTAACACAGTGACTGCACCAGCAGAATAGTGAGTGCAGCTCTGGGGTATAATACAGGGTGTAACTCAGGATCAGTAATGTAATGTATGTGCACAGTGACTGCACCAGCAGAATAGTGAGTGCAGCTCTGGAGTATAATACAGGAGGTAACTCAGGATCAGTAATGTAATGTATGTACACAGTGACTGCACCAGCAGAATAGTGAGTGCAGCTCTGGAGTATAATACAGGAGGTAACTCAAGATCAGTGATGTAATGTATGTACACAGTAACTGCACCAGCAGAATAGTGAGTGCAGCTCTGGGGTATAATACAGGATGTAACTCAGGATCAGTAATGTAATGTATGTACACAGTGACTGCACCAGCAGAATAGTGAGTGCAGCTCTGGGGTATAATACAGGAGGTTACTCAGGATCAGTAATGTATGTACACAGTGACTGCACCAGCAGAATAGTGAGTGCAACTCTGGAGTATAATACAGGATGTAACTCCGGATCAGTGATGTATGTACACAGTGACTGCACCAGCAGAATAGTGAGTGCAGCTCTGGAGGATAATACAGGATGTAACTCAGGATCAGTAATGTATGTACACAATGACTGCACCAGCAGAATAGTGAGTGCAGCTCTGGAGTATAATACAGGATGTAATTCCGGATCAGTAATGTAATGTATGTACACAGTGACTGCACCAGCAGAATAGTGATTGCAGCTCTGGGGTATAATACAGGATATAACTCAGGATCAGTAATGTAATGTATGTACACAGTGACTGCACCAGCAGAATAGTGAGTGCAACTCTGGAGTATAATACAGGATGTAACTCCGGATCAGTGATGTAATGTATGTACACAGTGACTGCACCAGCAGAATAGCGAGTGCAGCTCTGGAGGATAATACAGATGTAACTCAGGATCAGTAATGTATGTACACAATGACTGCACCAGCAGAATAGTGAGTGCAGCTCTGGAGTATAATACAGGATGTAACTCCGGATCAGTGATGTAATGTATGTACACAGTGACTGCACCAGCAGAATAGCGAGTGCAGCTCTGGAGGATAATACAGATGTAACTCAGGATCAGTAATGTAATGTATGTACACAGTGACTGCACCAGCAGAATAGTGAGTGCAGCTCTGGAGTATAATACAGGATGTAACTCCGGATCAGTAATGTAATGTATGTACACAGTGACTGCACCAGCAGAATAGTGAGTGCAGCTCTGCAGTATAATACAGGATATAACTCAGGATCAGTAATGTAATGTATGTACACAGTGACTGCACCAGCAGAATAGTGAGTGCAGCTCTGGAGTATAATACAGGTTGTATTGCCCCCGAGTAGATACTATGTGTCACGCGGCGGCTGCCGCGGACTTCCTCTCTTACCTCCCTCCGGCCCCGGCTCACCCGCTCTCCGGGGGTCACCTCTCTGCCGCACCGGCCGCTGCGGGCCTCGGCGCGGTCTCTCCCGGCCTCCCGTCCACGGCCCACGATCGCCTCTGTCCATCCCCCTGGTGCGCGCTCCCGCTCCTCCTCCTCGGCGGGTGCGTCTCCTCGCTATGGCCGGGCGCGCGCTCTCCCCCACCTGAGGACGCGCGTCTCCTCCTTCAGCTGGAGGTCATGACCTGGAAGGCCTTCGCTCTCCCTATATCAGGCCGCCTCCTTCTGGAGGCGATGCCTGACTATCATTAGTACTTGCTAGTGACTCTGGCCGCTCTCCTAGCGCTCCCCTGCCTTCTCCCGTGCATTTACCTAGTTCCTCTTGTGCTTCCTCTCCTAGGTTCTGTGGCTTCGGTTCTCGTCCGTGTCCCTCCTGTGTCTTCAAGCCTTGCCATCCCTCCTGTCTCGCCAAGACGTGCCGTCTCTCCTGTGTCTCCGAGCCGTGTCGTCTGTCCAGTGCCTGCTCTTTGGATCTACCTGTCTGTCCGCTCTGACTTTCCCGGGTACCGGCTACCGTGGTGATAGTTCCCCGTGGGCCTGCCCCATACACTCCCTGTATAGGGGGTGGTCCACCTGGTCAGCTCGCCCTCGGGAGGTTCGTTGCCACGGTCTAGTGGGTCCACCCCAGGAGTACCTTACAGTATAGTCAGGCCATGGATCCCGCTGGTACCTCGACCCCGACCCAAAAGGAACTTTTGTTCCTTCGTGAGAACCAGGCGAGGATCATGTCGTTCCTCAAATCGATGGAGTCCCGACTTTCCTCTTTGCAGACCTCCGATCCGGGAATTGCCTCCCAGATCTCCGGCCTGCAGCAGGAACTGGCCCAGCAGCGCGACACCCAGGCCCATATTTTGAACTACATTGCCTCTGTAGATAACCGCTTACTAGCCCTACAGGCGGCAGCCGCAGTTCCGGCACCTGTGGCAGTTCCACACTCCTCTCCCCGGTTGGCCAAACCCCCACGTTATAGCGGAGATCCCAAACTCTGTCGGAGGTTCATCAACCAGTGCCAGTTGCATTTCGAGTTGGCTCCCCTACAGTATCCCTCCGACCGGGCCAAAGTGGCCTTTATGATTTCCCACTTTGAGGGTGAGGCACTGGCCTGGGTGAATCCCTTGTGGGAACGCGATGACCCGATAGTCTCCCAGCTCGCGACTTTCTTGGAGACCTTTCGTTAGGTCTTCGATGAGCCCGGTCGCCTGGTCTCTGCTACCGAGTCTTTGTTCTGCCTTCGCCAGGGTACCCTCTCGGTAGGACAGTACGCCATCCAGTTCCGTACGTTATCCTCGGAGCTGGGGTGGAACAATGAGGCCCTGGTTGGGGCTTTTTGGCGAGGCTTATCATCCCGAATCAAGGACGAGCTGGCAGGCCGGGATACACCCTCGACTTTGGAGGACCTCATCTCGCTGGCAACACGAGTTGATCTGCGTTTCCGGGAGCGTTCCCGCGAGATCGCCAGGGAGAGAAGGCCCAATCGTTTTTCTCCTCCTACACACAGCCCACCACGCTCACGGTCCTCCGCCGCAGCCGCAGCTCCCGAACCCATGCAAGTGGACCGACTAAGGCCCGCGGAGCTTCGCCGCCAGGACAGACTCGCTCATGGCCTTTGTCTCTATTGTGGCAGCGCCTCCCATCTCCTGCGTTCCTGTCCTGTGAGGCCGGGAGACTCCTCCGCCTAGGACAGGTAAGAGAGGCCTCCCTAGGTGTCACTGACACCTCTCTACCCTTGACCCTTTCTGTTTTGTTTTTCTTGGGCTCCAAACGTTTTTCGGAGTTAGCCTATATTGATTCGGGGGCTGTGGGAAACTTCATCCAACTCGAGGCGGTGAAGAGATTAGGGATACCTGTCAGGTCCTTGGAGGTTCCCCGGCAGTTAGCCTCTGTCGACGGTGCTCCCTTGCGCGAAGCCGTTACTCTGGTCACTGAAGAGCTGGAGTTACAGATCGGGGTCTTGCACCGTGAAAAGATAACCTTCTTCGTGCTGCCGTCTTTGTCCCACACCGTGCTTCTGGGTCTTCCGTGGTTGCGGATGCATGATCCTGTTCTGGATTGGCGGTCCGGAGACATCCTTTGCTGGGGCCGTTTCTGCCAAACCAGATGTCTCCGCCCAGTACGACCCCTCAAATGTTCGTCTCCTGTCTCGGGCCCTGCGGAGTTGCCTTCGGCTTACTGGCCCTTCGCGGACGTCTTCGATAAAAAGGAAGCGGAGGTCCTTCCTCCGCACCGGCAATATGATTGTCCCATCGAGCTTGTTCCTGGCTCGACTCCGCCCCGAGGGCGGATCTATCCGTTGAGTCCACTCGAGTCCCAGGCCATGACCGAATATGTACAGGAGAATTTGGCTAGGGGCTTCATCCGAAAGTCTTCTTCCCCTGCTGGAGCTGGCTTCTTTTTTGTCAAGAAAAAAGACGGGTCCCTGCGCCCCTGTATTGACTATCGTGGTCTCAACGAGATTACCGTTAAGAATAGATATCCGCTACCTCTCATCCCCGAGTTGTTCGACCGGCTACGTGGGGCACGAATCTTTTCTAAATTGGATCTCCGTAGAGCCTATAATCTCATCCGTATTCGCTCTGGAGATGAGTGGAAGACCGCCTTCAACACCAGAGATGGACACTATGAGTATCTCGTCATGCCCTTTGGGTTATGCAACGCTCCCGCAGTCTTTCAGGAATTTGTGAACGACGTCTTCCGAGACCTTCTGTATTCCTGCGTGGTTGTGTACCTCGACGATATCCTGGTCTTTTCTCCTGATCTGTCCACCCATAGAAGAGATGTCCGGCGCGTGCTGTTCCGTTTGAGGGAGAATCGTCTGTACGCCAAGTTGGAGAAGTGTGCCTTTGAGCAGTCCTCTCTTCCATTTCTGGGCTATATCATCTCCGACTCTGGTCTGCGTATGGATCCTGAGAAGGTTTCGGCCGTGCTTAACTGGCCACGTCCTCAAGGGGTGAAAGCCATTCAGCATTTTCTCGGCTTCGCAAACTACTACCGGCAGTTCATCTCCCATTTCTCCCATTTGACTGGCGCTATCTCATCTTTGATCCGTAAGGGAGCCAACCCACACGTCTGGACCCCTGAAGCAGAAGAAGCCTTTCTATCTCTGAAACGTGCCTTTGCCACGGCCCCCGTACTCCATCGCCCTGAGGTCAACAAACCATTCGTCCTTGAGGTAGATGCATCCGCAACGGGAGCCGGAGCTGTTTTGTCTCAGAGGTCCTCCTCCGGCAGGCTCGTTACGTGCGGTTTCTTTTCAAAATCTTTCTCCACCCCAGAGCGGAATTATTCCATCGGAGACCGAGAACTGCTTGCCATCAAGTTAGCCCTAGAAGAGTGGAGGTACTTGTTGGAGGGCGCCGCACATCCCTTCACAATCTACACAGACCATAAGAATCTGGCGTACCTGCGGTCTGCACAAAGACTCAACCCTCGGCAGGCCAGGTGGTCTCTGTTCTTTGGCCGATTCGATTTTGACCTGCATTTTCGTCCAGGCAACAAGAACCTCAAAGCCGACGCCTTGTCCAGGTCCTCTCTTTCCACGGATGTCGAGGAGGAACCTGCACATATTTTGGACCCATCCAGGTTCATCACCGTGGCACCGCTTTCTCTCCTCGCTACCCCACCTGGCAAGACTTTTGTTTCTGAGAGGGACCGAAGACGAATCCTCCACTGGGGCCATGCTTCTAAACTGGCGGGTCATCTCGACCATAAAAAGACACTTCTTCTGGTGTCCCGCTATTACTGGTGGCCGACCCTTTCCCAAGATGTCCGGGATTTCGTCGCCTCCTGTCTCTCGTGTGCCAAAATCAAGGTGCCTCGGCAGCTGCCTTCTGGTCTTCTACATCCACTTCCAGTACCCTCGTCGCCTTGGCAACACATTGCCATGGACTTTATTACGGACCTACCCTCCTCTGCCAAGTGTACTGTCGTCTTAGTGGTAGTAGATAGATTCTCTAAAATGGCCCACTTCATCCCTTTGCCTGGCTTGCCATCGGCTTCCGCCTTGGCGAAGATTTTCGTCCAGCACATCTTTCGTCTCCATGGACTGCCCCAACATATTGTCTCGGACAGAGGAGTCCAATTCACCTCTCGCTTCTGGAGAGCTCTATGCAAATCGATGGATGTCACCCTTGACTTCTCCTCATCTTATCATCCACAGTCCAACGGTCAGGCAGAACGGACGAATCAGAGTTTGGTGAACTACCTCCGGCACTTTTCTAATATCCACCAGAACGACTGGTCTGAATTACTCCCGTGGGCTGAGTTTTCCTATAATAACCACATCAGTGAATCTTCTGGCAAATCCCCGTTTTTTGTCGTCTACGGTCTACATCCTGGTGTACCTCTACCAGTTCCCCCCGCCTCGGGTGTACCGGCGGCTGATCTTCTGTCCGGCGAATTCTCCAGGATCTGGCAGGAGACCAAGACCGCTCTCGAGTTGGTGCGTAACAGGGTAAAAGGATTCGCAGACAAGAGGCGCCTGGATGTCCCACCATATCACCCAGGTGATAAAGTTTGGCTAGCCTCCAAGTTTATTCGCCTCAAAGTCCCGTCCCACAAACTGGGCCCCTGCTATATTGGACATTTTGAGGTCTTGTCCCGTATTAATGATGTCTCCTATAAATTGCGTCTTCCCGCCTCTCTCCGCATCCCTAATGCTTTCCATGTGTCTTTGCTTAAGCCAGTTATTTTCAATCGTTTCCTTTCTGAAGCTCCTCACTCACCTCCGCCTGCCGCCGCAGACGATGTATTTGAGGTGAGAGATATTTTGGCCATGAGAAAGCAAAAAGGGAAAACCTTTTTTTTGGTTGATTGGAAGGGCTTTGGTCCTGAGGAGAGATCCTGGGAGCCCCAGGAGAATATCCAAGCTCCTCGAATCCTGGCTAAATTTTTGTCCGGTCTGCGGGGGAGGGCGCGTAAGGGGGGGGGTACTGTCACGCGGCGGCTGCCGCGGACTTCCTCTCTTACCTCCCTCCGGCCCCGGCTCACCCGCTCTCCGGGGGTCACCTCTCTGCCGCACCGGCCGCTGCAGGCCTCGGCGCGGTCTCTCCCGGCCTCCCGTCCACGGCCCACGATCGCCTCTGTCCAGCCCCCTGGTGCGCGCTCCCGCTCCTCCTCCTCGGCGGGTGCGTCTCCTCGCTATGGCCGGGCGCGCGCTCTCCCCCACCTGAGGACGCGCGTCTCCTCCTTCAGCTGGTGGTCATGACCTGGAAGGCCTTCGCTCTCCCTATATCAGGCCGCCTCCTTCTGGAGGCGATGCCTGACTATCATTAGTACTTGCTAGTGACTCTGGCCGCTCTCCTAGCGCTCCCCTGCCTTCTCCCGTGCATTTACCTAGTTCCTCTTGTGCTTCCTCTCCTAGGTTCTGTGGCTTCGGTTCTCGTCCGTGTCCCTCCTGTGTCTTCAAGCCTTGCCATCCCTCCTGTCTCGCCAAGACGTGCCGTCTCTCCTGTGTCTCCGAGCCGTGTCGTCTGTCCAGTGCCTGCTCTTTGGATCTACCTGTCTGTCCGCTCTGACTTTCCCGGGTACCGGCTACCGTGGTGATAGTTCCCCGTGGGCCTGCCCCATACACTCCCTGTATAGGGGGTGGTCCACCTGGTCAGCTCGCCCTCGGGAGGTTCGTTGCCACGGTCTAGTGGGTCCACCCCAGGAGTACCTTACACTATGTTAGTACTACATAGGGTTCTGTCTGTCCTTTAGTCTTTCTGTTGTCTCTTATTCTCTGATTATCTGTCAGTTTTTAACAATTAATCTTTTTCAATTACTTAATTTCGCATAATGTTGAATTTTAGTGGGGAACTGACACTGAGGAAAGCCTGGGGAGGAAAAGTCACTCCTTCATAGTGGTCAATATGCTTCTCCCGTTGTAAAGGAAACTACAAGTCCCAGCATGCAGTCCTATCTCCTGGGGTCTGCAGGGAGTAGTACCGGCAGCACAAGAGGCCTTTCCTGCAGTTTTGACATGTTCGCAGTCCACATCTGTTATATTTGTCCTGATGACGTCCATAGAACCATACCGAACATGTGTCAGATGTGCGGCATAGAGATCAAGAAGCGTTTATATCAAAGCAATAAAAAGGACAAGGTTTTATTTATACCAATTTAAAACATACATAAGCTTAAAACATCCGTAAAATAAAAAGGTGCCTCAAAACCAAAGAACACAGAGAGCAGTTTCAGCCCAGGAACTTGTCCATCTTTTTGTACGGACGGGTCTGCCGAAGGAGATTTTGACAGACCAGGGAACTTCCGATTGCCCAGCTACAAACCTCAGTCTACCATCCACAGACAGACGGCTTCAATAAAGGCGACGCTCAAGAAGGTCATTGAGAAGAACAGTTGAGACTGGGACTATCTGCTCCGCTTCTGCTCTTCTCCATCAGAGAAGTTCCTCAAACCTCTACTGGCTTCTCGCCCTTCGAGCTTCTGTATGGTCGACATCCGCGAGGGCTCCTGGGCATCGCCAAGGAAATGTAGCAAGCTGAATCTTGTCACACGGAGTGTCATAGAGCATGTCACCCAGTTGCAAGAGAGGATGGTGAAAGTAATGCCCATCGTGATAAAGCATCTTCTCCAGGCACAGGAGGCACAGGCCAGGGTGTATACTCGTTCAGTGAGGCTGAGGCAGTTCCAGCTCAGGGACCCCATTCTAGTGCTTATCCCCGTAGTGGAGAGCAAGTTCCTAGCCAAGTGGCAAGGCCCATACAAGGTGGTGGAAAAACTGAGTGAGGTGAATTACAAGGTACACCAGACAGGCTAAAGGAAGCCGCACCAAATAATTCATGTGAACTTGCTCAAGCCATGGCGAGATCGGGAGTCGCTGGAAACCCCTTGCCTGGGAGCCTATCCTAAAGCCACAGTGGACGATGTCACCAATGCTCTAACCCTGGCCCAGAGACAACAATGTCGGGAACTGTTGTAGCAGAACCATGACCTGTTCTTGGAGTTGCCGGGGCATTCGAGGATGACGTGTTGACAGAGCCACATATAAGGGTGAACCTCATGCTCTATAGAATTCCTGATGGATGTCGGGAGGTTAAAGCAAAGGTGAAAAGGATGTTAGACCTCGGGGTGATTGAGGAGTTGAAAAGTGGATGGTTGAGTCCCATCGCCCTTGTGCCGAAGCCTGATCGTGAATGGTGGTTTTGCAGTGATTATATGATCGCTACCCTCAGGTACTACCTGCTTGACCCTAGGTTTAAGCTGGTGTTTGACCATGCCCCTCTGAGGTGGTTGAGGGAAAAGAAGGGTAAAAATGCTCAGGTAACTAGGTGGTTCTTAGGACGCCAAGATTTCACTTTTCACGTTGAGCAGAGACCAGGGAAGTTGCACAGGAATGCAGATGCCCTGTGTCATGGAAACCCAACTTTTGTTTTCACTTTTAGTTCCGGTTAGGAACTTGCAGCTCACTGGTGCCCCCCTTACTCTCAGGTCAGTCAGGGAACTGCAGGATAAGTAGTCGCCGGAAAGGATGCCTGATCACGTACTGGCTATCGGGCACTCTGCAATCAGGGCAATATGTGTATCACCAGTCGCAGGCCGGGAATACACACACAAACCTCCGATCCGTCACTGCCAGGGTTCCCCAATAACACTAGGATGCCACGCTGCCACCAGTTCCTCGTTTGATACCAAACCCTATGTCGGGTCAGGAACCAACCCAAGGTAGCGGGATTTTATGCGGAGTGTGTCGGTTCAATTATAGAGCAAAAAGAACGAAACTAGTAAAATTATAAGTTTACTCCAGAAAATATCAACAGTGTTTACAAAAATACAAAAGATGTTACAAAAAACAGACAAAATACAATATATACAGACAGTTAGAAATAAAAGGGATTAAAATATGAAACTTTCTCTGTGTCACAGGTATCACGTTATGCTTTGGCCATAAACCTAGAAACTCTTCCCTTGCTGACCTCACTGGAGGCTATGTTCAAGGGAGGTACACCTCTTTTGGAAAAACATTAAAACACTTCAATGTTCCATATCTTTGGCTGGGAAGCTCACAGGGCAACGATAAGGGCATTCTATTTTCCCCTGTGAATTCACCTTTCTTTATAGACCAAAACTGCATGTCTGCATATCACTGGGGGGCAGAAACTCATTTCCCAGGTTTCTCATGACCCTAAAGGCCGCAAAATGTTGCCATGCGTAGCTCTGTGTCCCGGTCCTAGAATCCAATTTTCATGTTTCTAGGTTTAACGGGAGTTAATAAATTTCTTCTCGAGTAGGTTGGGATGAGAACAAAGAAAGATCCGGCGGGAAACTTTACTCCTTGCTAGAGCTGGCAGACCATGATCTCACATTACACAAAAGATTGTTTACCTTAAGCGAAGAGGCGAGCGGACATTCCAGGAGATGGAGGGAGTAGGATTTGACAGAGGCAGACTGAGGGGGCTTGCAGCTGTGTGGCTGCATGTGGAGCTTAGTGTTACTTAAACCAATGGGGGGAGGAGTAGCAGGAAGCTCGGTATGTGTACCTAGCTCTGTATGTGTACCGCTGTGTGCTGACAGAACTTATGTGATGTCACAGTCAGATGTTCAGTCACATGGGAGAAGGAGTCACATGGTCTGGGGCTTAAATAGTTGGGCTTCAGAGGCAGCAGGACTGAAGAGAGGAATCTTCAGTGGTTTGCAGCCTGAGGAGGAACAGTTGAATCTGTGCTGCTCCAGAGCGGGCTGCAACCCACAAATGTGTGGACTCTGTTACAGCATTTTGTTTTCTCTGTTTTTGCCTGAAGGGCTGTGTTTACTTTCCCCTTCTTGTTTGTTTATGATGCCGTATAATAAACCAACTGAAAATTTAAAGAGACAGTGTTCCAGTTTTCTCCGTGTACCGCCAAGTGAGTTGAACTACCACACAGGATATAAATTTTGTAGATGACTCTCTAATAATTATAATACTAGTGATTGGTGGTGTTATTGGTTGTTATAACTGGGCAGTGATGTTATCAATCTACGTTTTATTGACAAGTGACTGCACTCTGATCTGTATTATAAGCAAGGGTGAAGAGGTGACAGCCACACCCCATAGTATTATAACTAAAGAGTTAATCACAAAAGCTTAGAATCCTAGAATGGTAGAGTTGGAAGGGATCTCCTGGGTTATCTGGTCCAACCCCCTGCGCAGAGCAGGAATCTTTGTACTTTTATTTCCTGCATTTGTACTATTACTCGCTGCTTTCTAATTCAAAACACGAACAGAAATGTAGATAATTTATAACTACTAACAAACTGTTCTAATAAACAGCGTCTGCATTTGTCTTTACAGACTCACACTGTGTGTTCTTTGTGGATTTATCCTGTGAATCACTGACCTGATGTTTAGTTGTTACCCACAGTTTTTTAGATCTGCTTCACGTCTATGTGTCATGGAGTCTCCAACTTCTGGCCGCTGTCACCTGTTATTCCAGCCCAGGATGCTTGGACGGAATCACACTAGTTTTTGGCATTTGTTGACTTTTCCTCAGAAATGGCATTTTTAATGTCACCCCACAAGTGTCCTATCAGATTAAGGTCCGGGGATCGGGCCGGATGCTCCATAACCTCAATTATGTTGGACTGGAACCATTTACTGGTGTGTTTAGGGTCGTTGTCTTGGTGAATCCCCATTTCATGGACACATCCTCTTCAGTGTAAGGCGACATGATCTCTTCCAGTCTTGTAATATCTGAAGACTGGTCCATGATCCCTGGTGTGCGGTAAGTAGGTCCGGCCCCATAGTAAGGGAAACATGGCCATCTCATGAGGCTTCACGGTCTGCAGAGTGGACTGCGGCTGCAGAGTTTGGGGGTCGTCTGATGAACTGGCTGCGGCCTTGGACCAAAAAGAACAATTTTACTTTCATCAGTCCACAAAATGTCTCTCCATTTCTCTTCAGGCCGGGTGATGTGTTCTTTAACACATTGTATCCGCTTCAGTTCATGTCTTTATTAACAGCGGGACGTTGGGGGAATTCTTGGTAAGAGATCATCGTCACACAGGCGTCTTCTGTCACAGTCCTCACAGGTAACGTGAGACTGTCTGTGATCATCCTGGAGCCGATCACTGGTAACGTGAGACGGTCTGTGATCATCCTGCAGCAGATCATTGCTAACGTGAGACGGTGTGTGTTCATCCTGCAGCCGATCATTGGTAACGTGAGACTGTGATCATCCTGGAGCCGATCATTGGTAACGTGAGACGTCTGTGATCATCCTGGAGCCGATCACAGGTAACGTGAGACTGTCTGTGATCATCCTGGAGCCGATCACAGGTAACGTGAGACTGTGATCATCCTGGAGCCAATCATTGGTAACGTGAGACTGTCTGTGATCATCCTGGAGCCGATCACAGGTAACGTGAGACTTTCTGTGATCATCCTGCAGCCGATCATTGGTAACGTGAGACTGTCTGTGAACATCCTGCAGCCGATCACTGGTAACGTGAGACTGTGATCATCCTGGAGCCGATCATTGGTAACGTGAGACTGTCTGTGATCATCCTGAAGCCGATCATTGGTAACGTGAGACTGTCTGTGATCATCCTGGAGCCGATCACTGGTAACATGAGACTGTGATCATACTGGAGCCGATGATTGGCAACGTGAGACTGTCTGTGATCATCCTGGAGCCGATCACTGGTAACATGAGACTGTGATCATCCTGGAGCCGATCACTGGTAACGTGAGACTGTCTGTGATCATCCTGGAGCCGATCACTGGTAACATGAGACTGTGATCATACTGGAGCCGATGATTGGCAACGTGAGACTGTCTGTGATCATCCTGGAGCCGATCACTGGTAACATGAGACTGTGATCATTCTGGAGCCGATCACTGGTAACGTGAGACTGTCTGTGATCATCCTGGAGCCGATCACTGGTAACATGAGACTGTGATCATCCTGGAGCCGATGATTTGCAACGTGAGATTGTCCGTGATCATCCTGGAGCCGATCACTGGTAACGTGAGACTGTCTGTGATCATCCTGGAGCCGATCACTGGTAACGTGAGACTGTGATCATCCTGGAGCCGATCATTGGTAACGTGAGACTGTGATCATCCTGGAGCCGGTCATTGGTAACGTGAGACTGTGATCATCCTGGAGCTGGTCATTGTTAACGTGAGACTGTGATCATCCTGGAACCGATCACTGGTAACGTGAGACTGTCTGTGATCATCCTGGAGCCGGTCATTGGTAACATGAGTCTGTCTGTGATAATCTTAGAGCCGATCATTGGTAACGTGAGACATCTGTGATCATCCTGGAGCCGATCACTGGTAACGTGAGACTGTCTGTGATCATCCTGGAGCCGGTCATTGGTAACGTGAGAATGTGATCATCCTGGAGCCGGTCATTGGTAACGTGAGACTGTGATCATCCTGGAGCCGATCATCGGCTGAGCCTTTGCCATTCCGGCTATTCTTCCATCCATTACAATGGTAGTCTTCTGATTTCTTCCACGTCTCTCTGGTTTTGCTTTCCATTATAAAGCATTGGAGATCATTGTAGCTGATCGGCCGATCATTGTCTGCTCTTCTTTTTAATCAAAGTGTTCTTCCAAACACTGTGTCGCACAAACCATATTTCTCAGGCTTTCCAGGAGAAATGCATGTACACCATGTCCTGGCTTCTTATATAATGGCCATCGGATTCACACCTGTCTTCACAGAATGATTGACCTCACTGACTGAACCCCACACTGCTATTATTGTGATCACCCCCTGTCAATTCATTATTCTAGTACACAGACTCAGAAACCTGCAGATCATGAATGCGGAGGCTGGTGGTTCTCTTATCTACTGCACCAACTGGTAAATTGGGTGACGTGGTGATATAATTTATAACAAAAACAGCGATTAATCTGGTTAGTCATGTTGGACGGCTATTATTTTGAACACTACTGTATCTTGCTGTCTTTGATGGGCTAATTTTCTTGACCCTCAGGCTTTAAACACTTCTATGGGGTGAGCCTCACAGTCAGGATAAATCATCTCTGCTTCTTCCTGTGGCAATCCGCACCTTCTCTCTGTAAGGGTAGCTGTCTCATCCAGGACAGGTTATCTATTCCTTCTGGGGCAGACTAAACCCACTATAGTGCAGGCTAAAGCTTCTTACATGTTCCTCTATAGACCTTAATACTGCGGTGGCACACCAATTGTGTTACACCTTACTTATGAGCCTTTCTAGTCTGCAGACTGTTTCTACTGACCTTTATCCTTTTCTGGTTTCTGCCTGCCATCTTGTCTGCCTGCATCAGGACTCACTCTACAGTATGTACACCACCAGGGGGAAGGCAGTGTATGCTAATGCTACCTCCACAGTCACCATAAGTCAGCATTTTCCACAGCTGCTCAGTGTGTTACCTCTTTATGCTCTGTATTTTCAATTGTCTTTGAGTTGATATCTCAGACTCCGTGGCACAGCTTCAGCTCACTTCTCCTCCAGCTGCTGCCACCTGATGTTTGCTGGGTGACTGGACTAAGATGATGGCACTTATCAGTAGGTCACTTACTGTTATGAATGCCAATTGTCAGGACCGTCAGGCAATTGACTGACAATTGATGGACAAGGCCACTGCTCCTTTCACTACAATATTGTTATTGGGCACTTTTCTGTGAACATGTAGTGTATACACATCTGATTCCACCACATATATTTCAGAATGATCACTGCCAGTCCCTGCAATAACCAACTAAACTTGCCACCAATTGTTTATTACTGGCCGATTGGACATTACTGGTAACGTGGGCCTCTCGAAGCTTCAGGGCTCTGGTTTATAGGGTAAGAGGAACAAAGCTGTGGAGACACAGTGGGTCAGCGGGTGCTCTAGTTCGCTAGCCAAAACTGCATGGACCAGGGATCATCCTGCCGAATGCCTGCTCTCCTTTTCTCATGGGCATAACACTACTCAGATAACACAGGGTGAGGGTAAAACAGTGTGGGCAATACTTTATTGAACCACAAAACAGGAAGATAACACATAGAACAGTCCCAGCACAGTACCCCAAGATGGTGAAAATTACAGAGTCTCACCCTTTTGCTGACGCACTGACATTAAGAGCCGCTGTGACTTCAAAGCTTCCAGGGCCGACTACCTCCACCTGTGGCATGTACATAGAGGAGATAACAACAGGCTTAGTAAGCTGGCTTTCAATTAAGGTACAAGGCCAGGTGACCGATGGATCCAAATCCTGACTACCTTAAACGTATCCATGGGTTCAGTGATGGTCAATGGAGCAGATCTGTATTCTTTTAGCGGGAGCCGTGGTCCCCTAAGCTGGCATCCTATAGAGTGACAAATCTGTGTCCCTCGTCATGGAGCCATGATGTCTTCGCTGCTCTCCTGTAGTGTGTTCCTGGCTGTGGTTTTGTAAAAAATCTATGGTTCTTTGGATCTCTGGGCAAGGGCAAGTTAGGATAGGATATGGGTTTAACTAGATGGACTTAAAGTTGTTCTTCAACCTTAACAACTATGTTACTTGGTTGTCTGGATCTCTCGGCTGTGTGGATGTATATTGTTAGAGGCATATCCCACTTATATAACTCACAACTGTTGTCCTTCAAGCCAGAGGTCAAGAGCAAGATGTGATAAGGTTGATTGTAGAAACATTGAAAGGACATATAGTGGATACACATGGAAGCACAGGATGGCTAGAGACCGACCCGTTTCAACCGTGAAGTCTTAATCATGGTCTCATGATTAAGACCTCACGGTTGAAACGCGTCGGTCGCTAGCCTTCCTGGGCTTCCAAGTGTATCCACTATATGTCCTTTCAATGTTTCTACAATAAACGTGAAGTTTTATTCCTGTCCATACTGGAGAACCTCTTTCACATTGTTTGCTTCTGCACGCCAAGAGCCAGGGCGACTCCCTGCATGGACTTTATCTTCATCTGAAGAAGTAATATATGGTGAACTGACTCTCCTGTTCCCTGTCCTTCTATATAGATGTGATAATGTTCACTCACATTGTTTGACTATATAATCAATTTGCACCGTTTTTACTTCTCTGTTTTGAAAGTCACCAAGCCACAGGACCGACATAATGGTCATTCACCTTTTTAAGCAAACATCCATTGTTCAATGACCCTGCATCACTGTTTTGCAAAGATAGCAGACAGTATGTTGTAGGAGCTGATATAAGAAGCAAACATTAGCCATTCAAAATGATCAAAAATCAACATTTAAGACTCATATGACAGCAGTGTATTGTTCTTGAACAAGTGAAGAACAAACACATAAATTCAAAAGTCAACATATAGATAACAGTCTATTCCTTCTGGCTTACTGACGTCTGATAAAATGCTGTGTTGTCACAAAAGCTACTAAGTTTTATATATTTAATCCAGCAATTAGGCCATGCTTATAAAATTATGCAAGAGATGTTACAAAGTGGACAAGTCAATACAGTATATACAGTCACGTAAAAATAAAAGCAATAACAAAAGAAAATTACTAGACCTGATGTCCCAGGAATCGCAGATTTTGTGGACAGCAGTGCTCCTATTTAGGAAATGGTGCTATCCAACAGCGATCTGCATCTCCCAGCACTGAACAATGGTTGTAGGTCACATCCGGCTTTTAGCAGATATAAGCCGCTCCCCTTCTGACCTCAGATGGGGGCCGGAAATTGAAATGCAGCTCAGGTGTAAAAAAAAATTAGGCGATCCCTGATCTTCAGGATATCTGCCCCCCTAGAGGTCCCAGGCAGGAGATATTAATGCCATATTTCCTATCTATTTATATATTAATTCAGGGCTGATGCGCAGACCACACAGCGAAGCAAGTAAATGTGTTGTGCTCGTCCCTGTACCACAATACTGAAAATATGTCTCCCATCACTATAGAACCTACAGCGGTCACAAAAACCCCAATATTCATATCTGGTATCCGGCGCCATCAAAGCTGCTTGTAGTTCTTTTGAAAGCAGGAAGACTTATTTACTCAGGAGAAAAGTATCTCCCCAGAGCCTGTTTTCTCTGTGTACAGACTCCATGTCTGCTCTCCATTAGATAACCCACTTAAATTACAGTGCCTTGCAAAAGTATTCAGCCCCCTGGAACTTTTCCCACATATCATGCTTCAAACATAAGATACCAAATGTAAATTTTGGTGAAGAATCAACAACAAGTGGGACACAATTGTGAAGTTGAACGAAATTTATTGGTTATTTTAAATTTTTGTTGAAATTCAAAAACTGAAAAGTGGGGCGTGCAATATTATTCAGCCCCTTTACTTTCAGTGCAGCAAACTCACTCCAGAAGTTCATTGTGGATCTCTGAATGATCCAATGTTGTCCTAAATGACTAATGATGATAAATATAATCCATCTGTGTGTAAACAAGTCTCCGTATAAATGCACCTGCTCTGTGATAGTCTCAGGGTTCTGTTTGAAGCACAGAGAGCATCATGAAGAAAAAGGAACACAACAGGCAGGTCCGTGATACTGTTGTGGAGAAGTTTAAAGCCGGATTTGCATACAAAATGATTTCCAAAACTTTAAACATCCCAAGGAGCACTGTGCAAGCGATCATATTGAAATGGAAGGAGGATCATACCACTGCAAATCTACCAAGACCCGGCCGTCCCTCTAAACTTCATCTCAAACAAGGAGAAGACTGATCAGAGATGCAGCCAAGAGGCCTATGATCACTCTGGATGAACTGCAGAGATCTACAGCTGAGGTGGAACAGTCTGTCCATAGGACACCAATCAGTCGCACACTGCACAAATCTGGTGTCACGACTGCGGCCGCGGCCCAGCAGGTGCCTCCACGCCGATGGCGAGGGGCGCGAATCCCCCGGGGACGCAATATGGACCGTCTATACCACAGAGGGGGACCTGGGCCTACCCGAACTAGGGAAGGGCAGCGACCGGGATTCTGTGGCAGCTGAGCATGTGGACAAAGACACGTAGGACTTGATGACACCGCACAACTTCAGGTATAGATAAAGTAAAGTTTACTTAAAGTAAAGTCACAGTACATAGACAAAACCAGGACACATGAGGTCATCAGGATATCCGGACACACAAGGTCATCAGGACACACGAGGTCATCAGGACATCAGGACATACGAGGTCATCAGGATACACGAGGTCATCCAGACGCAGGCAGGACATCGGGGTCACCCACAGGACATCAGAGTCACCGGCAGACATCAGACGGGAGTCGTTTGGTTCCGGACATCCAACACGACCTACAGGCACCACTGCTGTCATCCAGGCTCCAGGCAGCAGTCATCAGGTTCCAGACTGCGGTCGTCAGGCTCCGGGCATCGGACCTAGGAAGGAACTCAAGCGTGATGGTGCTAACACCGCAGGATTGCTGGGCCTGCATGGAGCTAGCACCGCATGGTAGTCAGAGCACAGCATAGTAGATGCTCAGCAAGAACACCGGTTACAAGAGTCTCAGAGTCACTGGGTGCAGGGCTCCAAACACAGAGGGATTCCAGGAACACAACATAGCAGACCGTTCAGACATGGTCAGGTACAAGATAGGTATAGGATCAAGGATTCAAGCCTGGATACACCGCCTCCAGGCCAGGGCGAATTTAGACGGGGGTCAGGTACAGGATCAGGGATTCAGGCCCGGATATACCGCCTCCAGGGCAGGGCGAAGGAACAGGACAAAGCAGGAATCAAGGCAGGGAATTTGGTACCATAACCGAGACAGACGAGGTCCACAGACACGAGACACACATGGCAAAGTCCAGGAGCTTTGTGAGTAGCTGTGGCCCCGCTCATAGGGCAGGTAAGTTTATAAAGGAGCTGCCCCTCAGCAATTGGCTGGGGACAGCATTTCAAGTACACACACTAACCCTGATAAAAGCACGGAAGGTGTGGCTGCGCACGCCCTAAGCACACACAGAAACCATTGCAGCACAATCAGTGCAGGAACTGCAGTCTAGAGCACCTGGCATCGTCTGCAAGCCTAGACACACGTGGAAAGTCATGCACCAGCTGCAAATGGACCTCACAACCCGTGGACAGCTTCCACAGCGGCGACCAGGGACCGCACATGTGAATGGTCAAGCAGCAGAGCAAAGACCTAACACCACATGTGCAGCTATGCAGCAGAGCAGGGAACTGAGCAGGCTCCACACAGGTAAAAGCAAAGGGTTAAAGCAAAAAACATGCATTGTCACGCCGACAAGCAAATACAAACAGAACGGTGTGACATCTGGCCTTTATATAAGAGTGGCAAGAAGAAAGCCATTTCTCAAAGATATCCATAAAAAATGTCATGTAAAGTTTGCAACAAGCCACCTGGGAGACACCAAACATGTGGAAGAAGGTGCTCTGGTCAGATGAAACCAAAATCTAACTTGTTGGCAACAATATCAAACGATATGTTTGGCGTAAAGGCAACACAGCTCATCGCCCTCAACACACCATCCCCACTGTCAAACATGGTGGTGGCAGCATCATGGTTTGGGCCTGCTTTTCTTCAGCAGGAACAGGGAAGATGGTTAAAATTGATGGGAAGATGATGGAGCCAAATACAGGACCATTCTTGAAGAAAACCTGTTGGAGTCTGCAAAAGACCTGAGACTGGGACGGAGATTTGTCTTCCAACAAGACAATGATCCCAAACATAAACCAAAATCTACAATGGAATGGTTCACTAATAACCGTCTTCAGGTGTTAGAATGGCCAAGTCACAATCCAGACCTGAATCCAATCGAGAATCTGTGGAAAGAGCTGAAAACTGCTGTTCACAAACGATCTCCATCCAACCTCACTGAGCGCGAGCTGTTTGCCAAGGAAGAATGGGCGAGAATTTCAGTCTCTCGATGTACAAAACTGATAGAGACATACCCCAAGCGACTGCAGCTGTAATCGCAGCAAAAAGTGGCGCAACAAAGTATTAAGTTACAGGGGCCGAATAATATTGCACGCCCCACTTTTCAGTTTTTGAATTTCCACAAAAATTTAAAATAACCAATAAATTTCCTCCAACTTCGCAATTGTGTCCCACTTGTTGATTCTTCACCAAAAATTTACATTTGGTATCTTTATGTTTTGTGAGGTAGCGCTGTCATCTAAGTAGGGGATCACTCGCTAGGCAGCGAACAAAACACATCCGGCACTGGGTTTTCCATAAACCAAACCAGTCCATGCGGTTTATTTAGCAGCATAAACCCATAGAAGCAACATAACTTCATAACATCTGCATAGCGTCCATTATAGTGCTTCATTCTGGTTATCAATGTCCAATTCGCAGGCTCTCTAAGGCTAGTTTCACACTAGCGTTTTTTTGCGCTGCGTTAGGAGCGCACATGAAACGCATGTGAAAAGCGCATACAAACGCTTGTAAACGCTGCGTTTTTTGTAGCATTATTGTGCGCATAACGACAAAAAAATCGCAGCGTTTTTATGCGTTTGCATTTTTTATGCGCAATAAACTAGAGAAAAAATCCTTGGAAAATTCTTGCAACACACTCCACCAATGGGACAGCAGTGGGCGTGTCTTATGGAAATTCTTTATATAGACCCTGTTTACACCTGAATTCTTCACATTTGCTTGCATTTGACTTGAGAAACATGGATCTGCGCTGGAAGAGCTTTTACTTTGGACATGAGGACGGCTCAGGCTTATGCCGTTGCTTGCCATGAACAGAGGGAGAGAGAGAGGCAGCGAAGACGGCAGCAGCGGCGTATGTGGATACATCCCATTATGGAACTCCGAGAGAGCCGTGGAGCGTACCACACCCTCTACAGCGAGCTACAGGCAAACCCGGAGAAATTTACGGATTATATCTGGATGACCCAAGAAACCTTTCACTATTTGCTTGGTCGAGTAAAAGAAGTCATCCGGAGACAGGACACACAGCTCCGGCGTGTGATTACTCCTGAGCAACGGCTCCTGGTCACATTACGGTACGTAGTTTTCATAAACCAATGGCTGCTGATTTTTCTTGCTTGTGACATGTACTTTTCCAAATCTTGCAGAATTACAGTTCTGCCATGTCGTTAACTAACAAAAGCTGCGGTAATTTTTTCATGGCATGTATTGAACCAAAGGCTGCAGAATTTTTTTTTTCTTTTATTAACCATGTGTAAAAAATTTACGTATATACAAATATTATTGTTTTCTTTGTGTCCCAGATTCCTGGCTACTGGAGAGACCCTCTCCTCACTGCACTTCCAGTACCGGATTGGAATCTCCACGTTGTCTGGAATTGTAGCGGACACCTGCCGGGCTCTCTGGAACGTTCTTTGTCCCGAATTCATGCCCATGCCCAATGCAGCAAAGTGGTTGGAAATCGCCGAAAGATTCTGGACAGTCTGCAATTTCCCAAACTGTTTGGGAGCGGTGGATGGGAAACACATCAGGATTATCAAGCCCAAAAGAACAGGCTCTGAGTTCTATAACTACAAAAAGTACTTTTCTACTGTACTGATGGCCATTGCGGATGCAGACTAAGTTTATTGCAGTGGACAATGGGGCATTTGGCCGTGGGAATGACTCCCAGGCTTTTAAGACCTCGGACATGGGCAGGAGGTTGTATGGCAACAACTTCGATTTCCCCATGCCACGTCCTCTTCTCAACACCGAAGGTCCGCCACAGTCCTTTGTAATGGTTGGTGATGAAGCGTTCCAGATGTGCCAACACCTCCTCAAACCCTACTCCAGCCGGGACTTGGACCTACAAAAAAGAATTTTCAATTACAGGCTGACCAGGGCCAGGAGAACAGTAGAGTGTTCTTTTGGTATACTTGTATCGAGATGGCGCATTCTTGGCACAGCTATTAATCTGAAACTGGAAACTGTGGATGAGGTGGTCAAGGCCTGTGTTGTTCTACATAATTTTGTAATTTCTCGAGAGCACCCGAACTTTGATATTGATGATGTTGCTCCTAATCCTTTGCCAGAATTTACACAGCACCCTCTCAGGTCATCCGTTGAAGTTGGCCAAATGAGGGACCAATTTGCGGCATACTTCAACTCGGATGTAGGACGGGTGGAATGGCAAGAGCAAATGGTGTAAAAAAATTTTATTGCATGTTGTTGGTATGTTAATAAAAAAAACTGTTTTGATACCTGTACTGAGTGCATTCTCTGTTTTTACACTCCCAATACCATTAGCAAGTAGCCAGGTGTCTCAGTGAATTTATGATGCTGTGCTTTGTGCATCATGATTTCACTAATACTCCTGAGTAGTTAACTCTCTACATTCGTGTAATATTGCACAGACTGGATACAGCAAGGTTCCCCAACTCCAGTCCTCATGGGCCACCAACAGATCATGTTGTAATGAAATAAAAAGAGTATTCCATACAACATGATTGTCACGCCGTGCTCACCTGGGGGCGGGACCTCGGTCCCGACGTCATCTCTTCCGGAGCTGCGGTCACTCCGGGGGTCCCGTAGGGTGCGCACGCGCAGCTCTCGTCCCCGGGCCTCCTCCTACATGTCACGTTTGCGCTTGCGCGCTCCTGTCAGTGCTGTATAGGGCTCGGTCCTCTCTATGGTAATGGAGGACCTGACCCGGAACCTGTAGTGGTCATGTGCTTTCTGGCTAGTTCCTGACCCGGAACCAGTAGTAGTCATGTGCTATATCAGACGACCTCCCCCTAGGGGAGGTGCCTGATTATTGTTGTGCTTCCTGGCTTGGTCTGCCGTGTCCCTGCCTGGCTGTGCGCTGTACTCAGGTCCTCTGCCTTGCACTCTGTTGTGCCTCTTGGCACACGCTCTGAATCTGCACTCTGCTTTGTACTTGGTTGTGCCTCCTGGCACACGCTCTGACCCTGTGTTCTGTCTCGTACTCGGTTGTGCCTCCTGGCACATGCTCTGACACTGTACTCTGTCTCATACTCGGTTGTGCCTCCTGGCACACGCTCTTACCCTGTACTCTGTCTTATACTCAGTCGTGCCTCCTGGCACACACTCTGATTCCGTGCTCTGTCTTATACTCAGTTGTGCCTCCGGGCACACACTCTGATCCTGTACTCAGTCTCTTACTCTGTTACACCTCCTGGCACACCTGCTGCCTGACTCAGTGCTCTGACGTGCTCCTTGCACGCTTCCTGCTTCACTCACACCCGGACGAACGAAGTCTCTGTATACCACGTGTTCCCGTGTCCACACTTTACACGTTCCTGCAGACACTCTCACCCACTCGTGTCTCCTGTGAGCCGGCCGCCTGGTGCCAGCAGTCGTGGTGCCTCACCCCCTGGGGCTTGCCCCTGACACTCCCTGTATAGGGGGTGGTCTTCACTAGGTCAGCTCGCCCTGGGAGGGTTGGTGTCACGACCCAGAGGGTCCACTCCAGGAGTCGTCACAATGATCTGTTGGTGGCCCATGAGGACTGGAGTTGGGGAACCGTGCAATATTACAAGAATGTAGAGACTGCTGTGGAAAAGACAAGTCATGCAGATTTGTTGCGTTGACAACACATCTCTCCAAGGCTGACACAAGAAACACGTCAGTAATGGAGATATCTGGTGGCAAAAACGCTAAGAGTGCGGCACTGTGTGTGTACGGCGCAGTGTGTGTAGTCGGCGCAGTGTGTGTAGTCGGCGCAGTGTGTGTACGGCGCAGTGTGTGTAGTTGGCGATAGACACAGTAACCAATCCAGATTTTGTGAAAGCACAAGTGCACATTTATTTTGTAACAAAAAAATATATATATTTTATTAGGAATGACGTTTGGGGGAAGTTTTGGATACTTTGGGTGTGTGGAGAGACGAGGAACGACTGGAGGTTGAGGAAGGGGTTCTAGGAGAAGGGGCGATGAAAGTACTGGGGGAAGGGAGCTCTGGAATGGACAAGGAGGCATGTTGAGAGACATTAGGAGGAGAGGGTGGATGGACGAACAAAATTTATTTATTTTTTTTCTTCTTTGGCGCAGGAATATCCTGCCCGGACCGACTGGCAGCCTGTGAACGCCTTACTTTTGTTGACCGCCTGGTGACAGTGGACTGTGGCGTTGCCCTGTAAAAAAGGGAATGCGGATCCCCACTTTGCTGCTCTTTGGTGGCGGTGCTGCTGGAAGTGGCAGTGGCGGTGCTGCTGGAAGGGGAGAAGGCAGCAGGATTGTCACCTCACGATCAGCTTGGGCCACTTCTTGCCGAGATGGCGAATAGACCGATCCAGAAGAACACATGCTGAAATGAAAACAAAATAAACATTAGTACATTATAAAATTGTACAGGACACACAGACATTATGTTGAAGAATACTCACATTTTGGCTCCTGAAGCTTGTATCCACACTTGTAAAGGCTCTTCTGGGCTTTTGACTGCTCTCTGCAAGCTGTCTGTGGAGTAATTGTCTGACCCTGAAGACACCTTCTTTTATCTACACTCCTCCCAAACAATGTTGCTTGTTTAGGGGGAATTTTAGACAAGTGTCTAGACATTGTTTACTCAAAGCGCATGCGCGCACAAGGCACTGACGTGCGCGGTGCCAAGCGCTCATCAGCGATCACATAGAGTGTAATGCTATTTTTGGGCGCACACGTGCGCGAGATTTTTTTTTTTAAGTATGTAGGCGGAGCAAAAAATGCAACATGTAGCGTTCGGCACGTCTGGGCGCACACCTGTAAAATGTGCAGCGCACGCTAAGCGCTCATGAGCGCGTACAATCGCAAGACCCTGCGATCACCATGTTAAAGATAGGGCAACATTGCGCGTGCGCCCTATAGCGTACGATGCGCTGTGCGATCAAACGCTAGTGTGAAACCAGCCTTAGCCTCACAATTATCTCACCCACGTCAGGGCTCCTCATGTGGCTTCAGCATCCCGCACACGTGCATTCCCTCCAGGGAACTCTCCGGCACACATCGCCATTGCTCACAGTGTCCACACGTGCTGTCAGGCAGGAAGCCCCATCTCAGCAGGACCTTCCAGACTGGCCCAACCAGGTCCAAGCCTTCACCCCATGTGACCTACCCTGGCCACATTATATGGTCTATAGCCACGCCCACCGGGTCACATGACTATGACCTCATCACAGGTCCTTCACACACTTACATAGCCTTTTAATACAGGCGTTTTCAGACCCACCCTTGGGTGGGTATGTAGGTAGCCAGACCGGCCCATCTCTCTAATTACCTGGAGACTTCTCCCTTACACCTTGAAACAACACCTTAGCAATATCACTGCTGATCAATACGCATACCTAAGTCTCCATCTCAAGGCCACCCTGTTATGAGCTCATTTTCTCCTTCACCTTTGATGTCCGATGATCTCCCTCTGCTGGTGAAAGGAGGTAGTGAAATTGATTTGGATGGGAAAAACCTGTCATCTGAACAGGTGGAGTGTGATTGGACATCCAGAATCTCTGAGTGGATATAAGGCCGCCGACGCCCTGCTGGGTTGCTGGTGATCCTCTCTGCTCTGAGCTCTGGCCTCCAGTTTAGTCCTGTCTACTAAAGCTAAGTTTTTGCTCTGCTTTTGTTCCATGAGGTTTTGTCTGGTTTACTTAGTGTTTGTGTTCAGCCAGCCCTGGTTGGGACTGGCTGAACTCCATTTTTGTCTCTGATCAGTTGATCTCTTTGCTCTGTTTTCTGAATATACCTGAGTGCTGATATAGTGATTTTGAAGTCTAGTGACTTCAGGGCCTTTTCTATCAGACATGTTGGACATTATTTTTGGCAGGGTTTTTAAGTGATTCTTTCCTGTCCTATCTAGTTAGTGAGGGCCCCATCGTTTGCTCAGCCTGTCTTTCTGTCTGTGTTTGTGTTTTCCTCTGTTTTCACCGTCAATACATGTTGGGGGCTGTCTATTGCTTTGGGGTCTGCTCTGGGGCAGTTTAGATTTCCCCTTTCTTTCTTTAGGTTTATTTAGTTCTCCGGCTGTGAACGAGGTGTCTAGGATCACCGTAGGAACACCCCACGGCTACTGTTAGTTGTTGTGAATAGGATCAGGGGTCTGCAATCCGCTAGCTACCAACCTGTCTGGTTTTCTGGACTTAGCTTGTATTTCTGTTTTTTCCTCCTCCGGTGACTCATTCATAACAGAATCACCAGTCATACCGCAGATTCTAGGGTACTCAATAGCAGGAAAGAATTTTAAAAAAAAAGTGTCAGAATTTTTTTTTTTATTTATGTATAATTTTTCCTCTTTTTCTCTGGGGCCGTAGGAGGAATTTTCTTAATGGAGATCAAGCAATTGTCTGATCGTGTGGAGCAGCTGGCTGCTGAAGTGCTGGGAATTTCCGCCTATCTTGCTCATTCACTTGCTGCTGAACCAAAGATTCCTACTCCTGATGTGTTTTTTGGGGATCGGTCTAAATTTTTGAATTTTAAGAATAATTATAAATTATTTCTTGCCTTGAAGCCTAACTCATCGGGGAGCTCTGCGCAGCAGGTTAAAATTGTCATGTCCTTGCTGCGCGGCGATCCCCAGGATTGGGCGTTTTCTTTGACACCTGATGATCCTATTCTAACTAATGTGGACGCATTTTTTCAAGCCTTGGGGTTGTTGTATGATGAACCTAATGCTATTGATCAAGCTGAGAAAGCCCTGTTGGCATTGAGCCAGGGTCAGGATTCTGCAGAGTTATACTGTCAAAACTTCCGAAAGTGGGCGGTCCTTACTACCTGGAATGATGGTGCCTTGGCAGCTCTCTTTCGGAAGGGTTTGTCAGAAACCGTAAAAGATACTATGGTGGGATTTCCTGTTCCCTCTGGTCTTGACGATTCTATGTCATTAGCCATTCAGGTTGATCAGCGTTTATGTGAACGTAAAAGTACATGAGAAATGTTGCCACCTGTTGAACAAATGTCTGAACCTATGCAATGTGATAGCGTTTTGTCTAGGGCGCAACGTCAGGAGTTCAGAAGGCGTAATAAGCTGTGTTTTTTCTGTGGAGATGCCTCTCATATGATTTCTGTCTGCCCTAAACGAGAGAAACCTTTTGCACACACATTTGCTGTGGGTGGTGTTCAACCTAAGTTTCTTCTGGCAATTACTCTGATCTGCTCCCTGTCCACATTTTCCGCTAAGGCTTTTGTGGATTCGGGAGCGGCTCTGAACCTGATGGACTTGGATTTTGCTAAACATTGTGGGTTTCCTATGACACCTCTGCGGACGCCTATCCCTTTGAGGGGTATTGATGCTACTCCTTTGGCGAAGAATAAACCTCAGTTTTGGACCCAGGTGGTAATGCGGGTCGCCCCAGACCATCAAGAAAATTGCAGATTTTTGGTGTTGCATAATTTGCATGATACCATTGTTCTGGGATTTCCCTGGTTGCAAATCCATAATCCAGTTTTGGATTGGAAATCTGTGTCTGTGGGGTTGTCGGTGTGCTCTTGGTGACGCTCCTGTTTTCTCCACCTCTCCCCAGTCGCATGATGTTCCTGACTATTTGGCTGATTTTTATGATTTATTTAGTGAGAATAAGTCTGTGTCTTTGCCTCCTCATAGGAGTTATGACTGTGCGATTGAGTTGAGCCCTGGGTGTAAATTTCCCAAGGGTCGACTTTTCAATTTATCTGTACCCGAGCACGAGGCTATGCGATCTTATAGGAGGCGTTGGAGAAGGGTCATATTAGACCATCCTCTTCACCCTCGGGTGCTGGGTTTTTTTTTTCGTGGCCAAGAAAGATGGTTCATTAAGGCCTTGTATTGACTATCGTTCCCTCAACAAAATTACTGTTAAATATCAGTATCCGCTACCCCTGATTTCTGATCTATTCTCCAGAGTTAAAGGTGCTTGCTGGTTTACCAAGCTTGACCTCAGGGGGGCGTATAATCTTATTCGCATTAAGCATGGGGATGAATGGAAGACGGCGTTTAATACTCCGGAGGGACATTTTGAGTACCTGGTGATGCCTTTTGGGCTCACTAATGCCCCTTCTGTCTTCCAGTGCTTCATGAATGATATTTTCCGGGACTTTGTGGATAAATTTTTGATCCTCTATTTGGATGATATTTTGATCTTTTCCAGGGATTGGGATTCTCATGTGGAACATATTCGGACTGTGTTCCGGATTTTGAGGGAGAATTCCCTGTATGTTAAGGGATCGAAATGCCTTTTTGGTGTACAGAGGATTTCGTTTTTGGGATTTATTTTGTCTCCGTTAACTATTGAAATGGACCCGGCCAAGGTACAGGCCATTTATGATTGGGTTCAGCCCACTTCTTTGAAGGCCCTCCAGAAGTTTTTGGGTTTTGCTAATTTTTATTGTAAATTTACAGCTAATTTTTCTGGTATTGCCAAACCATTAACTGATTAGACTAAGAAGGGTGCTGATGTGCTGAATTGGTCTCCAGAGGCTGTTTCTTCCTTTCAGGAGCTGAAGCGAAGGTTCACTTCTGCTCCGGTTTTGCGGCAACCTGATGTCTCACTCCTGTTTCAGGTAGAATCATAGAATCATAGAATCGTAGAGTTGGAAGGGACCTCCTGGGCCATCTGGTCCAACCCCCTGCTCAAAGCAGGATTCGCTAAATCATCCCAGTCAGATGTCTGTCCAGCCTCTGTTTGAAGACTTCCATTGAAGGAGAACTCACCACTTCTTGTGGCAGCCTGTTCCACTCATTGATCACTCTAACTGTCAAAAAGTTTTTTCTAATATCTAATCTGTCTCCTCCCATTCAGTTTCATCCCATTGCTTCTAGTCTTTCCTTGTGCAAATGAGAATAAAGTTGATCCTTCTACAATGTGACAGCCCTTTAGATATTTGTAGACAGCTATTAAGTCTCCTCTCAGTCTTCTCTTTTGCAAACTAAACATTCCCAAATCCTGCAACCTTTCCTCATAAGACAGGGTTTGCAGACCGGTCACCATTCTGGTCGCTCTTTTCTGATCTTGCTCCAGTTTGTTGATGTCTTTTTTAAAATGTGGTGCCCAAAACTGGACACAATATTCCAGATGAGGTCTGACCAAAGAGGAGTAGAGGGAAATAATGACTTCACGTGATCTAGACTGTATGCTTCTGTTAATACATCCTAGAATTGCATTTGCCTTTTTTGCTGCTGCATCACACTGTTGACTCATATTCAGTCTGTGATCTATTAGTATACCCAAGTCTTTTTCACATGTGCTGTCATGGACGCTTCTGAGATTGGTGCAGGAACTGTTTTGTCCCAAAAAGATCCGGTAACATCTAAAATGAATCCCTGTGCTTTCTTTTCCCGAAAGTTCTCCCCATCCGAACGCAACTATGATGTGGGGAATCGGGAACTGTTAGCCATGAAATGGGCATTTGAGGAGAGGAGACATTGGTTGGAGGGAGCTAAACATCAAGTCATGGTCCTTACTGACCACAAAAATTTGATTTACCTTGAGTCGGCCAAACGCTTGAATCCTAGACATGCTAGGTGGGCCTTGTTTTTCACACGTTTTGATTTTGTGATCTCTTTTCTTCCGGGCACTAAGAATGTCAAGGCAGACGCCCTGTCTAGGAGTTTCTTTGCTGATTCTCCTATTGTGACCAAGCCTGCTACCATCTTAGGTGAGGGGTTAGTTCTTTCTGCCATCTCGCCCGATTTGAGACGTGCTCTGGAAGAGTTTCTGGAGGACAAACCTGAGCGTTGTCCCATTGGAAAATTGTATGTTCCTGACCAGTGGAGGAAGAGAGTAATGTCTGAAGTTCATTGCTCCGCATTGGCTGGTCATCCAGGTATTTTTGGTACTAGAGAGTTGGTGAGTCGGTCTTTTTGGTGGCCTGCCTTGTCTCGTGATGTCAGGAATTTTGTGCAGTCCTGTGGGACTTGCTCCCGGTCTAAACCTTGTTCTCGCTCTAGTGGGTTGTTGATGCCTTTGCCGGTGCCCAGGAGGCCATGGACCCATATTTCAATGGATTTTATTTCTGATATGCCTGTCTCTCAGAGAATGACTGTTATTTGGGTGATTTGTGATAGATTCTCTAAGATGGCCCATCTTGTACCACTCCCTAAGTTGCCATCTTCCTCAGAGTTGGTGCCCTTGTTTTTGCAACAGGTGGTTCGCTTGCATGGGATTCCTGAGAACATTGTGTCTGACAGAGGAGTTCAGTTTGTTTCTAGATTTTGGAGGACTTTTTGTTCCAAGCTGGGAATTCAGTTGTCCTCCTCTGCGTTTCACCCTCAGACCAATGAGCAGACGGAGAGAGCAAACCAGACTTTGGAGTCTTATTTGAGATGTTTTATCTCTGCTGATCAGGATGATTGGGTCTCATTTTTGCCTGTGGCCGAATTTGCTTTAAATAATAGAGCTAGTTCTGCCACTTTGATGTCACCTTTTTTTTGTAACTTTTGGTTTCATCCTCGATTCTCTTCAGGGCAGGTGGAGTCTTCTGCCTGCCCAGGTGTTGACACTGTGGTGGAGAGAATGCACCAGATCTGGGACCAAGTGGTGGATATGTTGTCTCTCTCCCAGGAAAAGGCCCAGCGGTTTTCCAACCGGCATAGGACCATTGGTCCCCGGTTTTAGGTGGGTGATATGGTTTGGTTGTCATCAAAGAATATATCTATGAAAGTGGCTTCTCCAAAGTTTAAACCTAGATTTATTGGACCTTACAAGATTTTGGAGATTCTTAATCCGGTCTCTTTTCGATTGGCTCTTCCTGTTACATTCAAGATCCATAGCGTGTTTCATAAGTCTCTGTTAAAGAGGTTTGTTGAGCCAGTAGTTCCTGTGGTGGCACCTCCTGACCCTGTATTGGTTGAAGGTAAAGTGGAATATGAGGTTGAGAAGATACTGGATTCTCGTCTGGCTGGACGGAGACTCCAGTATTTGGTTAAGTGGAAGGGTTATGGCCAGGAGGATAATTCTTGGGTTTCTGCATCCGATATTCATGCCGAAAGATTGGTTCGTGCTTTTCATCGGGCCCATCCTGATCGCCCTGGTGGCGTGGATGAGGGTTCGGTGACCCCTCCTCAAGGGGGAGGTACTGTTATGAGCTCATTTTCTCCTTCACCTTTGATGTCCGATGAACTCCCTCTGCTGGTGAAAGGAGGTAGTGAAATTGATTTGGATGGGAAAAACCTGTCATCTGAACAAGTGGAGTGTGATTGGACATCCGGAATCTCTGAGTGGATATAAGGCCGCCGACGCCCTGCTGGGTTGCTGGTGATCCACTCTGCTCTGAGCTCTGGCCTCCAGTTTAGTCCGGTCTACTAAAGCTAAGTTTTTGCTCTGCTTTTGTTCCATGAGATTTTGTCTGGTTTACTTAGTGTTTGTGTTCAGCCTGCCCTGGTTGGGACTGGCTGAACTCCATTTTTGTCTCTGATCAGTTGATCTCTTTGCTCTGTTTTCTGAATATACCTGAGTGCTGATATAGTGATTTTGAAGTCTAGTTACTTCAGGGCCTTTTCTATCAGATGTGTTGGACATTATTTTTGGCCGGGTTTTTGCGTGATTGCAGACAGTTGCTTTTCTTTCCTGTCCTATCTAGTTAGTGAGGGCCTCATCGTTTGCTCAGCCTGTCTTTCTGTCTGTGTTTGTGTTTTCCTCTGTTTTCACCGTCAATACATGTTGGGGGCTATCTATTGCTTTGGGGTCTGTTCTGGGGCAGTTTAGATTTCCCCTTTCTTTCTTTATGTTTATTTAGTTCTCCGGCTGTGAACGAGGGGTCTAGGGCACCGTAGGAACACCCCACGGCTACTGTTAGTTGTTGTGAATAGGATCAGGGGTCTGCAATCCGCTAGCTACCAACCTGTCTGGTTTTCTGGACTTAGCTTGTATTTCTGTTTTTTCCTCCTCCGGTGACTCATTCATAACACCACCCACCTTGAGATACATAACCATCCTTCAGGATTCTGCCACTCATCCGTTCTCTTGGGACATCCACACAGCGCCCCCTAGTGGACACATTGGTTACTACACCACAGTTTGAAGCATCATATGTGGGAAAAGGACGAAAAGTTCCAGGTGGCTGAATACTGTCGGAAGGCACTGTACCTGTTCACCGCAGGAGGGTCATAGAGCAACAGGGTTCAGAGTTCTTCTTTTCATTTACAAATGATAATGAAGCCGGGCGTCTAAGCTCAATTTGAGGGTGACCCGTGCCTCATCAAGAGATGGTTTGACGGATTAGTCCTATTCTTGCATGACATTTATGACACTGACCCTCCATCATATAGACAAGCACCAATATGCCAGGACATTCTTAAAGGGATTCTCCATGAGATTACAGGCAGGGAATGGAAATCTCAGCAAACATTCACCGTGGGCCTTCACTGGATGAAGAACCACAAAAATATGGAAATAGCAATGAACAGAGGACTTTAAAGTGTTGTCCTGATCAGCTGGTGTTCAGGGTTTTATCACTGCCGTTATCTAATGGTCCCATGATTGCACAGTGTTTTACCCTCCGATGCAGTCACCATAGGTCCGCAATGCATTATAATGTACGGTATATTACGCTCCGGTGCAGTCACCATAGGTCAGCAATGCATTATTATGTACGGTGTATTACGCTCCAGTGCAGTCACCATATGTCAGCAATGCAATATAATGTACGGTGTATTACGCTCCGGTGCAGTCACCATAGGTCAGCAATGCATTATACTGTACGGTCTATTACGCTCCAGTGCAGTCACCATATGTCAGCAATGCAATATAATGTACGGTGTATTACGCTCCGGTGCAGTCACCATAGGTCAGCAATGCATTATACTGTACGGTCTATTACGCTCCGGTGCAGTCACCATAGGTCAGCAATGCATTATAATGTACGGTCTATTACGCTCCGGTGCAGTCACCATATGTCAGCAATGCAATATAATGTATGGTCTATTACGCTCCGGTGCAGTCACCATAGGTCAGCAATGCAATATAATGGACGGTGTATTACGCTCCGGTGCAGTCACCATAGGTCAGCAATGCATGATACTGTACGGTCTATTACGCTCCAGTGCAGTCACCATATGTCAGCAATGCAATATAATGTACGGTGTATTACGCTCCGGTGCAGTCACCATATGTCAGCAATGCATGATACTGTACGGTCTATTACGCTCCGGTGCAGTCACCATATGTCAGCAATGCAATATAATGTACGGTGTATTACGCTCCGGTGCAGTCACCATATGTCAGCAATGCATGATAATGTACGGTCTATTACGCTCCGGTGCAGTCACCATAGGTCAGCAATGCATTATAATGTACGGTCTATTACTCTCCGATGCAGTCACCATAGGTCAGCAATGCAATATAATGTACGGTGTATTACGCTCCGATGCAGTCACCATAGGTCAGCAATGCATTATAGTGTACGGTGTATTACGCTCCGATGCAGTCACCATAGGTCAGCAATGCATTATAATGTACGGTGTATTACGCTCCGGTGCAGTCACCATAGGTCAGCAGTGCATTATTATGTACTGTGTATTACGCTCTGGTGCAGTCACCATAGGTCAGCAATGCATTATAATATACGGTGTATTACGCTCCGGTGCAGTCACCATAGGTCAGCAATGCATTATAATGTACGGTCTATTACTCTCCGATGCAGTCACCATAGGTCAGCAATGCAATATAATGTACGGTGTATTACGCTCCGATGCAGTCACCATAGGTCAGCAATGCATTATAGTGTACGGTGTATTACGCTCCGATGCAGTCACCATAGGTCAGCAATGCATTATTATGTACTGTGTATTACGCTCCGGTGCAGTCACCATAGGTCAGCAGTGCATTATTATGTACTGTGTATTACGCTCCGGTGCAGTCACCATAGGTCAGCAATGCATTATAGTGTACGTAGTATTACCCTCTGATGCAGTCACCATAGGTCAGCAATGCAATATAATGTGCAGTGTATTACGCTCCGATGCAGTCACCATAGGTCAGCAATGCATTATAATATACGGTGTATTACGCTCCGATGCAGTCACCATAGGTCAGCAATGCATTTTAATGTATGGTGTATTACGCTCTGGTGCAGTCACCATAGGTCAGCAATCCATTATAATGTACGGTCTATTACGCTCCGGTGCAGTCACCATAGGTCAGCAGTGCATTATAATGTACGGTGTGTTACGCTCCGATGCAGTCACCATAGGTCAGCAATGCATTATAATGTACGGTTTATTACGCTCCGGTGCAGTCACCCTCTGTCAGTGAAGCAATATAATGTACGGTGTATTACGCTCCGGTGCAGTCACCATAGGTCAGCAATGCATTATAATGTACGTTGTATTACGCTCCGGTGCAGTCCCCATAGGTCAGCAATGCATTATAATGTACGATGTATTACGCTCCGATGCAGTCACCATAGGTTAGTAATGCATTATAATGTACCGTGTATTACGCTCCGATGCAGTTACCATAGGTTAGTAATGCATTATAATGTACGGTGTATTACGCTCCGATGCAGTCACCATAGGTCAGCAATGCATTATAATGTACGGATTATTATTACTCTCCGGTGCAGTCACCATCTGTCAGTGAAGCATTATAATGTATGGTGTATTACGCTCCGGGGGAAGTCACCATAGATCAGCAATGCATTATAATGTATGGTGTATTACGCTCCGGTGCAGTCACCATAGGTCAGCAATGCATTATAATGTACGGTGTATTACCCTCTGGTGCAGTCACCATAGGTCAGCAATGCATTATAATGTACGGTGTATTACGCTCCGGTGCTGTCACCATAGGTCAGCAATGCATTATAATGTACGGTGTATTACGCTCTGGTGCAGTCACCATAGGTCAGCAATGCATTATAATGTACGGTGTATTACGCTCCGGTGCAGTCACCATAGGTCAGCAATGCATTATAATGTACGGTGTATTACGCTCTGGTGCAGTCACCATAGGTCAGCAATGCATTATAATGTACGGTGTATTACGCTCCGGTGCAGTCACCATAGGTCAGCAATGCATTATAATGTACGGTGTATTACGCTCTGGTGCAGTCACCATAGGTCAGCAATGCATTATAATGTACGGTCTATTACGCTCTGGTGCAGTCACCATAGGTCAGCAATGCATTATAATGTACGGTTTATTACGCTCCGGTGCAGTCACCATAGGTCAGCAATGCATTATAATGTACGGTGTATTACGCTCCAGTGCAGTCACCCTCTGTCAGTGAAGCATTATAATGTACGGTGTATTACGCCCCGGTTGGTTCAGCTGATGAGTCGATGTTTCTGTTTTCCTCTAGAGAAGAATAAGATTTTGCAGGGTCTGGAGAACGTGGAGGCTCTGGAGGGTGGAGAAGCTCTCTTTGAGTGCTACCTGGCAAAGCCGGAGTGCTACAGTTACAACTGGCTGGTGGATGACGATCCGGCCAAGACCTCCGACAACGTGGAGATGGTTTACTTTGAGAATGGCCGCAGACATCTGCTTCTGCTGAAGAACCTGAGGGCGGAGGACAGCTGCAGGGTGACATTCATGGCTGGGGACGCCGTGTCCTCAGCTTTCCTGAGTGTGCGAGGTGAGGAGAGTGAGAAATGTCTGTCCATGGACGTTCATCGTCAGTGGTGTGGTATAGTAGAGGGTGAAGGGGGCCATGGTGGGATTCTGAATCTATGGTGTAATAATGGTTGCCCTGAAAACGCATTTATTCAGACTGGCCTATCGCCTCAACACATTAACCTAATCTATCCCTGTGTGGCACAGCCAAAAGTTTTACCATAACCAGGTTCCCCGCATCATGTTCCCACATGCTTTATGCATCCATTAGCCCTCTGTGTCTGTACTGTTACACACTTTATGGCTGGTCCATACAATCAGGGCAGCTGTTACCACCCACCTTTCGAGTCTCCCTCTTTCCTCATAGACTGTAAACTTGCGAGCAGGGCCCTCACTCCTCTTGGTATCTGTTATGATCTATGTGATTATTGTTATGCTGTGATGTCTATTGTCTGTACAAGTCCCTTCCGAAATGTAAAGTGCTGCGGAATATGTCGGCGCTATAGAAATAACATTATTATTATTATAATGGTTGTGGATGGTGACGCTGAAGAATAAACTACTCAGGTCCTCATCCCCATTCTGTCTTCTCAACGGCTCTTTTGAGGGCAATCTTTCACTCAGATATGTTTGACATGTGGATGCATCCGTCCCTCAGATCTGACACCTAGACTATGCCGACCCTCAGATCTGACACCTGGACTATGCCGACCCTCAGATCCAATTTGTGGACTCTGCCTCAGATCTGATTTATGCCACACCCCAGACCTGACCTGCCAAGAATCAAACCTGACCTGTGCCACCCCCAGACCCGACCTATGCCACAAATCAAATCCAACCGGTGTCATGAATGAGACTTGACCATATATATAGATATATAGGTGTATGTATATATATAGATAGATAGATACACCCCCCCCCCAGGTACAGTTACTGCCAGCTGCAGAATAACCAAATAACCACTAGCTGCCACCACCAGTTGTTTGTACAAGTCGATTGGACATGCATTGCAGCTAGCGTATGACTTCAGGGGTGTGGTTTACAGAACAAGAGGAACAAAGCTATTAAATTTAATATATTTAACAAGAAAGATAGGCAGTGTTCATAAAAATATACAAAGATGATACAAAATACGCTACAATATATACAATTCCATAAAATAAAAAGGAATAACAAAAGAATACTACTAAACCTGTGTCATGAAAGTGGCTCCGGGCTTAGTGGAGGGAGGTACTCCTTAGGAAAATAAACAGAACCACAGCAAGCTGTACTGTCTGGGACAGCAAAATACAAAAACCCAAATTCGGCTTTGTATTAGATCCAGGTTACATCCACACACCTCCCCTTGATGAGCCCATGTGGGTGCTGGTTGTGGGATTGCTAGGTCTTTTAGACTTTTATGAAATCCCCAACTTATAGGATGTCTTTGCCCTTAGAGGTCCCAGGCGGTTGATATTGTCGTCATGTTTTCTATTGCGATTTTACTGTCGAGATGAAACATGGCCTGGATAGCATCATCCATCGCGCTGTTATTAAGTTGTAGGGATTCTAATGACCTTCCGTATATATGAGTGAATGTGTTCTGTTTGTCCCTTCACTACAACTCCAAAATATATCTGCTACAAATATCAGATAAGTGCAAATCCCAATATTTACCACTGACCCCTGCTCCAAATGGTCTGAGAAAAATCATTTGAAGAGAGGAAGCCCCTGCACTTCCTATAAAAATAATTACGAAAAAATTAAAAAGTTGTCCAAAAAACAGGTCAAAAAGCGATAATAAAATTGTGAAGCATTGTGAACAGTATTAATAAAATGACGGCTAGAAAGTAAAGAACAAAATAAACCTCCCTCAATAGAGAATACATATAAATTAATGTAAAGTGACAGTGAATTAAATAAAAATTATATTATTCAGTACTGTGCCTGCCATTGTGCTCCATGCCTGAGTATAGCATTCTAACTAATATTTTTTTACTAGCTAAATGTGAAACCGCCTGCTGTATCCCACCTTGTCACTTAGTGCTGTGGTGATATGAAAATGTCTGCAGACTTATGGCACATTCATTAAAATTATAATTTTTCAGTTGCAAAAAGTGAGACAGCCCGCCGTATCACAATCGGTCATTTTGTTGGCTTGAAATTAAGCATTAGTGGCTTGATCCAGAGGCCACAAAAAAGTCTTCTGTTCCTAGTGTCATACAGTAGGGGACATCTGACTTTCAAGTTGTTTGTAGCATAACTTCTTTGACATACAGGCCTCATCCACATTCAAACAATTCTTCTATGAGTAACATGATACAGCACACCATATTTCACCTTGGGATTTACTGTCGCAGAAATTCAGCTGTTTGCAGAGCTGGTGCAGAATTTAAAATGTAATTTTTGTTACTAATACTGTGCTCCTACCACACTATCTGAGCAACATGACTGGGAAAAAGTGAGGCCGTGGTGAAATGAATTAGGATTGGTGATCAAGGTGTACATGGGGTAGGAGGTAATGTTTGTGAAAGCACTAGTAAACCAACGTCACGTCCTATGCAAAGACAACTAAAAACTTCTGTTACTGGACAGGCTACACCACAGCGGTACGCCTTGTTGATGAGGCCCAGAAAGAACATGTGCGTGAGTGAATGGCAAGCTCAGCTTCAAGTGGCCGCTCCTCTTCCTCCACCTCAACAACACACAGTACCGTCCACAGAGGTGGCACCCAAATTCCCCTTGCTTCCCCCCGTGTCCCAACTCTCCAACCGTACACCTGACTGTACGGAACCACAGATGGGTGCGTCTGAAGAGCTGCTCACACATTCTGTACCATGGTCATCACAAGTGTACTCAAAAGTTTCACAGAGTCAAGAGGAGTAAATCTGGACCGATGCCCAAAATTTTTTTAGCTTTGACCCAGGGCAGGATGAAGTAGGGTCCGAACAGCATCCTGACCCTCGTCATCAGACATTAACCCCTGGGGGGTGATCCTGATGGGACTCAGATATCTGAGCCTCACACGGATTGTACTGTCACGTCAGGAAGAGGAGGAGGGTGACTCCAAGGAAGAGGGATGTGATAACACAGAGGATGATGAGGTATTAGATCCCAGTTGGTGTGAACATATAGGCACACAGCTGAGTAGGTCATCTGAGGAGGAAGACGAGGAGGTTACATTGCGCCGTACGTCGAAGACACGTAGTGATGCAAACAGCAGCATCCGTGGGTCTGCAGCTTGCAGGGGTGGCAAGGGTTGCCTAGCCTGGGCCTTTTTTTGACACTGCAGAGGATGAGCCAACTCACGTAATCTGCCAACTTTGCAAAAAAAACTGAGAAGAGGTAAAAAGTTCAATAATTTGACTACTACATGTATAAACCTTCATATGCGCAATTAGCATGTGGTAATCCAGCTCTCCAGGCTGAGTTTGATCAATGGCTGACTCTGCTGAACCTGCATCCAGGGAAGGCCATGTATGGTAACAGTGCAAACTTGGTGACAGCCTTACGGCACGGCAAGCTCACTCACGTGCCTTGCATGGCTCACGTCCTCAACCTGGTGGTGGTACAGCGTTTTCTTCGCCACTATCCTGGCCTGGGTGAGCTTCTCGACAAAGAACATAAGCTGTGTTCTCATTTCCTCCTTTCGCACCCCTCTGGTCATCGTTGCATCGATACAGAAGTCTTTGTCCATGCCAGTTAACAGGTTGATATGCGATGTGCTGGCACGGTGGAATTCCACTCTGCACACATCGTTGCGGTGACTGTGGCAGCAGGAACGAGACCTGACACAGTATGTCATGTCATATAGAATGGTGTTGTGAATTGATTTTCCCCTTCGTCACTGAAGTCTGGTGAACTCCCTATTCTGGTAAAGGAAGGTAATGAGCCTGATTATCAGGCACCTGAGCCTAATGAGGATGACTAGCTGAGTGGAGTCACGGACTGGATATAAGGCTGCCGACGCCCTTCTGCCCTGCGGGTGATTTCTCTGTGGACTTCTAGGACACCAGTCTGATTCCTGCTCCTCTAAAGCTAAGTTTTCTGCTTTCCCTGTTAGCATTAGTGTTTTGTTTTTGTTTTCCTTGCTTTTCTGGATTCTGCCATTCCCTGCTGGGGTGAGCTGAATCTCATTTTGCCTGCTGCTCTGTCTTCAGAATATTCCTGAGTACTGACATAGCTTTTTTTGAAGCCTAGCGTCTTCAGGGCCTTTTTCACTGTCAGTCTGTTGGCTCTTATTTTCATAGGGTTTTTCACGGATTGCAGACAGCAGCCTTCCTGTCCTTTCCTATCTAGTTAGCTTGGGCCCCGTCTTTGCTCAGTCTATCTTTCTGTCTGTGTTAGTGTTTTCATCTTGCTTCACCGTCATTATATGTTGGGGGCTGCCTATTGCTTTGGGGTCTGCTCTGGGGCAGTTTAGATTTCCCCTCTCTTTCTTTAGGCCTATTTAATTCTCCGGCTGTGATCGAGGGGTCTAGGGCATCGTAGGAACCCCCCACGGCTACTGTTAGTTGTTGTGGATAGAATCAGGAGTCTGCAATCCGATAGCTGCCAACCTCTCTGGTTTTCTGGACTTAGCTAGCATTTCTGTTTTTGCCTCCTACGGTGACTCAATCATAACAGAATGGGCCAACGCAGTACGGACGTGGCGCATATCACATTTACAGAGTGGGCACAGATTAAGGATCTCTGCGCACCCTTCTGCACAGTTTCGAAATGGCTACTAAGATGGTTAGCGCTGACGACGCCGTCATCAACATCACTCTTCCTGTCATCTGTATGCTGGACCACACTTTGAATAGCCTGCGGGAGGAGATGGTGGTCCCAGAAGAAGAGAAAGAAGCAGAGGAGGCTGCGGAAGGGATAACATTGTCTCCAAGTTCCAAACTGTCGTTACACAGTCAGGTGTCCTGTGTCCTTGTGTGTACCACATTGGTCTTCTTTCTTTTCTCCATGCTCAAAGAACTGTCTGAGGACTTGAGAAACCAAATTGTGAGGAAGCATGAGAAATCTCAAGGCTACAAGTCCATCTCCAAAGACCTGAATGTTCCTGTGTCTACCGTGCGCATTGTCATCGAGAAGTTTAAAGCCCATGGCACTGTGGCTAACCTCCCTAGATGTGGACGGAAAAGAAAAATTGACAAGAGATTCCAATGCAAGATTGTGCGGATGTTGGATAAAGAACCTCGACTAACATCCAAACAAGTTCAAGCTGCCCTGTAGTCCGAGGATACAACAGTGTCAACCCGTACTATCCGTCGGCGTCTGAATGAAAAGGGACTGTATGGTAGGAGACCCAGGAAGACCCCACTTCTTACCCCAAGACATAAAAAAGCCAGGCTGGAGTTTGCCAAAACTTACCTGAAAAAGCCTAAAACGTTTTGGAAGAATGTTCTCTGGTCAGATGAGACAAAAGTAGAGCTTTTTGGGCAAAAGCATCAACATAGAGTTTACAGGAGAAAAAAAGAGGCATTCAAAGAAAAAAACACGGTCCCTACAGTCAAACATGGCGGAGGTTCCCTGATGTTTTGGGGTTGCTTTGCTGCCTCTGGCACTGGACTGCTTGACCGTGTGCATGGCATTATGAGGTCTGAAGACTACCACCAAATTTTGCAGCATAATGTAGGGCCCAGTGTGAGAAAGCTGGGTCTCCCTCAGAGGTCATGGGTCTTCCAGCAGGTCAATGACCCAAAACACACATCAAAAAGCCCTAGAAAATAGTTTGAGAGTAAGCACTGGAGACTTCTAAGGTGACCAGCAATGAGTCCAGACCTGAATCCCATAGAACACCTGTGGAGAGATCTAAAAATGGCAGTTTGGAGAAGGCACCCTTCAAATATCAGGGACCTGGAGCAGTTTGCCAAAGAAGAATGGTCTAAAATTCCAGCAGAGCATTGTAAGAAGCTCATTGATGGTTACCGGAAGCGGTTGGTAGCAGTTATTTTGGCTAAAGGTTGTGCAACCAAGTATTAGGCTGAGGGTGCCAATACTTTTGTCTGGCCCTTTTTTTTGGAGTTTTGTGTGAAATGATCAATGTTTTGCTTTTTGCTGCATTCTCTTTTGTGTTTTTTCATTTAAGACAAATTAAATGAAGATACTATCAAAGAATTTGTGTTTGCAATCATTTTCAGGAAGAAACTGAGTATTATCTGACAAAATTGCAGGGGTGCCAATACTTTTGGCCACAACTGTAACATATTTTTAGATCTACCCAGTGTCCTTCAGTTTACCCTCACAGATAAGGAGAAGATTGGTGACCACCAAGTTGTCTTGTTTGATTATGTAACCTACTTGCATAGATTGTCCTCCTCTATTTTAAAAATAAACAAACTATCTGAGCTAGACAATGTATAATTAGCATAGCAGTAGACCTCACTATTCATCAAGGATAAGAGCACATTATGTTATATCAAATATCATCTTACATGTCAATATTCCAGGCTTACACAAACAGTCTGTTTTCTTGACCCACAAGAAATCATCACTTAATCCAAAAACCAACATACAGATAAGAAGTCCATTCTTCGTGGTTTGCTAAACATAGTCTTCTGGGTAGTTAAGATATAATCTGATTTCTTCACAACCCTGATTTTCCCCCCCAATGGGTTCTAACCCGGAGATCAGCCATGGCTATGATTACAACGCTCTCCAACATCCTGAGGGATACGTAATGGCCCTCTTTTATGACTTCCATCATTGCCTCACAGTATACAGTGGGTACAGAAAGTATTCAGACCCCTTTAAATGTTTCACTCTGTTTCATTGCAGCCATTTGGTGAATTCAAAATAGTTCATTTTTTTCTCATTAATGTACACTCTCCACCCCATCTTGACTGAAACAACCTCCCAGAAATGTAGAAATTTTTGCAAATGTATTAAAATAAGAAACACTGAAATCTCACATGGTCATAAGTATTCAGACCCTTTGCTCAGTGTTGAGTAGACACACCTTTTGAGCTAGTACAGCCATGAGCCTTCTTGGGAATGATGCCACAAGTTTTTCCCCCCTTGATTTGGGGATCCTCTGCCATTCTTCCTTGCAGATCCTCTCCAGTTCCGTCAGGTTGGATGATGAACGTTGGTGGACAGCCATTTTCAGGTTTCTCCAGAGATGCTCCATTGGGTTTAGGTCAGGGCTCTGGCTGGGCCAGTCAAGAATGGTCACAGAGTTGTTCTGAAGCCACTCCTTTGTTATTTTAGCTGTGTGCTTAGGGTCATTGTCTGGTTGGAAGGTGAACCTTCGGCCAAGTCGTTGGTCCAGAGCACTCTGGAAGAGGTTTTTATCCAGGATATCTCTGTACTTGGCCGCTTTCATGTTTCCTTCAATGGCAACCAGTCGTCCTGTCCCTACAGCTGAAAACACCCTCGTAGCATGATGCCACCACCATGTTTCACTGTTGGGATTGTATTGGGCAAGTGATGAGAAGTGCCTGGTTTTCTCCACACATACCACTTAGAATTGTCACCAAAAAGTTCTATCTTTGTCTCATCAGACCGGAGATTCTTATTTCTCATAGTCTGGGAGTCCTTCATGTGTTTTTTAGCAAACTTTCTGCGGGCTTTCATATGTCTGGCACTGAGGAGACGCTTCCTTCGGGCCACTCTGCCATAAATGCCCAATTGGTGGAGGGCCACAGTGATAGTTGACTTTGTGGAACTTTCTCCCATCTCCCTCCTGCATCTGTGGAGCTCATCCACAGTGATCTTGCGGTTCTTCTTTACCTCTCTCACCAAGGCTCTTCTCCCATGATTTCTCAGTTTGGCTGGACAGCCAGGTCTAGGAAGACTTCTGGTGGTCCCAGACTTCTTCTGTTTAAGGATTATGGAGGCCACTGTGCTCTAAAGGCCCTGTCACACACAGCGATCTCGCTAGTGAGATCGCCGATTTTGTGACACATCAGCGATCTCGCCAGCGAGATCGCTGTGTGTGGCGGGGATCAGCGACCGGCCCCCCTGCCGGTTATCGCTGATCGTGCTGCATCGGCCAGGGACTGTTTTCGATCGCTGGCCAGCGTGCATCATAGAATCATAGAATCATAGAATCGTAGAGTTGGAAGGGACCTCCTGGGCCATCTGGTCCAACCCCCTGCTCAAAGCAGGATTCGCTAAATCATCCCAGTCAGATGTCTGTCCAGCCTCTGTTTGAAGACTTCCATTGAAGGAGAACTCACCACTTCTCGTGGCAGCCTGTTCCACTCATTGATCACTCTAACTGTCAAAAAGTTTTTTCTAATATCTAATCTGTGTCTCCTCCCATTCAGTTTCATCCCATTGCTTCTAGTCTTTCCTTGTGCAAATGAGAATAAAGTTGATCCTTCTACAATGTGACAGCCCTTTAGATATTTGTAGACAGCAATTAAGTCTCCTCTCAGTCTTCTCTTTTGCAAACTAAACATTCCCAAATCCTGCAACCTTTCCTCATAAGACAGGTTTTGCAGACCGGTCACCATTCTGGTCGCTCTTTTCTGAACTTGCTCCAGTTTGTTGATGTCTTTTTTAAAATGTGGTGCCCAAAACTGGACACAATATTCCAGATGAGGTCTGACCAAAGAGGAGTAGAGGGAAATAATGACTTCACGTGATCTAGACTGTATGCTTCTGTTAATACATCCTAGAACTGCATTTGCCTTTTTTGCTGCTGCATCACACTGTTGACTCATATTCAGTCTGTGATCTATTAGTATACCCAAGTCTTTTTCACATGTGCTGTCACTTAGCCCTATTCCTCCCATTCTATATATGCTTTTTTCATTTTTATTGCCCAGATGTAGTACTTTGCATTTCTCCCTGTTAAAAACCATTCTGTTATTTACTGCCCACTTCTCCAGTTTATTTAAATCTTTTTGAATCCTCTCTCTCTCTTCTCTAGTATTAGCTATCCCTCCTAGCTTTGTGTCATCAGCAAATTTAATCAGTTTACCCTCAATTCCTTCATCTAAATCGTTGATAAAGATGTTGAACAATACAGGGCCCAGGACAGAGCCCTGTGGTACCCCACTTGAGACATTCTTCCAACTGGATGTGCAGCCATTTACGACCACTCTTTGGGTCCGATCACTAAGCCAGCTATGAATCCACCTAACAGTTGCCTTGTCCATTCCATACTTAGTCATTTTTTCAATAAGGATTGTATGAGAGACTTTGTCAAATGCTTTGCTGAAGTCAAGATATACTATATCTACAGCATTTCCTTGATCCACCCAATCAGTGATACCGTCATAGAAGGAAATTAAGTTAGTCTGACATGACTTATTAGTTACAAACCCATGCTGACTCTGTTTGATCACTTCATTCTTATCCAGGTATTGACTTACATGTTGTTTAATAATTTGTTCAAAGATCTTTCCTGGTATAGAAGTCAGACTCACCGGCCTATAGTTGCCTGGGTCCACCTTCTTCCCCTTTTTGAAGATAGGAACAACATTTGCTCTTCTCCAGTCTTCTGGCACTTCTCCTGTTCTCCAAGAATTTTCAAAGATTATGGAGAGTGGTTCAGAAATTTCTTCTGCTATCTCCTTCAGTACTCTGGGGTGTAATTCATCTGGACCTGGAGACTTGAATTCATTTAGGTTAGCTAAGTGTTTCCTCACTATCTTTCTGTTTATAGATATCCTGGATTCTTCTATTCCCTTAATAGGACAGTGAAGAACAGTTGATGTTACATTTCCTTTCTGAGAGAAAACAGATGCAAAATAGGAATTTAAAAGTTCAGCCTTCTCAACATCCTGTCTTACCATTTCATCATTTTCATCCTGTAAAAATCCTATAGCATCTTTGAATTTTCTTTTACTTTTGACATATCCCCAAAATCCTTTATTATTGCTTTTGACATCTCTTGCAAGCCTCAATTCATTTTCAGCTTTAGCTAATCTGATTTGTGCCCTGCAGATTCTGCAGACAGCATTATATTCTTCTTTAGATATGCCTCCCTCTTTCCATTTTATAAACATTTTTTTCTTCCTTTTTAGCATGTGCTTAAGTTCTGTGTTCACCCATCATGGTTTCCTTAAATGCTTCCTATTCTTCCCTCTTTTCGGAATTGTTAACAACTGTGCTTTGAGAATTTCATTTTTCAAGATTTCCCATCCTTCCTGGACATTTTTGTCTTTAAGGATATCCAGCCATTGGATCCCTCCAATTATCTTTCTGAATCCCTTAAAATCTGCCTTTCTGAAATCTAACCTTGACGTCTGAGTCTTCACAGGTCTTCCGCCTCTAGTTATCCAAAATTCTAAAATAGCATGGTCGCTACCTCCTAGGGTTCCAGCCACTTTTACCTCCTCAACCATTTCCTCCCTGTTTATAAGGATTAGATCCAAGGTAGCAGTTCCCCTTGTTTTCTCCACTACCTTTTGGAAGATAAAGTTGTCAGCAAGAGAGGATAAGAATTTCCTTGACCTGTTAGTTTTGCCTGAGAGAGATTCCCAACAAATGTCTGGATAGTTGAAATCTCCCATGACAACTATGTCATATTTTTTGGAGAACTTGGCCATTTGATGCATAAAGAGTTCATCCATATCTTCAGCTTGCACAGGCGGCCTGTAGTAAATGCCTACAATGGTGTCCTTTCCATTGTTCTGTCCTTGTATTCTTACCCAAACAGTTTCCACAGAACTCCCAGTCTCTGAAGCTTCAATCTCTGTGCAGATATACGCGTTTCTAACATACAATGCGACACCTCCTCCTCGTTTATCAAGTCTGTTTCTTGCAAATAAGTTGTATCCTTCTAGTCTTGTATTCCAATCATGTGTATCGTCCCACCAAGTTTCAGTGATTCCAATGACATCATATTTCTTTTCCTGTGTTAGTAGTTCCAATTCTCCTTGTTTGTTGCCCATGCTTTGTGCATTAGTATAGAAACATTTTAGTTTGTGATTGGTTTCTCTTTCTCCAATATTTTTATTAATTAGATTCTTTCGTCTTTGTTCTTCCTTTCCACTTCTATTAGCAGAGTTCTCAATAGCATTTGTCAGGTGTATGGCTTTTTCTGGTCTTTTGCTTCCCTTCCCATGTTGTTCTAGTTTAAAGCTCTCCTTACAAGTGTAGCAAGGCGACTTCCAAATACATGCTTTCCAGTCTTCGTAAGGTGCACCCCATCTCTAGCAAGTAGTCCATCGTATAAGTGGTTCACTCCGTGATCCAGAAATCCAAATCGTTGCTGACGGCACCATCGACGTAGCCAGTTGTTCACCTGCAGAATCTTATTCCACCTCCTTGTTCCATGGCCATCCACTGGGAGGATGGAAGAGAAGACCACCTGCGCTCCCAGTTCTTTCACTTTCTTGCCTAAGTCTTCAAAGTCTCTGCAGATGGTTTCCAGGTCGTTTCTTGCGGTGTCATTTGTCCCCACATGTAGTAGCAGGAATGGGTAGTCATCTGTAGGTCTGAAGAGTCCTGATATCCTGTCAGACACATCTTTAATTTTTGCACCTGGAAGACAGCACATTTCTCTTGAAGTTATATCCGGTCTGCAGATAGCGGCCTCTGTTCCTCTCAACAGGGAATCCCCCATGACCACCACTCTCCGTTTCTTCTTCACAACATTTTTCTTTCTCCATCCAGGAGGACTCTGAAGGCGTACAAGGTTGCTGCTTGTTGGAAAAGTCTTATCCTGATGTATTTCTTCATCGTTTTCCTGCGTGAGAGCCTGGTACTGGTTCCTGAGCAGTATGGGTGCTGACTGCCTCCTGATCCTCCTGCTTCTCTGGGTCACATGTCTCCATTCCTCTGTTTCTTCAGGTGCACTTCGAATTTCTTCTCTTTCTGTAACATGAAGAGATAATTCTGCTCTGTCCAAGAACTCTTCACCTTCCTTAATGATCTTCAACGTAGCCAACCTCTCTTCGAGATTTTGCAACTTTTCCTCCAACAGGGACACAAGCTTGCATTTGTGGCATGTGAAGTTTGGCTTTTCCACTGGTAAGTCTGTGAACATGTAGCAAGAAATGCAGCTCACCAAATGGCTCCTGGCCTCTTCCATCTTGAGATTTCTTAAAAACGATGAAAGATGAGCCAAAATTCGCGCGCCTATCGGCGCGCGGTTTTTCCGATTTCCTCTTTTCAGCTGCAACGGCCAAAACCCAGTGATCGTAGAGCTCGCGGAGACTCTTCACTTATCCCAGAAGGCACTGGGAATATGCAAATGATCTCCTCAAGACTCTTCCCCTGGTTTTCCGATTTCCTCTTTTCAGCTGCAACGGCCAAAACCCAGTGATCGTAGAGCTCGCGGAGACTCTTCACTTATCCCAGAAGGCACTGGGAATATGCAAATGATCTCCTCAAGACTCTTCCCCTGGTTTTCCGATTTCCTCTTTTCAGCTGCAACGGCCAAAACCCAGTGATCGTAGAGCTCGCGGAGACTCTTCACTTATCCCAGAAGGCACTGGGAATATGCAAATGATCTCCTCAAGACTCTTCCCCTGGTTTTCCGATTTCCTCTTTTCAGCTGCAACGGCCAAAACCCAGTGATCGTAGAGCTCGCGGAGACTCTTCACTTATCCCAGAAGGCACTGGGAATATGCAAATGATCTCCTCAAGACTCTTCCCCTGGAAGCGTGTGGCAGCGAATGACCAGCGATCAGCGACGCTGGTTTCTAATGTAAACATCGGGTATCCAGGAGCCGCGCGGCTCTTAGATACCCGATGTTTACCTTGGAAACCAGCGTCCTGCGTCGCTGGTCCTGATCGCTGGAGGGGCTGTCTTGTGACAGCTCACCAGCGATCAGCCTAACGATGTCCCAGCGATCCCATCATATCGGATCGTTGGTGGGATCGCTGGGACATCGTTATGTGTAACGGGGGCTTTAAGAGCCTTGAGTACTGCAGAAATTCTTTTTTAACCTTGGCCAGATCTGTGCCTTGCTACAATTCTGTCTCTGAGCTCCTTGGCCAGTTCCTTTGGCCTCATGATTCTCATTTGGTCTGACATGCATTGTGAGCTGTGAGGTCTTATGTAGACAGGTGTGCGCCCTTACAAATCAATCAGTTTAATTACACACAGCTGGACTCCAATGAAGGAGTAGAACCATCTCAAGGAGGATCACAAGGAAATGGACAGCATGTGACTTACATATGAGTGTCTGAGCAAAGGGGCTGAATACTTATGACCATGTGAGATTTCAGTTTCTCTTTTTTAATAAATTTGCAAAAAATGTCTACATTTCTGTTTTTTCAGTCAAGATGGGGTGCAGAGTGTACAGTAATGAGAAAAAAATTGACTTTTTTGAATTTACCAAATGGCTGCAATGAAACAAAGAGAGAAAAATTTAAAGGGGTCTGAATACTTTCCGCACCCACTGTATCTCTAGTGGTAGATCGGCTCGCTCAGCTACTTACGGAGGTAGGCACAGGAATGCTTTCCGTTTCAATTTTCAACTGGTTAATTAAAACAGGCTTCATAACCCAAATAAATAGACATATTCAGTCTTCTTGATTTAAGCAAAAGAATAGCGCTCACTATAGTCATTGTAACTGCAGGGATCCTCCTACTCAGGAAAACAGGTGTCAGCTCTGGAGGTCACCTCCTCCAGAGTACAGAGAACATTGAATGAACCCTAAGGCTCCACATTTAGCTTCTGGAGCCCTCTCGGGGGTGGAGATATGGTGAACAGCCTCCCACCCACTCTTCAGCTGTTTACAAAGACCCAGCCTTTGACATGGCCTATTAACCCTGCTCAGCACTTAGTATGCTGGAGAAATGTTACAGGTTCATATCACTGAGGCTAACATCACATATGGCCTGATTCATCAAAAGTGGGGGGTGCGGTGGAGTCAGACGCTTCTGATTCATTGAGAGGCCTCTCCACAAATCTTCCTCTAGTCAGAGACTGGAGGAAGATTTCTGGCATAAGGTACACCACGGCTCATCATGAATTTAGGAGAGTGGTGGTGTCATGCCCAGCTCCATCTACACAGAGCTGGTAGAAAACACCAAAAGTGGCAAAATGTTTGTGTAACTCTGGGTTTGCAACTTTTCAAAGCAATTTTGGGGCAAAATTGCTTTGTTGACTTGGAACCTACAGTATATGTGCTGTACACACAGTCAATGCTGTATATACCGTCTATATACACAGTCTATGCTTTCTAAAATCGATTCTATGTGCAGTCTATGCTATATACACAGTATGGAGGGGGGTTGTAAAGCGCACCGTGTTGTATACTGTCGGTCATGGCTGGAGATCCGCTGGAGGGTGCCAATCCTGCTGGTGAGTGCAGCCAAACTATAGAGGATGAGGGTTTCAGACCGACACATCAGCCACATAATAAAAAACTATTGGATAAACATGAAAATGGTGTAAGATTTACACAAAATTCTGACGCGTTTCTGGCACGCTAAGGCGCCCTTAATCATAGCACAATTTATGCTTCTTACACACTGTGCATCCTGTATCACCAGGGAGAGCGCGGCGGATACATCAGTCTCCTCTTCATCCCTTCAGACCCCTCAGGGTAAAGGACCTTTTGTGATTTGATAAGTTTTTGACCGCAGGTTCTTCACTTCTTCTAACCTTGGATACGGCACTGATCATGCAGGGCTGCTATTTTCAGAGCAGTTTCTGAGTTGTCAAGGAAAGCTTTAATCCTCTGAAGTGGCAACTGTGTGGTCTCACAGGAGGCCGGCGATTAGTGACCGGAGCTATTGAATATTACTCAGTCTTTTTCCCCTAATTACAGTCCTGCTGTCATAAGTGTTACATCGATGTCACCCCACAAACCCAACAACTAAAGACTGCCCCTCAGGCCTGTGTAAACGCCGCCCCTCAGACTCATTGCATGAATACCGCCTTTCAGAACAAGGTGTCTGGACTCTTCCCGTCAGACCTGACGTGTAGACTCTGCCTCTTAGACCTGTCTCGTGGCCATACAGATCAGGTGTGTGGACTCTGGCCCACAGACTTAATGTCTCAGACCCAATAAGTGGAAATCGCCCATCAGACTTGAAGTCTGAATAACTCTCCAGTCCTGACTTATTAAGCTTCTCTTCAAACTCCACCAATCAGACCTGACGTGTGGACTCCTCAGATTCAGTTCTTCAAATTCTGCCTCACAGGACCTGACACTTGGATCCCGGGTGGACTCTGACCCTCAGTCCTGACAGGTGGACTCTGACCCTCAGTCCTGACAGGTAGACTCAGACCCACATTCCCAATGGGGGGGACTCTGATGGTTAAACCAGTTGTACTGTCTCCGCCCCTTAGACCCTGCTATCTATGTTTGATCACAGGGTGGCGTCTGGATGTTGTGAAGCCCCCTGCTGACATGGAGGTGGTTGCTGGTGACCGGGCAGCATTTACCTGTGTGCTCAGTGAAGCAGTTCCAGTCAATGAGACTTCCTGGTACTTTAATGGCGCCCCCATCCTGCCTGATGAGAACTGGTCAATGCATGTGGACGGGAACCAGTACAAGCTTCTCCTGAAAGATGCTCAGAGCCAGTACTCCGGGGAGGTAGCCTTCGCCTCCAGAGATGTTGTGGTCTCTGCCAAACTGATTGTTCTGGGTAAGTCGTTCAACCAGAGGATTTTCACATTGAGGACCTTCATCTCACAAAGGGCCCATAAGTGGTGGTGGGCCCATGAGAATGTCATGAGAAGTAAGGGTTCTCACATTGCTTCTTGATATTTTTTTCCTAATGGTGCTGTTTCTTATTGAGTACTATATGGAATTTTGCAGGTTCCATAAAGGCACAACTGTAACAGCAGTCACCTCTAAAAATGGAAGTGGAACATGTTTTTGGTTCCACATGAAATACTTGCCCCCTCTGACCTATCATTGTAACTGTGGTGGAAGGGGTAGAGGGTCTCCTTCTACAGCACAGAGAAGGGGCACATTGAGTACTATATGGAATTTTGCAGGTTCCATAAAGGCACAACTGTAACAGCAGTCACCTCTAAAAATGGAAGTGGAACATGTTTTTGGTTCCACATGAAATACTTGCCCCCTCTGACCTATCATTGTAACTGTGGTGGAAGGGGTAGAGGGTCTCCTTCTACAGCACAGAGAAGGGGCACATAGTCTTCTACAGTATGGGTGAGAGGGCGGAGGGTCTTCTATAGTATGGGGGGAGGGGTCAGAGAGTCTTCTACAGTATAGGGGAGTGGGCAGATGGTCTTCTACAATATTGATGGATAGAGACTCTTCTACGGTATAGGAAAGGGGGAAAAAGGTCTTTTACAGTATGAGTGAGGGGGCGGGAGGGTATCTACTACAGTATAGGTGAGGGGGCAGAGGCTCTTCTATATTATATGGGAGTAGGCGGGAGGTCTTCTACAGTATAGAGATTGGGTGGAGACCCTTCTACAGTATAGGGAAGGGGGGCAGAGGGCAGCTGAAATGGGCACTGGGTCTTCAACTAGAGTGAACATGAAATTAGCATAGGGTCGTCTTGTACAGTATAGAAGAGTGGATGCATGGTCGTCTCGTACATTAAAGGGGAGATGGACAGAATGTCTTATTCTACAGTATAGAGAAGGTGGGCAGGTTTTTCTACAGTATAGGGTTGGAAACCGGAGGGTGGTCTTCAACAGTGTAGTTGTGGACATTCAGAGTTAGGTAAGCCTCCTGGGGTGGCATGCGATGAGCTGATTCTGGAGGAGTGAGGGGCCGTTGCTCTGAACTCCTGTTTTCCCCTATTGGCCTGTGTTGTAGTGTCATTTGCTCATGCCGTTTCTTGATTTAGTGACTCTTCTGCCTTTAGCCCTTCCCGACCCCCCAGAAGACCCTGAGATTGTCAGTAAGACCAGCAGCTCGCTGACCTTGTCTTGGTTCACACCCCTGAGTGATGGTGGGGCTCCAGTGGTTGGATATAATGTTGAGATGAAGCCCCCGGGGGGTGACTGGCAGCAATGCAACATGGAAATCATACAGAGTATGGAATATACTGTCCAAAACCTGAAGTCGGGGGAGCCCTACCGATTCCGCATCTCCTCCATTAACAAACTGGGCATAGGGGAACCGGTCCACCTCCCACAGACGGTGCAGCTAGGTGAGGAGCCGCCGCTTCACAGCTACAAACCGTGTGCAGACACTGCTGCCTGCATGGCTTGTATGAGCGATCGAAGCAGTGGGCCAGCAAACACTGATTTTAACCCGCGCCTCACATTTTACAGATCCTCAGTCAGCTCTTGTGTTTATCTCATCACAATTTTACTGTTACATCATATCTTAAACAAGTCACATCTAGAGCTGCGGTCACAATTCTGCTCTTCCATCATTTCCTAAAATACAGTGACATGTAAAAGTTTGCACACCCCTGGTAAAAATTACTGTTATTGTGAACAGTGATCTAAAAGGCCTAAAGTTACAGATGACACATTTGCTTTGTAATATATATGTAAAATATATATAAATATTATCGTTTTTTACTTTTTAAAAATTACAAAAAGGAAAATGGGCCGATTCAAAAGTTTGGATACCCTTGGAAATTTGTGTGCTGAGATAACGGTGACCTAGGTTTCAGACCTTAATTTGCCTGTTAGGTTCTGGCTTGTTCACTATTATCGTTAGGAAAGGCCAGGTGATGCAAGTTTCTCAGCTTTATTAAGACCCAGCCTCCTCTAACCTTGTGCCAAAAACAGCAGCTATGGATTCTTCTATGCAGCTACCTAGCACTCTGAAAATGAAAATGGTGGAGGCCCACAAAGCAGGAGAAGGCTATAAGAAAAGAGCAAAGCGTTTTCAAGTTGCCCTTTACTCAGTTCAAAATGTAATTAGGAAATGGCAGCTACCAGGAACAGTGGAGATCAAGATAAGGTCTGGAAGACCAAGCAAAATTTCAGTGAGGTCATGACAGAGCATGCTCTCTGCAGACACTGAACCAGCAGAAGCTGCAACATAATGTGAGGTTCTGCCATAGCATGACTTTGAGCTATTGAGCCAACAGTGACAACAGTAAGATGTGAGGCCTAGCTTGAGCATGCTCCCTACAGACACTGAATCAGCAGTAGCTTCACTGTAATGTGAGGTCCTGCCTAGCAAGCTCTCTACAGACACTGAACCAGCAGACGCTGCAACATAATGCGAGGATCTTCCAGACTATGCTTTCTTAAGCCACTGAATTAGCAGGAGTGCAGTAAGATGGTTCCAGAGTATGCTCTCTACAAACGCTGAACCAGCAGAAGCAGTTCAGCTAATATGCAGTTCAGCTACAGCATGCTTTCTACAGCCACTGAACCAGCAGGAGCTGCAGCATAGTGTGAAGTCCATCCAGAGCAATCCCAAAACTGGTAGAACTGTGAATGCAGCTTTGGATTTGTTTGGAGATGGACACAGTAATTCTGGTATCCGATGTGTGACCCCGCTGTAGATGTTAGTGGCGGCATCTCTGCTTCCTCTGTGCTGCTTTGGTTGGAGCATTCAAGCTGCGTTTTTTCTTCCCCTGATGGGGGGCAGCATGCGTGTAGTCTAGCTCTGCCCTGGGTAGAGATTAGACGCGGCGTCTTTGCATGGCTTCCCGGCTGTGGAGCTGGAGTGGAGGATGATAAACATTTATTAATAAGTATCTGAAGTTTGTGAACCCCGGAATGATGGGCATGAACCAGGTACTAATAATGGGGGACACATATCACAAGGTGGGGGCGCATATGTATACAGGAGGCGGAGGGGCAGCTGTACACAGTGAGTAAGCTGTTGAATCTGTCAGTCGTGTCCATAACTCCTATTAGTGTCATGAGGGTCCCATGCCCAAGATCCCCCTGTACAATCCAGAGCAGAGAGGATTAATCGCTCGGTCTGGTGGACTTGGCCTGTCATGTCCAGTCCAGGGGCTGCTAGCAGTAGCTTGGCATCATTAGGCGATCATCACTGATCACCAAGGGTTGTAGGATCTGGACCATGTCTGACCAGAAGGATAAGACGATAAGTTTCAGACTGGGCTGACCCCAGTCTGGCTGACATGGTGACACACGGTTGGTTGCAGGAAAGGATGTCCCAGAGGAGATAAGCTCAGGATCTGGAAGCTTTCATGATGTGATAATGCAGCTTTATGTACAGAAGGCTGGACACCAAGCCAGCTAAAGTTATGTTACAGGCCCAAGATTAACGACCAGGAGTCAAGAGATGAAAGTCAGAGGTAAGATATGTGAGCCAGACATCAGTGAAAAAGGTGGAAGGTCAAAGATGAGTCAGGAGTAAGAAATGAAGGTCAGAAGATAGATGAAGGACAGGAAATCAGAAATGAGGGTTAGAGATAAGAGATAAGGCTACAGGTGAAGGGTAGGATTCAGGTGAGGGTCAGACATTAAGGTCAAGGATTAGTGATTAAGGTCTGGGATCAGAGATAAGGATTAGGATTTCTAGATTAAAAAAGAATTGAACATTGCATACAACTTTATTCCGGGCGATTATAAGAAACTCTGTAATGCATCTCGTCAGACAGATTGGCCTATTCCCCACTTATCAGACAGCACAGGTTCCCGGTCATCTCTGACCCCACAGAGTCAAAGATAACCATTTGGGTTAGAGATGACTGTTGAGGCTCGGAGGAGACAGTGATTAGAGGCCAGGGATAATGATCGGGGTCAGAGATTAGCGGTTTGGGGTGTTAGCGTCATCATGTCCATATATAATAAGGCAGACATCAGCTTCCAATCTTAACGTTTAATTTTCCATTTGCAGAAGAACCTGTGACTGTTCAACGTCCACTACAACATCAATCTGTAGCCCCGGGGGAGACTCTGCGCCTGGAGTGTGAACTGTCCAAGGAAAGTCGTGATGTCAGCTGGATGAGGGAGAATGAGCAGCTGCATCCAGGGAAGAAATACCAAATGATTTCTGAAGGGAAGAGGCAGATCCTGCTTATCCATGATGTCTCCACCAGTGATCAAGCCACTTACTCGTGTGTCACCGCCTCGGGCGTCAAAACTTCTGCCACTGTGTCCTTAGGGAGTGAGTGGCTGTTTTTGCTGTTTTTCTATTTTTTGATTTGTGGACAATTGAGTGTCTCATCTGTGGCCATGTCACCCTCCACATGTGATGTTTCTTCCATTTATTTCCAGTACAAACCATCACAGAGCTAGTATCAGTACAAGAGGTCCTCGGAGTCGCTCATGAAAGGACAGATTGTGTGATTGAGGCCGAAGATAGTTCACAGCCCAACCTGCCCCCAGAAGCTGCCCAGGAAGGAGATCTCCATCTCTTATGGGAAGATGTGGCCAAAAAAAGGAGAATGAGCAAGGAACCAACCCTAGACTCTATCCCTGAGGAAAATGAAAAACTCAAGCGCAAAAGGGAGGCTGAGCGTCAAGCAGATTTCTCAGGTTATACTTCTGAAGACATGGCCAAGACTAGTGAGGCTGATTTCTCCCTAACAAGTTCTGATGACGAGTCCCGGGCTGGGACACCATCTCTGGTCTCATATCTTAAAAAGGCAGGTAAGTCCACCATCACCTACGGAAGTAAGGTCCAGACCGTCTCCGCCACCAAGTTCTTCAAGCTCTTTGAGACTCCGGACAACATTGAGACTCAGAGTAAGGAGGAGAAGAAAACTGAACCCATCCAAGAACCTGACTTGTCGGAAATATTTGATGATGACCCAGCCATGGACAAGGCAGCCGTGAAGATCCAAGCAGCATTTAAGGGCTATAAGGCAAGAAAGGTGATAAGGCAACAGGAGTGTCCCATGTTTACTGACACCTTCAAAGACTTTTCCGTGGAGCCGGGAGGAACTGTCCACCTTGAGTGTGTGGCCATCAGTAAGAGCGATGTAACGGCTCGATGGATGAAGGATGGTAAGGAGCTATCTGATGGGCGTCACTACCACATCGACGATTACCCCGATGGGACTTGCTCTTTAATTATCACTGCGGTGGAGTTGCAGGACACAGGTACATACACATGTGAAGCCTCCAACAAGTTTGGCGCAGTATGCCACAGTGCAAAGCTCTTGGTAGGTACTGGAGAACCGGAAATTCCCCAAAAACCTATCCCTATTCCACCAAAATCCTCCACAGACAGTGAGACTGAAAGTTCCGGAAGTGACCTGGACGATGCCTTCCGGAAGGCAGGAAGGAGACTCCATAAGATCTTCAAGTCTAAGTCTTCCCTGGAAATGTCCGAAGAAGAGCTGTTTGTGAGCGCTGATGAGGGCGATCTGCCCCCTGTAGACCATCAGACATACCGAGAGGACGACAAGTTCATCTACATCATGTTTGAAGTTATGACAGAAGCGTCAATCGCTGCACACAGATTCCGGGAAATGTTCTCAGCTATGGGAATCAAAGTCAAAATCGATATCCTGGAGCATGGGCCAAAGAAGATAGAACTACGGATAATGAAAGTAGAAACTGGACCCACCGAGCAGCAAAAACTGCAAGCCAAGCAACAGATGACCCTGCTGACGTCAGATACAGGTCAGGCGGGTGTAAATTACTTTGGACTTTGGTGATGTCCTCACCAGTGGGTAGGACTGACAACCTCATACAAGATATACAGGCATGTTGTCAGCAGTGATAGATGAGGGGCGGTGCTGCAGTATAAGGGGTGTGGTCTCATCATTATATCAGTGATGTCATCACCGGGGGCGGGGCTGATAACCTCTCACATGTATACAGGCATGTTGTCAGCAGTGATAGATGAGGGGCGGGTCTGGAGTGTAAGGGGTGTGGCCTCATCATTATATCAGTGATGTCATCACCGGGGGCAGGGCTGAGAAGCCTTCACACATATATACAGGCATGGTTGTCAGTGATAGATGAGGGGGCGGGGCTGGAGTATAAGGGGTGTGGTCTCTTGTATCAGTGATGTCATCACCGGGGTACGGGGATTATAACCACACACATGTATATAGGCAGGTTGTCAGCAGTGATAGATGAGGGGCGGGGCTGGAGTATAAGGTTGCGTAGTCTCATCATTATATTAGTGATGTCATCACTGGGGCAGGGCAGGAGTACAAGGGGTGTGGTCTCATCGTTATTATTATTATAGCGCCATTTATTCCATGGCGCTTTACATGTGAGGAGGGGTGTGCATAATAAAAACAAGTACAGTAAGCTTACATGCTACAAGTCACGACTGGTCCAGGAGGAGAGAGGACCCTGCCCGTGAGGTCTCACAATCTACAAGGGATGGGTGAGGATACAGTAGGAGAGGGTAGAGCTGGTCGTGCAGCGGTTTGGTGGATCGGTGGTTACTGCAGGTTGTAGGCTTGTCGGAAGATCTAGGTCTTCAGGTTCTTTTTGAAAGTTTCCACGGTAGGCGAGAGTCTGATGTGTTGGGGTAGAGAGTTCCAGAGTAGGGGTGATGCGGGGAAAAATCTTGCATGCGATTGTAGGAAGAGGAGATAAGAGGGGAGTAGAGAAGGAGATCTTGTGAGGATCGGAGGTTTTGTGCAGGTAAGTACCGGGAGATGAGGTCACAGATGTATGGAGGACACAGGTTGTGGATTGACAGAGGGGAGAGGCCGGGGAATCGCGGGAGGGGGGACAGGTGGATTAGTCAGGCAGCAGAGTTTAGAATAGATTGGAGGGGTGTGAGAGTGTTAGTGGGGAGGACACAGAGCAGTAGGTTGCAGTAGTCAAGGCGGCAGATGAGGGCATGGACTAGGGTTTTTGCAGATTCTTGGCTGAGGAATGTATGAATCCGGGAAATATTTTTGAGTTGAAGTTGGCAGGAAGTGGAAAGGGCTTGTAAATGTGGTTTAAAGGAGAGATCATAGTTGAGGATTACCCCGAGCCAGCGAGCTTATGGAACTGGGGAGAGTGGGCAGCCATTTACTTTAATGGATAGGTCTGTTAGGGGAGTTGAGTGAGATGGGGGAAAGATGATGAATTCTGTTTTGTCCATGTTAAGTTTTAGAAATCTAGTGGAGAAGAAGGATGAAATAACAGACATTGTGGGATTCTGGTTAATAGGGAGGTGATATCTGGTCCAGAGATGTAGATCTGTGTGTCATCAGCATAGAGGTATACTGAAAGCCATGAGATTCTATTAGCTGTTCGAGGTCAAAGGTGTAAATGGAGAAGAGCAGGGACCCTAGGACTGAACCTTGCGGAACTCCGACATATAGGGGGTGAGGTGAGGAGGTGGTGCGTGAGTGGGAGACGCTGAATGTCCGGTCTGTTTGGTATGACGAGATCCAACAAAGGGACAAGTCTGTGATACCAAGAGATGAGAGGGTGTGTAGTAATAGGGAATGGTCCACTGTGTCAAAGGCAGAGGACAGGTCCAGGAGGAGGAGGACAGAGTAGTGTCGCTTGGCCTTGGCAGCTAGTAGGTCATTGGTGACCTTAGTTAAGGCAGTTTCAGTGGAGTGGTGTGGTCGGGAGCCAGATTGTAAGTGGTTGAACAGGGAGCAGGAAGAGAGGTGGACGGATAGTTAGAGATGGACGTGTTGCTCCAGTAGTTTTAAGGCATAGGGGAGAAGTGATATTGGGCGATAGCTAGATACCTAGGATGGGTCAAGAGAGGGCCTTTTGAAGATAGGTGTGATTGAGGCATGTTTTAAGCTTGAGGGGAAAACACCAGTTGTTAGTGATAGGTTGAAGAGATGGATTAGGGTTGGGCTGAAGACTGTGGTGAGGTTTGGGATGAAGTGGGATGGGATCGGGTCAAGTGCACAGGTGGTGAGATGTGATCTTGAGAGAAGAGTGGAGAGTCGATCTTCTGTAATGGTGGAGAAGTTGGTTTTGGAGGAGGAGGACAGGGCAGTTAGGAGGAAGGGCTCTAGGGGTTGTCGACCAAAACTGTCTCTGATGTTATCAATCTTCTGCTTGAAGAATGAGGCAAAGTCTTTGGCTGAGATGAGTGGAGAGGGAGGAGGTGCTGGGGATATTGAAGGTGTTGAATAACTGTTTAGGGTTGTGAGACAGGGAGGATATGAGAGAGGAGAAGTAGGTTTGTTTTGCTGCAGCGAGAGTGGCCTTGAAAGTAGTGAGGGACTGTTTGAATGCGATGAAGTCCTCATTGGAGTGGGATCTCTTCGATCTCCGCCCAACAACCCTGGAAGCCAGCCTCAGTTCTTTGCTCAGGCTGGTGTGCCAGGGTTGTCTGTTGATTTTGTAAGCTTTGGTAGGTGTGAGAGGGGCAACCGATTCCAAAGCTACAGCTATTGTGGTGTTGTATAGAGCGGCAGCGGCATCCGCATTGTGTAGGGAACTTATGTCTGTAAGAGGGAGGAGGGATTCAGACAGTGAGTGTAGAACGAGGTGTTTTAAAGGGACCCTGTCAGCTGTCCTGGCCCCCAGGGCCCATCCACAGCACTCTACAGCAATTATATCAGTGATGTCATCACCGGAGGGCGGGGCTGACAACCTCTGACACATGATTTACTGGCTGGTTGTCAGCAGTGATAGTTGGTGCTGTGACAACCACAGTCATGATGACACACATTAATGTCTCTCCCTCTAGCCCCCATCTTTATAACAGAGCTCCAGAATCAGGAGGTGCAGGACGGGTATCCAGTCAGCTTTGATTGCGTTGTGATTGGTAAACCGATGCCGACTGTGCGTTGGTTCAAGGATGGAAAAGTGATAGAAGAAGACGACCATTATATGATCAATGAGGACCAGGAGGGCTGCCACCAGCTCATCATCACCGCTGTGGTGCCCACGGACATAGGCGTCTACAGGTGTCTGGCGGAGAACCGCATGGGAGTGACCTCTACCAAGGCAGAGCTCCGGGTGGATAGTGAGTATGAGTACAAAACTACACTAAAACTACTTCACCTGCACATAGAATACCAACAAATGACTGCAGAGACCGTGCAGTGTAGAGATAACTGTGAGGGACCCTCCGCCCCATCAGGGAGCCACCGGTTAAATAATGTGTGTTTTGTAGAGTGGCGCTGTGACATGTGGGGGGATGTACCGTCCTGATCAGTGAGCCGAGGCTCCACGGCAGGAGAGAGTATTTTCACCCAGTGAGCAGATTTGTAAGCAGCAGTATTATATCACATTCTGGGCTGTTATTATGTTACATTACTACTCTGTGCTGTATATTATAAATTATACTACTTGTAGAGCCTTTATCCTCTTTGAATGATTGGTCAGTTGCTGATATGCCCCGCCCCTGAGGAGTCTGTCATTGAGTGACCTGCTTACTCTTGTCCGATTTTCTGTGTTTTAGTGACCAGTTCAGATTACGACACAGCGGAGGCCACCGAGACATCATCTTACTTCAGCGCCCAGGGATACGCATCAAGGTAACGCCATGAGAAATGGCGCAGCGATGATATATAATATACAGAACAGTATATATACGGCTTACAGCTGTCTGTGTCCTCAGAGCATTAATGCTGCCTATAGCAGACAGCCATGAACAGGAGGAGGATGAGCCATGAAAAGGTTAATGCTGCCTCTGGCTCCTTGCTGGTGCCGATACCCAACCTGTGGCTGTCTCCTGAGGTGTCAGCACTAGTATTGAGGCACAGTGAGGGGACAGAGATACATCAGTGTGTGGAGAGCCCTGTGTCCACAGCTCAGTGAGTGAGCGCCGGTACAGAGACTGGCGGTGAGCGACCGGGACGGTGGCTAGCGGCAGAGACTGTGAAGAGCGGCAGAGACTGCAGTGAGCAGCATGAACGGTGGTGAGCGTCAGAAACTGTGGTGAGCGGCAGGGACAGTGGTAAGCGGCAGAGACTGCGGTGAGCTGCAGGGACAGTGAATGGTAGAGACTGCGGTGAGTGGCAGGGACTGTGGTGAGCAGCAGGGACAGTGGTGAGTGGCAGAGATGGCGGTGAGTGGCAGAGACTGGTGAGTGGCAGGGAAGGCGGTGAGTGGTAGAAACTGCGATGGGAGGCAGGGACGGCGGTGAGTGGCAGAGACAGTGGTCAACGGCAGAGACTGCGGTGAGTGGCAGAGACTGGTCAACGGCAGAGATTGCGGTGAGCAGCAGGGATGGCGGTGAGTGGCAGAGACTGTGGTGAGCGGCAGGGGCGGCGGTGAGCGGGAGAGACTGCTGTGAGCGGCAGGGATGGCGGTGAGTGGCAGGGACGGCGGTGAGTGGCAAGGATGGCGGTGTGAGGCAGGGACGGCGGTGTGAGGCAGGGACGGTGGTGTGAGGCAGGGACGGCGGTGTGAGGCAGGGACGGTGGTGTGAGGCAGGGACGGTGGTGAGCGGCACAGACGGTGGTCAGCAGCATGAGTTCTGTCCATGGCCTCTAATGCTGCTGCGAGCAGTCACTGCCTGTGTGGGGCCATTACTGGCGCTCACCCAAAAAACTGTGGGCACAGCACAGACCCCCCTAGATGTGTCCCTCCTGTGTCTGCGCATAGTAGGAGATGTGGGCTGATGGCTCCCATCCTCGCTCACTACGGGGTGGACGCTGCACCCCGCTGAATAGCCCCATTATATTTAGTAAAGTGGGAGACGTGCAAGAAATGACATCAGGCGCTCGCCGGCTCCAGCACCGGCTCCCGACACTGCCGCAGTCCCACATATTATTTTCTTGTTAATTTCATAAATTTAAATGTTTTTTATTGTTATTTTATGTGACACAAAGTAGCAAATAATGGAAATGATACGAGGTGCACTGGATATTGTAAAAATATAAATCTGAGGTGCATTAGTATTCAGCCCCTGAGTCAGTACTTTGTAGGACCACTTTTAGTTGCACTTCCTGCTGCTGTCTTTTGGGATCTGTCTCTCCACCTTTCTCTGCAGTCTTTTGGGGTCTGTCTCTCCACATTTCTCTGCATTCTTTTGGGGTCTGTCTATCCAGCTTTCTCTGCAGTCTTTTGGGGTCTGTCTCTCCAGCTTTCTCTGCAGTCTTTTGGGGTCTGTCTCTCCAGCTTTCTCTGCAGTCTTTTGGGGTCTGTCTCTCCAGCTTTCTCTGCAGTCTTTTGGGGTCTGTCTCTCCAGCTTTCTCTGCAGTCTTTTGGGGTCTGTCTCTCCAGCTTCCTCTGCTGTCTTTTGGTGTCTGTCTCTCCACCTTTCTCTGCAGTCTTTTGGGGTCTGTCTATCCAGCTTTCTCTGCAGTCTTTTGGGGTCTGTCTCTCCAGCTTTCTCTGCTGCAGTCTTTTGGGGTCTGTCTCTCAGGCTTTCTCTGCTGCAGTTTTTTGGGGTCTGTCTCTCCACCTTTCTCTGCAGTGTTTTGGGGTCTGTCTCTCCACCTTTCTCTGCAGTCTTTTGGGGTCTGTCTCTACCAGCTTTCTCTGCAGTCTTTTGGTGTCTGTCTCTACCAGCTTTCTCTGCAGTCTTTTGGAGTCTGTCTCTACCAGCTATCTCTGCAGTCTTTTTGGGTCTGTCTCTCCACCTTTCTCTGCAGTCTTTTGGGGTCTGTCTCTCCACCTTTCTCTGCAGTCTTTTGGGATCTGTCTCTCCACATTTCTCTGCAGTCTTTTGGGGTCTGTCTATCCAGCTTTCTCTGCAGTCTTTTGGGATCTGTCTCTCCACCTTTCTCTGCAGTCTTTTGGGGTCTGTCTCTCCAGCTTTCTCTGCAGTCTTTTGGGGTCTGTCTCTCCAGCTTCCTCTGCTGTCTTTTGGTGTCTGTCTCTCCACCTTTCTATGCAGTCTTTTGGGGTCTGTCTATCCAGCTTTCTCTGCAGTCTTTTGGGGTCTGTCTCTCCACCTTTCTCTGTAGTCTTTTGGGGTCTGTCGCTCCACCTTTTCCACCTCCACACACAGTATATGCTCTGATCAACAGCCTCCATTGTGGCTCTGGCAGGATGTCGTTGTCCCGCTGGAGGGTGATCCTGGGCCCCGGTCTCACGTTCTCCTGGGCCCCGGTCTCACGTTCTCCTGGGCCCCGGTCTCACGTCTCCTGGGCCCCTGTCTCGTGTCTCCTGGGCCCCGGTCTCACGTTCTCCTGGGCCCCGGTCTCGTGTCTCCTGGGCCCCGGTCTCGTGTCTCCTGGGCCACGGTCTCACGTTCTCCTGGGCCCCGGTCTCACGTTCTCCTGGGCCCCGGTCTCACGTTCTCCTGGGCCCCGGTCTCACGTTCTCCTGGGCCCCGGTCTCACGTTCTCCTGGGCCCCGGTCTCACATTCTCCTGGGCCCCGGTCTCGTGTCTCCTGGGCCCCGGTCTCGTGTCTCCTGGGCCCCGGTCTCACGTCTCCTGCACAGTATCCTTGTGTTAATGCAGTCACATTAAATCCAGAGAGGTTTCCTCCGATCCCGCGCTTTATATTCACATCATATAGGATGAAACCGGCACACGACGGTGATCTGTGCGGACTGTGCCCCGTCAGAGCACAATCCATTACAGTGGTGGCCTCTTCCCATAAAATATAGACCACGATTAAAGAAGGAGTGAAACCAACTAAAGACAGATATAATGTTATTACTGAGCAGCTCTCTATATAGACTGCACCCCTCGATGCTCTTTATTCAGTAACATGGCAAAGCAGTTTCTTATTTCCTTTATATACAGCATATATTTTTTATCTATTTTTTTGGAAAGCTTTTTCTAGAAGACAAAAGGTTTTTTGTCTTTTTTTCTTATTTTTATTACACTTTTGTGCTTTATTCTTATTTTATTATTTCGGTAATTACCGTATTTAAAATCCTACTATTATTACTCAGGTATCCATATTAATAATTAATACTTAGTTTATTCAGGAAGTGTTGCAGACACATTATAGATACTTATGTCTTCATACAGAAAAGTCTATCGGTCATGGATCAACGTACAAGAGATGTATGAAAAAAAATAACAATAAGAAAAAAATTCAAAAAGAATGCAGTATAAAAAAATGAGATAAATGTAAATGTTAGCTTTACATGACTGAATTCCTTGTTTAACTCATTAGGAAATGACGCAGCTTCAGTGATGAGCGGGAACGGCATAGAGGTTACTTCCTGTCACTGTGAGCTGTTCCCACGCTCAGTTCAGTGTGAGCGGCCAATGAACTGTGGTAACTTTCCTTACGTCACCACTAGCACTGTGAGAAAATTCTCAAGGATGTAAGCAGTGATCTCATTGAGGTCACGGCCGTTCATCGGGCCACTCACAATGAGCTTCCTGTGAGAATTGCAGCTTGCGTAACCGGCGGTAACCGCAATGACGTCACCACTCAACACTGAAAGTGCACTCTGACGCTCAGCATCTCCTGGATGTCATGGTGAATGGTCGCATCACTCCACCGCTCAGCCATGTCTTCCAGATGAAGTAGAGATGGATTACGGTGTGGGACAAATGGATTATCGTTGGACAGGTGAGGAATATGGTGTTTTTTTATTTTTAATTTATACTATAATAAATGGGAAAAAGAGGACAGGGAGCGTTTATTTCAAATAGTGGACTTTATTTTTGCTGTGTGTTTATTTCAAATCTTACTATGGTGTTAGTAATGGGGGCGTCTTATAGACCCCTCTCCATTACTAACCTCTGGACTTTGTCAGCTGACATTGCAAAGGTGACATCAACCTCTTTTCCAGCTATTAATATCAGCCCACAACTGTCTGTTTAGCCTTTGCTGGTTTTTGATTATAGGGAGGACCCCACATCAATATTTTTGGGATCTCCCCTATAATAATTAGTAAAGGTTAAGCAAACAGCTGTGAGCTGATATTAATAGCCTGGGAATATTTAGTGCTATTGGCCTTATTCCCCGATTTTTAATAACAGCCCCCAGCGACTTTCCCTCTGCTGGTTCAAATAATTGCACAGGAGCTCACACCATTTTTTTTTAAATTAAATAATTATTTTAAACATGATGTACACAGCAGGTGCTGAATACAGCTCTCAGCATTGTCGCCTGGTCTGCTGATCTCAGGGAGACAAGGCAACCATAATGAGAGCTGCCGTCAGCAGCTGGCGCCTGGGAACAGCGCAAACTGTACTGCTTTTCACCGGCGCCAATGCATGTCACACGGACGCCACACAGACAGCAAACAGATAAACCGATGTCTCACAGATGTCACATACGTACATACGCACTATGGATCTCACCAGTACTGGCTTCTCCAGTACAGGAATCACCAGAGCATGTGAAGGAGGCCTAATTATTATTTTTATTATTTATTTATATAGCACCATTAATTCCATGGTGCTGTACATGAGAAGAGGGGTTACATACAAAGTTATAGATATCGTTAACAGGAAACAAATTTACGATGACAGACTGGTACAGAGGCGGCAGCTCAGGTGGTGATGAGGCGGCAGAATGGTTATTGCAGGCTGTAAGCTTTCCTGAAAAGATGGGTTTTCAGGTTCCGTTTGAAGGATCCGAGGGTGGTGGATAATCGGACGTGTTGTGGCATGGAATTCCAGAGGATACGGGATATTCGGGAGAAATCTTGGAGGCGGTTGTGTGAGGAACGAATAAGTGTGGAGGAGAGTGGGAGGTCTTGGGAGGATCGGAGAGTACGTGAGGGAAGATATTGGGAGATTAGTTCAGAGATATAGGGAAGGGACAGATTGTGGATGGCTTTGTAGGTCAGTGTTAGTAGTTTGAACTGGATTCGTTGGGGAATTGGGAGCCAATGGGGGGATTCGCAGAGGGGAGAGATAGGGGACTAGCGAGGAGAGAGGTGGATTAGTCGAGCAGCAGAGTTGAGGACAGACTGGAGTGGTGCAAGAGAGTTAGCAGGGAGGCCACAGAGGAGAGTGTTGCAGTAGTCAAGGCGGGAGATGATGAGGGCATGTACAAGAGTTTTAGTAGATTGAGGGCTGAGGAAGGGACGGATTCTGGACATATTTTTGAGTTGGAGGTGACAGGAGGTGGCAAGAAATGGAGTCTGTCCTGCTGAGAGGAGATTAGTGTGTAGATCGACATCTAGTGATTCTGCCAATCAGATCATTGCTACAGGATAAAATTACATCATGTCTTATCCTCCAGTCACCACCAGAGTTGCCCTCACTATTATGCTGTTACATTGTGTCATCCTCCAGTCACCTCCAGAGCTGCAGTCACTATTCTGCTGTTCCATCATGTCTTATCCTGCAGTCACTTCCAGAGCTGTCAATACTATTATCCGATTACATTGTGTCTTATCCTCCAGTCACCTCCAGAGCTGTAGTCACTATTATCCTATTACATCATATCTTATCCACCAGTCACCTCCAGAGCTGTGCTCTCTCTCAGCACATTGAGTTGGCAGTTACGCTTTGCCTCTTCCCTTTGCAGGGAGCAGGAGAGCCTGGAATCGGCCTCAGAGCTTGAACAGCTGCCACAGATCCTGGAGGAGCTCCGCGATGTTCTGGTGGCCCCTGGGACCCCTATCGCAAGATTCCAGATCAAAGTGAAAGGTAACACGGCCAACACTTCCTCTGTGACACAGAGATGTTTCCAGGACTCTGTATCTGCAGAGATCAGCGACAACCGAGGATTTACCTGTTATGTCAGTTTTTCTTTCTTCCTTACTCCACATCTTCTCGCTCCTACCTTAATTGTAACTGAACAACATTCCTGCCTGGAAAGAGTGATATGGTGTGTAGGCCGTCATGTGGATGTAATGATGAGTGATACGATGTGTGGGCCGTCATGTGGAAGTAATGATGAGAGATACGATGTGTGGGCCGTCATGTGGATGTAATGATGAGAGATACGATGTGTGGGCCGTCATGTGGATGTAATGATGAGTGATACGATGTATGGGCCGTCATGTGGATGTAATGATGAGAGATACGATGTGTGGGCCGTCATGTGGATGTAATGATGAGTGATACGATGTGTGGGCCGTCATGTGGATGTAATGATGAGAGATACGATGTGTGGGCCGTCATGTGGATGTAATGATGAGTGATACGATGTGTGGGCCGTCATGTGGATGTAATGATGAGTGATACGATGTATGGGCCGTCATGTGGATGTAATGATGAGAGATACGATGTGTGGGCCGTCATGTGGATGTAATGATGAGAGATACGATGTGTGGGCCGTCATGTGGAAGTAATGATGAGAGATACGATGTGTGGGCCGTCATGTGGATGTAATGATGAGAGATACGATGTGTGGGCCGTCATGTGGATGTAATGATGAGTGATACGATGTGTGGGCCGTCATGTGGAAGTAATGATGAGAGATACGATGTGTGGGCCGTCATGTGGATGTAATGATGAGTGATACGATGTGTGGGCCGTCATGTGGATGTAATGATGAGTGATACGATGTGTAGGCCGTCATGTGGATGTAATGATGAGCGATACGATGTGTTGGCCGTCATGTGGATGTAATGATGAGCGATACGATGTGTGGGCCGTCATGTGGATGTAATGATGAGAGATACGATGTGTGGGCCGTCATGTGGATGTAATGATGAGAGATACGATGTGTGGGCCGTCATGTGGATGTAATGATGAGAGATACGATGTGTGGGCCGTCATGTGGATGTAATGATGAGAGATACGATGTGTGGGCCGTCATGTGGATGTAATGATGAGAGATACGATGTGTGGGCCGTCATGTGGATGTAATGATGAGAGATACGATGTGTGGGCCGTCATGTGGATGTAATGATGAGTGATACGATGTATGGGCCGTCATGTGGATGTAATGATGAGAGATACGATGTGTGGGCCGTCATGTGGATGTAATGATGAGTGATACGATGTGTGGGCCGTCATGTGGATGTAATGATGAGAGATACGATGTGTGGGCCGTCATGTGGATGTAATGATGAGTGATACGATGTGTGGGCCGTCATGTGGATGTAATGATGAGTGATACGATGTATGGGCCGTCATGTGGATGTAATGATGAGAGATACGATGTGTGGGCCGTCATGTGGATGTAATGATGAGTGATACGATGTATGGGCCGTCATGTGGATGTAATGATGAGAGATACGATGTGTGGGCCGTCATGTGGATGTAATGATGAGTGATACGATGTGTGGGCCGTCATGTGGATGTAATGATGAGAGATACGATGTGTGGGCCGTCATGTGGATGTAATGATGAGTGATACGATGTGTGGGCCGTCATGTGGATGTAATGATGAGAGATACGATGTGTGGGCCGTCATGTGGATGTAATGATGAGAGATACGATGTGTGGGCCGTCATGTGGATGTAATGATGAGAGATACGATGTGTGGGCCGTCATGTGGATGTAATGATGAGAGATACGATGTGTGGGCCGTCATGTGGATGTAATGATGAGCGATACGATGTGTGGGCCGTCATGTGGATGTAATGATGAGTGATACGATGTATGGGCCGTCATGTGGATGTAATGATGAGAGATACGATGTGTGGGCCGTCATGTGGATGTAATGATGAGTGATACGATGTGTGGGCCGTCATGTGGATGTAATGATGAGAGATACGATGTGTGGGCCGTCATGTGGATGTAATGATGAGTGATACGATGTGTGGGCCGTCATGTGGATGTAATGATGAGTGATACGATGTATGGGCCGTCATGTGGATGTAATGATGAGAGATACGATGTGTGGGCCGTCATGTGGATGTAATGATGAGTGATACGATGTGTGGGCCGTCATGTGGATGTAATGATGAGCGATACGATGTGTAGGCCGTCATGTGGATGTAATGATGAGCGATACGATGTGTTGGCCGTCATGTGGATGTAATGATGAGCGATACGATGTGTGGGCCGTCATGTGGATGTAATGATGAGAGATACGATGTGTGGGCCGTCATGTGGATGTAATGATGAGAGATACGATGTGTGGGCCGTCATGTGGATGTAATGATGAGAGATACGATGTGTGGGCCGTCATGTGGATGTAATGATGAGAGATACGATGTGTGGGCCGTCATGTGGATGTAATGATGAGAGATACGATGTGTGGGCCGTCATGTGGATGTAATGATGAGTGATACGATGTGTAGGCCGTCATGTGGATGTAATGATGAGTGATACGATGTGTAGGCCGTCATGTGGATGTAATGATGAGAGATATGATGTGTGGGCCGTCATGTGGATGTAATGATGAGAGATACGATGTGTGGGCCGTCATGTGGATGTAATGATGAGAGATACGATGTGTGGGCCGTCATGTGGATGTAATGATGAGTGATACGATGTGTGGGCCGTCATGTGGATGTAATGATGAGAGATATGATGTGTGGGCCGTCATGTGGATGTAATGATGAGAGATACGATGTGGATGTAATGATGAGAGATACGATGTGTTGGCCGTCATGTGGATGTAATGATGAGCGATACGATGTGTGGGCCGTCATGTGGATGTAATGATGAGAGATACGATGTGTAGGCCGTCATGTGGATGTAATGATGAGAGATACGATGTGTGGGCCGTCATGTGGATGTAATGATGAGTGATACGATGTGTGGGCCGTCATGTGGATGTAATGATGAGAGATACGATTTGTGGGCCATCATGTGGATGTAATGATGAGTGATACGATGTGTGGGCCGTCATGTGGATGTAATGATGAGAGATATGATGTGTGGGCCGTCATGTGGATGTAATGATGAGAGATACGATGTGGATGTAATGATGAGAGATACGATGTGTTGGCCGTCATGTGGATGTAATGATGAGCGATACGATGTGTGGGCCGTCATGTGGATGTAATGATGAGAGATACGATGTGTAGGCCGTCATGTGGATGTAATGATGAGAGATACGATGTGTGGGCCGTCATGTGGATGTAATGATGAGTGATACGATGTGGATGTAATGATGAGAGATACGATGTGGATGTAATGATGAGAGATACGATGTGTTGGCCGTCATGTGGATGTAATGATGAGCGATACGATGTGTGGGCCGTCATGTGGATGTAATGATGAGAGATACGATGTGTAGGCCGTCATGTGGATGTAATGATGAGAGATACGATGTGTTGGCCGTCATGTGGATGTAATGATGAGCGATACGATGTGTGGGCCGTCATGTGGATGTAATGATGAGTGATACGATGTGGATGTAATGATGAGAGATACGATGTGTTGGCCGTCATGTGGATGTATGATGAGCGATACGATGTGTGGGCCATCATGTGGATGTAATGATGAGTGATATGATGTGTGGGCCGTCATGTGGATGTAATGATGAGTGATACGATGTGTGGGCCGTCATGTGGATGTAATGATGAGAGATACGATGTATGGGCCGTCATGTGGATGTAATGATGAGAGATACGATGTGTAGGCCGTCATGTGGATGTAATGATGAGTGATACGATGTATGGGCCGTCATGTGGATGTAATGATGAGTGATACGATGTGTGGGCCGTCATGTGGATGTAATGATGAGTGATACGATGTATGGGCCGTCATGTGGATGTAATGATGAGAGATACGATGTGTGGGCCGTCATGTGGATGTAATGATGAGTGATACGATGTATGGGCCGTCATGTGGATGTAATGATGAGAGATACGATGTGTGGGCCGTCATGTGGATGTAATGATGAGTGATACGATGTGTGGGCCGTCATGTGGATGTAATGATGAGAGATACGATGTGTGGGCCGTCATGTGGATGTAATGATGAGTGATACGATGTGTGGGCCGTCATGTGGATGTAATGATGAGTGATACGATGTATGGGCCGTCATGTGGATGTAATGATGAGAGATACGATGTGTGGGCCGTCATGTGGATGTAATGATGAGAGATACGATGTGTGGGCCGTCATGTGGATGTAATGATGAGAGATACGATGTGTGGGCCGTCATGTGGATGTAATGATGAGAGATACGATGTGTGGGCCGTCATGTGGATGTAATGATGAGAGATACGATGTGTGGGCCGTCATGTGGATGTAATGATGAGCGATACGATGTGTGGGCCGTCATGTGGATGTAATGATGAGTGATACGATGTATGGGCCGTCATGTGGATGTAATGATGAGAGATACGATGTGTGGGCCGTCATGTGGATGTAATGATGAGAGATACGATGTGTGGGCCGTCATGTGGAAGTAATGATGAGAGATACGATGTGTGGGCCGTCATGTGGATGTAATGATGAGAGATACGATGTGTGGGCCGTCATGTGGATGTAATGATGAGTGATACGATGTGTGGGCCGTCATGTGGAAGTAATGATGAGAGATACGATGTGTGGGCCGTCATGTGGATGTAATGATGAGTGATACGATGTGTGGGCCGTCATGTGGATGTAATGATGAGTGATACGATGTGTAGGCCGTCATGTGGATGTAATGATGAGCGATACGATGTGTTGGCCGTCATGTGGATGTAATGATGAGCGATACGATGTGTTGGCCGTCATGTGGATGTAATGATGAGCGATACGATGTGTGGGCAGTCATGTGGATGTAATGATGAGAGATACGATGTGTGGGCCGACATGTGGATGTAATGATGAGAGATACGATGTGTGGGCCGTCATGTGGATGTAATGATGAGAGATACGATGTGTGGGCCGTCATGTGGATGTAATGATGAGAGATACGATGTGTGGGCCGTCATGTGGATGTAATGATGAGAGATACGATGTGTGGGCCGTCATGTGGATGTAATGATGAGAGATACGATGTGTGGGCCGTCATGTGGATGTAATGATGAGAGATACGATGTGTGGGCCGTCATGTGGATGTAATGATGAGTGATACGATGTGTAGGCCATCATGTGGATGTAATGATGAGTGATACGATGTGTAGGCCGTCATGTGGATGTAATGATGAGAGATACGATGTGTGGGCCGTCATGTGGATGTAATGATGAGAGATACGATGTGTGGGCCGTCATGTGGATGTAATGATGAGAGATACGATGTGTGGGCCGTCATGTGGATGTAATGATGAGTGATACGATGTGTGGGCCGTCATGTGGATGTAATGATGAGAGATATGATGTGTGGGCCGTCATGTGGATGTAATGATGAGAGATACGATGTGGATGTAATGATGAGAGATACGATGTGTTGGCCGTCATGTGGATGTAATGATGAGCGATACGATGTGTGGGCCGTCATGTGGATGTAATGATGAGAGATACGATGTGTAGGCCGTCATGTGGATGTAATGATGAGAGATACGATGTGTGGGCCGTCATGTGGATGTAATGATGAGTGATACGATGTGTGGGCCGTCATGTGGATGTAATGATGAGAGATACGATTTGTGGGCCATCATGTGGATGTAATGATGAGTGATACGATGTGTGGGCCGTCATGTGGATGTAATGATGAGAGATATGATGTGTGGGCCGTCATGTGGATGTAATGATGAGAGATACGATGTGGATGTAATGATGAGAGATACGATGTGTTGGCCGTCATGTGGATGTAATGATGAGCGATACGATGTGTGGGCCGTCATGTGGATGTAATGATGAGAGATACGATGTGTAGGCCGTCATGTGGATGTAATGATGAGAGATACGATGTGTGGGCCGTCATGTGGATGTAATGATGAGTGATACGATGTGGATGTAATGATGAGAGATACGATGTGGATGTAATGATGAGAGATACGATGTGTTGGCCGTCATGTGGATGTAATGATGAGCGATACGATGTGTGGGCCGTCATGTGGATGTAATGATGAGAGATACGATGTGTAGGCCGTCATGTGGATGTAATGATGAGAGATACGATGTGTTGGCCGTCATGTGGATGTAATGATGAGCGATACGATGTGTGGGCCGTCATGTGGATGTAATGATGAGTGATACGATGTGGATGTAATGATGAGAGATACGATGTGTTGGCCGTCATGTGGATGTATGATGAGCGATACGATGTGTGGGCCGTCATGTGGATGTAATGATGAGAGATATGATGTGTAGGCCGTCATGTGGATGTAATGATGAGAGATACGATGTGTGGGCCATCATGTGGATGTAATGATGAGTGATACGATGTGTGGGCCGTCATGTGGATGTAATGATGAGTGTTACGATGTGTGGGCCATCATGTGGATGTAATGATGAGTGATACGATGTGTGGGCCGTCATGTGGATGTAATGATGAGTGATACGATGTGTGGGCCGTCATGTGGATGTAATGATGAGTGATACGATGTGTGGGCCGTCATGTGGATGTAATGATGAGAGATACGATGTATGGGCCGTCATGTGGATGTAATGATGAGAGATACGATGTGTGGGCCGTCATGTGGATGTAATGATGAGAGATACGATGTGTGGGCCGTCATGTGGATGTAATGATGAGTGATACGATGTGTGGGCGTCATGTGGATGTAATGATGAGTGATACGATGTGTGGGCCGTCATGTGGATGTAATGATGAGAGATACGATGTGTGGGCCGTCATGTGGATGTAATGATGAGCGATACGATGTGTGGGCCGTCATGTGGATGTAATGATGAGAGATACGATGTGTAGGCCGTCATGTGGATGTAATGATGAGTGATACGATGTATGGGCCGTCATGTGGATGTAATGATGAGTGATACGATGTGTGGGCCGTCATGTGGATGTAATGATGAGAGATACGATGTGTAGGCCGTCATGTGGATGTAATGATGAGTGATACGATGTATGGGCCGTCATGTGGATGTAATGATGAGCGATATGATGTGTGGGCCGTCATGTGGATGTAATGATGAGAGATACGATGTGTGGGCCGTCATGTGGATGTAATGAGTGATACGATGTGTAGGCCGTCATGTGGATGTAATGATGAGCGATACGATGTGTAGGCCGTCATGTGGATGTAATGATGAGAGATACGATGTGTGGGCCGTCATGTGGATGTAATGATGAGAGATACGATGTGTGGGCCGTCATGTGGATGTAATGATGAGAGATACGATGTATGGGCCGTCATGTGGATGTAATGATGAGCGATACGATGTATGGGCCGTCATGTGGATGTAATGATGAGAGATACGATGTGTAGGCCGTCATGTGGATGTAATGATGAGAGATACGATGTGTGGGCCGTCATGTGGATGTAATGATGAGAGATACGATGTGTGGGCCGTCATGTGGATGTAATGATGAGTGATACGATGTGTAGGCCGTCATGTGGATGTAATGATGAGCGATACGATGTGTAGGCCGTCATGTGGATGTAATGATGAGCGATACGATGTGTAGGCCGTCATGTGGATGTAATGATGAGCGATACGATGTGTAGGCCGTCATGTGGATGTAATGATGAGCGATACGATGTGTGGGCCGTCATGTGGATGTAATGATGAGTGATACGATGTGTGGGCCGTCATGTGGATGTAATGATGAGTGATACGATGTATGGGCCGTCATGTGGATGTAATGATGAGCGATACGATGTGTGGGCCGTCATGTGGATGTAATGATGAGAGATACGATGTGTAGGCCGTCATGTGGATGTAATGATGAGTGATACGATGTATGGGCCGTCATGTGATTGAAATGAGTGATGCGATGTGTGGGCCGTCATGTGGATGTAATGATGTCGATGTCTCTGCAGGCCTTCCTCGCCCGCGAGTGTACTGGTTTAAGGACGGGCAGCCACTTCACTCCTCAGAGAGGATCCTGGTGAACAATAAGAGGAAGGTGCGCTCGCTGGAGATCCTTAATGTGACACGGGAAGACGCCGGCGAATACTCCACATACATCAGTAACGCCTCGGGATCCGCGTACTCTTCCGCCCAGCTGATTGTAAAGGGTGCGACTGAGAAATCATCACAAACAATACGTGTCTGCTCTGTGGGAGCGGGTCCCTAGTGGTAGATGGATTAGTATTGTCTGGCGGTTATACAAGGATGGATTAGTTATGTCTGGCTGTTATACAGGGATTTCTTAGTAATGTCTGGCTGTTATACGGGGATGGAGTAGTAATGTCTGGCGGTTATGCAGGGTTGGATTAGTACTGTCTGCCGGTTATATGGTGATGGATTAATAATGTCTGGCGGTTATAGGAGGATGGATTAGTAATTTCTGGCAGTTTCTACGGGGATGGATTAGTAATGTATGGAGGTTATATGGAGATATATTAGTAATGTCTGGCTGTTATAAGGTGTTGTATTAGTAATGTATGGCGGTTATATGGGGATGCAGTAGTAATGTGTGGCAGTTTTACGGGGATAGATTAGCATTGTATGGAGGTTATACGAGCATGGATTAGTATTGTATGGCTGTTATACGGGGATGAATTTCAAATGTCTGACGGTTATTTGGGGATGGATTAGTAATGTCTGGCAGTTATATGGGGATGGATTAGTGATGTATGGCGGTTATTTAGGGATATATTAGTAATGAATGGAAGTTATACGAAGATGAATTAGTAATGTATGGGCGTTATACGCGGATGAATTATAAATGTCTGACGGTTATTTGGGGATAGATTAATAATGTATGGGCGTTATATGGTGATAGATTAGTATTGTATGGAGGTTATACGAGCATGAATTAGTAATGTATTCTGGTTATATGGGGATACATAAGTAATGTATTCTGGTTATACGGGGATGGATTAGTAATGTATTCTGGTTATACAGTGAAAGATTAGTAATGTATTCTGGTTATACGGGGATAGATTAGTAATGTATTCTGGTTATACAGTGATAGATTAGTAATGTATTCTGGTTATACGGGGATAGATTAGTAATGTATTCTGGTTATACAGTGAAAGATTAGTAATATATTCTGGTTATACGGGGATAGATTAGTAATGTATTCTGGTTATATGGGGATAGATTAGTAATGTATTCTGGTTATATGGGGATGGATTAGTAATGTATTCTGGTTATACGGGGATGGATTAGTAATGTATTCTGGTTATATGGGGATAGATTAGTAATGTATTCTGGTTATACGGGGATAGATTAGTAATGTATTCTGGTTATACGGGAATAGATTAGTAATGTATTCTGGTTATACGGGGATGGATTAGTAATGTATTCTGGTTATACGGGGATAGATTAGTAATGTATTCTGGTTATACGGGGATAGATTAGTAATGTATTCTGGTTATACGGGAATAGATAAGTAATGTATTCAGGTTATACGGGGATGGATTAGTAATGTGTTCTGGTTATACGGTGATAGATTAGTAATGTATTCTGGTTATACGGGGATAGATTAGTAATGTATTCTGGTTATACAGTGAAAGATTAGTAATGTATTCTGGTTATACAGTGAAAGATTAGTAATGTATTCTGGTTATACGGGGATAGATTAGTAATGTATTCTGGTTATACGGGGATAGATTAGTAATGTATTCTGGTTATACGGGGATGGATTAGTAATGTATTCTGGTTCTACGGGGATGGATTAGTAATGTATTCTGGTTCTACGGGGATAGATTAGTAATGTATTCTGGTTATACGGGAATAGATTAGTAATGTATTCTGGTTATACGGGGATGGATTAGTAATGTAGTCTGGTTATACGGGGATAGATAAGTAATGTATTCTGGTTATACGGGGATAGATTAGTAATGTATTCTGGTTATACGGTGATAGATTAGTAATGTATTCTGGTTATACAGTGATAGATTAGTAATGTATTCTGGTTATACAGTGATAGATTAGTAATGTATTCTGGTTATACGGGGATAGATAAGTAATGTATTCTGGTTATATGGGGATAGATTAGTAATGCATTCTGGTTATACGGGGATAGATTAGTAATGTATTCTGGTTATACGGGGATAGATTAGTAATGTATTCTGGTTATACGGGCATAGATTAGTAATGTATTCTGGTTATACGGGGATAGATTAGTAATGTATTCTGGTTATACACTGATAGATTAGTAATGTATTCTGGTTATACGGGGATGGATTAGTAATGTATTCTGGTTATACGGGAATAGATTAGTAATGTATTCTGGTTTTACAGGGATGGATTAGTAATGTATTCTGGTTATACGGGGATAGATTAGTAATGTATTCTGGTTATACCGGGATAGAATACTAATGTATTCTGGTTATACGGGGATGGATTAGTAATGTAGTCTGGTTATACGGGGATGGATTAGTAATGTATTCTGGTTATATGGGGATGGATTAGTAATGTAGTCTGGTTATACGGGGATAGATTAGTAATGTATTCTGGTTATACGGGGATAGATTAGTAATGTATTCTGGTTATACGGGGATGGATTAGTAATGTAGTGTGGTTATACGGGGATGGATTAGTGATGTATTCTGGTTATACGGGGATAGATTAGTAATGTATTCTGGTTATACGGGGATAGATTAGAAATGTATTCTGGTTATACGGGGATAGATTAGTAATGTGTGGCGATTATACGGGGATAGATTAGTAATGTATTCTGGTTATACGGAGATGGATTAGTAATATAGTCTGGTTATACTGGGATGGATTAGTAATGTATTCTGGTTATACGTGGATAGATTAGTAATGTATTCTGGTTATACGAGGATAGATTAGTAATGTATTCTGGTTATACGGGGATGGATTAGTAATGTATTCTGGTTATACGGGTATGGATTAGTAATGTGTGGCGATTATACGGGGATAGATTAGTAATGTATTCTGGTTATACGGGGATAGATTAGTAATGTGTGGCGATTGTACCGGGATAGATTAGTAATGTATTCTGGTTATACGGGGATAGATTAGTAATGTATTCTGGTTATACAGGGATAGATTAGTAATGTATTCTGGTTATACGGGGATGGATTAGTAATGTATTCTGGTTATACAGGGATAGATTAGTAATGTAGTCTGGTTATGCGGGGATAGATTAGTAATGTATTCTGGTTATATGGGGATAGATTAGTAATGTGTGGCGATTATACGAGGATGGATTAGTAATGTAGTCTGGTTATACGGGGATAGATTAGTAATGTATTCTGGTTATACTGGGATAGATTAGTAATGTATTCTTGTTATACGGGGATAGATTAGTGATGTATTCTGGTTATACGGGGAAGGATTAGTAATGTAGTCTGGTTATACGGGGATAGATTAGTAATGTATTCTGGTTATACGGGGATGGATTAGTAATGTATTCTGGTTACACGGGGATGGATTAGTAATGTAGTCTGGTTATACGGGGATGGATTAGTAATGTATTCTGTTTATACGGGGGATAGATTAGTAATGTATTCTGGTTATACGGGGATGGATTAGTAATGTATTCTGGTTATACGGGGATAGATTAGTAATGTATTCTGGTTATACGGGGATAGATTAGTAAAGTATTCTGGTTATACGGGGATAGATTAGTAATGTATTCTGGTTATACGGGGAAGGATTAGTAATGTAGTCTGGTTATACGGGGATAGATTAGTAATGTATTCTGGTTATACGGGGATAGATTAGTAATGTGTGGCGATTATACGGGGATGGATTAGTAATGTAGTCTGGTTATACGGGGATAGATTAGTAATGTATTCTGGTTATACGGGGATAGATTAGCAATGTATTCTGGTTATACGGGGATAGATTAGTAATGTATTCTGGTTATACGGGGATAGATTAGTAATGTATTCTGGTTATACGGGGATGGATTAGTAATGTATTCTGGTTATACGGGGATAGATTAGTAATGTGTGGCGATTATACGGGGATGGATTAGTAATGTATTCTGGTTATACGGGAATAGATTAGTAATGTATTCTGGTTTTACAGGGATGGATTAGTAATGTATTCTGGTTATACGGGGATAGATTAGTAATGTATTCTGTTTATACCGGGATAGATTACTAATGTATTCTGGTTATACGGGGATGGATTAGTAATGTAGTCTGGTTATACGGGGATGGATTAGTAATGTATTCTGTTTATATGGGGATGGATTAGTAATGTAGTCTGGTTATACGGGGATAGATTAGTAATGTATTCTGGTTATACGGGGATAGATTAGTAATGTATTCTGTTTATACGGGGATGGATTAGTAATGTAGTGTGGTTATACGGGGATGGATTAGTGATGTATTCTGGTTATACGGGGATAGATTAGTAATGTATTCTGGTTATACAGGGATAGATTAGTAATGTATTCTGGTTATACGGGGATAGATTAGTAATGTGTGGCTATTATACGGGGATAGATTAGTAATGTATTCTGGTTATACGGAGATGGATTAGTAATATAGTCTGGTTATACGGGGATGGATTAGTAATATATTCTGGTTATACGGGGATGGATTAGTAATGTATTCTGGTTATACGGGGATGGATTAGTAATGTATTCTGGTTATACGGGGATAGATTAGTAATGTATTCTGGTTATACGGGGATAGATTAGTAATGTATTCTGGTTATACGGGGATGGATTAGTAATGTATTCTGGTTATACGGGTATGGATTAGTAATGTGTGGCGATTATACGGGGATAGATTAGTAATGTATTCTGGTTATACGGGGATAGATGAGTAATGTGTGGCGATTGTACCGGGATAGATTAGTAATGTATTCTGGTTATACGGGGATAGATTAGTAATGTATTCTGGTTATACAGGGATAGATTAGTAATGTATTCTGGTTATACAGGGATAGATTAGTAATGTAGTCTGGTTATGCGGGGATAGATTAGTAATGTATTCTGGTTATATGGGGATAGATTAGTAATGTGTGGCGATTATACGAGGATGGATTAGTAATGTAGTCTGGTTATACGGGGATAGATTAGTAATGTATTCTGGTTATACTGGGATAGATTAGTAATGTATTCTTGTTATACGGGGATAGATTAGTGATGTATTCTGGTTATACGGGGAAGGATTAGTAATGTAGTCTGGTTATACGGGGATAGATTAGTAATGTATTCTGGTTATACGGGGATAGATTAGTAATGTTTTCTGGTTATACGGGGATGGATTAGTAATGTATTCTGGTTATACGGGTATGGATTAGTAATGTGTGGCGATTATACGGGGATAGATTAGTAATGTATTCTGGTTATACGGGGATAGATTAGTAATGTGTGGCGATTGTACCGGGATAGATTAGTAATGTATTCTGGATATACGGGGATAGATTAGTAATGTATTCTGGTTATACAGGGATAGATTAGTAATGTATTCTGGTTATACGGGGATGGATTAGTAATGTATTCTGGTTATACAGGGATAGATTAGTAATGTAGTCTGGTTATGCGGGGATAGATTAGTAATGTATTCTGGTTATATGGGGATAGATTAGTAATGTGTGGCGATTATACGAGGATGGATTAGTAATGTAGTCTGGTTATACGGGGATAGATTAGTAATGTATTCTGGTTATACTGGGATAGATTAGTAATGTATTCTTGTTATACGGGGATAGATTAGTGATGTATTCTGGTTATACGGGGAAGGATTAGTAATGTAGTCTGGTTATACGGGGATAGATTAGTAATGTATTCTGGTTATACGGGGATGGATTAGTAATGTATTCTGGTTACACGGTGATGGATTAGTAATGTAGTCTGGTTATACGGGGATGGATTAGTAATGTATTCTGGTTATACGGTGATAGATTAGTAATGTATTCTGGTTATACGGGGATGGATTAGTAATGTATTCTGGTTATACGGGGATAGATTAGTAATGTATTCTGGTTATACGGGGATGGATTAGTAATGTATTCTGGTTATGTGGAGATAGATTAGTAATGTGTGTCGATTATACGATGATGGATTAGTAATGTAGTCTGGTTATACGGGGATAGATTAGTAATGTATTCTGGTTATACTGGGATAGATTAGTAATGTATTCTGGTTATACGGGGATAGATTAGTAATGTATTCTGGTTATACGGGGAAGGATTAGTAATGTATTCTGGTTATACGGGGATAGATTAGTAATGTATTCTGGTTATACGGGGATAGATTAGTAATGTGTGGCGATTATACGGGGATGGATTAGTAATGTAGTCTGGTTATACGGGGATAGATTAGTAATGTATTCTGGTTATACGGGGATAGATTAGCAATGTATTCTGGTTATACGGGGATAGATTAGCAATGTATTCTGGTTATACGGGGATAGATTAGTAATGTATTCTGGTTATACGGGGATAGATTAGTAATGTATTCTGGTTATACGGGGATGGATTAGTAATGTATTCTGGTTATACGGGGATAGATTAGTAATGTATTCTGGTTATACGGGGATGGATTAGTAATGTATTCTGGTTATACGGGGATAGATTAGTAATGTGTGGCGATTATACGGGGATGGATTAGTAATGTAGTCTGGTTATACGGGGATAGATTAGTAATGTATTCTGGTTATACGGGGATAGATTAGCAATGTATTCTGGTTAACGGGGATAGATTAGTAATGTATTCTGGTTATACGGGGATAGATTAGTAATGTATTCTGGTTATACGGGGATGGATTAGTAATGTATTCTGGTTATACGTGGATGGATTAGTAATGTATTCTGGTTATACGGGGATAGATTAGTAATGTGTGGCGATTATACGGGGATGGATTAGTAATGTAGTCTGGTTATACGGGGATGGATTAGTAATGTATTCTGGTTATACGGGGATAGATTAGTAATGTATTCTGGTTATACGGGGATGGATTAGTAATGTATTCTGGTTATACGGGGATGAATTAGTAATGTATTCTGGTTATACGGGGATAGATTAGTAATGTGTGGCGATTTTACGGGGATGGATTAGTAATGTATTCTGGTTATACGAGGATGGATTAGTAATGTAGTCTGGTTATACAGGGATAGATTAGTAATGTATTCTGGTTATACGGGGATGGATTAGTAATGTAGTCTGGTTATACGGGGATGGATTAGTAATGTATTCTGGTTATACGGGGATAGATTAGTAATGTGTGACGATTATACGGGGATGGATTAGTAATGTGTTCTGGTTATACGGGGATAGATTAGTAATATATTGTGGTTATACGGGGATGGATTAGTAATGTAGTCTGGTTATACGGGGATGGATTAGTAATGTATTCTGGTTATACGGGGATAGATTATTAATGTGTGGCGATTATACGGTGATAGATTAGTAATGTATTCTGGTTTTACGGGGATAGATTAATAATGTAGTCTGGTTATACGGGGATAGATTAGTAATGTGTGGTGATTATACGGTGATAGATTAGTAATGTATTCTGGTTATACGGGGATAGATTAGTAATGCATTCTGGTTATACGGGGATAGATTAGTAATGTATTCTGGTTATACGGGGATGGATTAGTAATGTAGTCTGGTTATACAGGGATAGATTAGTAATGTATTCTGGTTATACGGGGATGGATTAGTAATGTAGTGTGGTTATACGGGGATGGATTAGTGATGTATTCTGGTTATACGGGGATAGATTAGTAATGTATTCTGGTTATACGGGGATAGATAAGTAATGTAGTCTGGTTATACGGGGATGGATTAGTAATGTAGTGTGGTTATACGGGGATGGATTAGTGATGTATTCTGGTTATACGGGGATAGATTAGTAATGTATTCTGGTTATACGGGGATAGATTAGTAATGTATTCTGGTTATACGGGGATGGATTAGTAATGTAGTCTGGTTATACAGGGATAGATTAGTAATGTATTCTGGTTATACGGGGATGGATTAGTAATGTAGTGTGGTTATACGGGGATGGATTAGTGATGTATTCTGGTTATACGGGGATAGATTAGTAATGCATTCTGGTTATACGGGGATAGATAAGTAATGTATTCTGGTTATACGGGGATGGATTAGTAATGTAGTCTGGTTATACAGGGATAGATTAGTAATGTATTCTGGTTATACGGGGATGGATTAGTAATGTAGTGTGGTTATACGGGGATGGATTAGTGATGTATTCTGGTTATACGGGGATAGATTAGTAATGTATTCTGGTTATACGGGGATAGATTAGTAATGTATTCTGGTTATACGGGGATAGATTAGTAATATGTGGCGATTATAAGGGGATAGATTAGTAATGTATTCTGGTTATACGGAGATGGATTAGTAATATCCATCCCCGTATAACCAGACTATATTACTAAGCCATCTCCGTATAACCAGACTATTAGTAATGTATTCTGGTTATACGGGGATAGATTAGTAATATGTGGCAATTATACGGGGATAGATTAGTAATGTATTCTGGTTATACTGAGATGGATTAGTAATATCCATCCCCGTATAACCAGAATACATTACTAATCCATCCCCGTATAACCAGACTATTAGTAATGTATTCTGGTTATACGGGGATAGATTAGTAATGTATTCTGGTTATACGGGGATAGATTAGTAATGTGTGGCGATTATACGGGGATAGATTAGTAAGGTATTCTGGTTATACGGGGATGGATTAGTAATGTGTGGCGATTATACGGGGATAGATTAGTAATGTATTCTGATTTTACGGGGATAGATTAGTAATGTGTGGCGATTGTACCGTGATAAATTAGTAATGTATTCTGGTTTTACGGGGATAGATTAGTAATGTGTGGCGATTGTACCGTGATAAATTAGTAATGTATTCTGGTTATACTGGGATAGATTAGTAATGTATTCTGGTTATACGGGGATAGATTAGTAATGTATTCTGGTTATACGGGGAAGGATTAGTAATGTAGTCTGGTTATACGGGGATAGATTAGTAATGTATTCTGGTTATACGGGGATAGATTAGTAATGTGTGGCGATTATACGGGGATGGATTAGTAATGTAGTCTGGTTATACGGGGATAGATTAGTAATGTATTCTGGTTATACGGGGATAGATTAGCAATGTATTCTGGTTATACGGGGATAGATTAGTAATGTATTCTGGTTATACGGGGATAGATTAGTAATGTATTCTGGTTATACGGGGATGGATTAGTAATGTATTCTGGTTATACGGGGATAGATTAGTAATGTGTGGCGATTATACGGGGATGGATTAGTAATGTATTCTGGTTATACGGGAATAGATTAGTAATGTATTCTGGTTTTACAGGGATGGATTAGTAATGTATTCTGGTTATACGGGGATAGATTAGTAATGTATTCTGGTTATACCGGGATAGATTACTAATGTATTCTGGTTATACGGGGATGGATTAGTAATGTAGTCTGGTTATACGGGGATGGATTAGTAATGTATTCTGGTTATATGGGGATGGATTAGTAATGTAGTCTGGTTATACGGGGATAGATTAGTAATGTATTCTGGTTATACGGGGATAGATTAGTAATGTATTCTGGTTATACGGGGATGGATTAGTAATGTAGTGTGGTTATACGGGGATGGATTAGTGATGTATTCTGGTTATACGGGGATAGATTAGTAATGTATTCTGGTTATACGGGGATAGATTAGTAATGTATTCTGGTTATACGGGGATAGATTAGTAATGTGTGGCTATTATACGGGGATAGATTAGTAATGTATTCTGGTTATACGGAGATGGATTAGTAATATAGTCTGGTTATACGGGGATGGATTAGTAATGTATTCTGGTTATACGGGGATGGATTAGTAATGTATTCTGGTTATACGGGGATGGATTAGTAATGTATTCTGGTTATACGGGGATAGATTAGTAATGTATTCTGGTTATACGGGGATAGATTAGTAATGTATTCTGGTTATACGGGGATGGATTAGTAATGTATTCTGGTTATACGGGTATGGATTAGTAATGTGTGGCGATTATACGGGGATAGATTAGTAATGTATTCTGGTTATACGGGGATAGATTAGTAATGTGTGGCGATTGTACCGGGATAGATTAGTAATGTATTCTGGTTATACGGGGATAGATTAGTAATGTATTCTGGTTATACAGGGATAGATTAGTAATGTATTCTGGTTATACGGGGATGGATTAGTAATGTATTCTGGTTATACAGGGATAGATTAGTAATGTAGTCTGGTTATGCGGGGATAGATTAGTAATGTATTCTGGTTATATGGGGATAGATTAGTAATGTGTGGCGATTATACGAGGATGGATTAGTAATGTAGTCTGGTTATACGGGGATAGATTAGTAATGTATTCTGGTTATACTGGGATAGATTAGTAATGTATTCTTGTTATACGGGGATAGATTAGTGATGTATTCTGGTTATACGGGGAAGGATTAGTAATGTAGTCTGGTTATACGGGGATAGATTAGTAATGTATTCTGGTTATACGGGGATAGATTAGTAATGTTTTCTGGTTATACGGGGATGGATTAGTAATGTATTCTGGTTATACGGGTATGGATTAGTAATGTGTGGCGATTATACGGGGATAGATTAGTAATGTATTCTGGTTATACGGGGATAGATTAGTGATGTGTTGCGATTGTACCGGGATAGATTAGTAATGTATTCTGGTTATACGGGGATAGATTAGTAATGTATTCTGGTTATACAGGGATAGATTAGTAATGTATTCTGGTTATACGGGTATGGATTAGTAATGTGTGGCGATTATACGGGGATAGATTAGTGATGTATTCTGGTTATACGGGGAAGGATTAGTAATGTAGTCTGGTTATACGGGGATAGATTAGTAATGTATTCTGGTTATACGGGGATGGATTAGTAATGTATTGTGGTTACACGGGGATGGATTAGTAATGTAGTCTGGTTATACGGGGATGGATTAGTAATGTATTCTGGTTATACAGGGATAGATTAGTAATGTATTCTGGTTATACAGGGATAGATTAGTAATGTAGTCTGGTTATGCGGGGATAGATTAGTAATGTATTCTGGTTATATGGGGATAGATTAGTAATGTGTGGCGATTATACGAGGATGGATTAGTAATGTAGTCTGGTTATACGGGGATAGATTAGTAATGTATTCTGGTTATACTGGGATAGATTAGTAATGTATTCTTGTTATACGGGGATAGAATAGTGATGTATTATGGTTATACGGGGAAGGATTAGTAATGTAGTCTGGTTATACGGGGATAGATTAGTAATGTATTCTGGTTATACGGGGATAGATTAGTAATGTTTTCTGGTTATACGGGGATGGATTAGTAATGTATTCTGGTTATACGGGTATGGATTAGTAATGTGTGGCGATTATACGGGGATAGATTAGTAATGTATTCTGGTTATACGGGGATAGATTAGTAATGTGTGGCGATTGTACCGGGATAGATTAGTAATGTATTCTGGTTATACGGGGATAGATTAGTAATGTATTCTGGTTATACAGGGATAGATTAGTAATGTATTCTGGTTATACGGGGATGGATTAGTAATGTATTCTGGTTATACAGGGATAGATTAGTAATGTAGTCTGGTTATGCGGGGATAGATTAGTAATGTATTCTGGTTATATGGGGATAGATTAGTAATGTGTGGCGATTATACGAGGATGGATTAGTAATGTAGTCTGGTTATACGGGGATAGATTAGTAATGTATTCTGGTTATACTGGGATAGATTAGTAATGTATTCTTGTTATACGGGGATAGATTAGTGATGTATTCTGGTTATACGGGGAAGGATTAGTAATGTAGTCTGGTTATACGGGGATAGATTAGTAATGTATTCTGGTTATACGGGGATGGATTAGTAATGTATTCTGGTTACACGGTGATGGATTAGTAATGTAGTCTGGTTATACGGGGATGGATTAGTAATGTATTCTGGTTATACGGTGATAGATTAGTAATGTATTCTGGTTATACGGGGATGGATTAGTAATGTATTCTGGTTATACGGGGATAGATTAGTAATGTATTCTGGTTATACGGGGATGGATTAGTAATGTATTCTGGTTATGTGGAGATAGATTAGTAATGTGTGTCGATTATACGATGATGGATTAGTAATGTAGTCTGGTTATACGGGGATAGATTAGTAATGTATTCTGGTTATACTGGGATAGATTAGTAATGTATTCTGGTTATACGGGGATAGATTAGTAATGTATTCTGGTTATACGGGGAAGGATTAGTAATGTATTCTGGTTATACGGGGATAGATTAGTAATGTATTCTGGTTATACGGGGATAGATTAGTAATGTGTGGCGATTATACGGGGATGGATTAGTAATGTAGTCTGGTTATACGGGGATAGATTAGTAATGTATTCTGGTTATACGGGGATAGATTAGCAATGTATTCTGGTTATACGGGGATAGATTAGCAATGTATTCTGGTTATACGGGGATAGATTAGTAATGTATTCTGGTTATACGGGGATAGATTAGTAATGTATTCTGGTTATACGGGGATGGATTAGTAATGTATTCTGGTTATACGGGGATAGATTAGTAATGTATTCTGGTTATACGGGGATGGATTAGTAATGTATTCTGGTTATACGGGGATAGATCAGTAATGTGTGGCGATTATACGGGGATGGATTAGTAATGTAGTCTGGTTATACGGGGATAGATTAGTAATGTATTCTGGTTATACGGGGATAGATTAGCAATGTATTCTGGTTAACGGGGATAGATTAGTAATGTATTCTGGTTATACGGGGATAGATTAGTAATGTATTCTGGTTATACGGGGATGGATTAGTAATGTATTCTGGTTATACGTGGATGGATTAGTAATGTATTCTGGTTATACGGGGATAGATTAGTAATGTGTGGCGATTATACGGGGATGGATTAGTAATGTAGTCTGGTTATACGGGGATGGATTAGTAATGTATTCTGGTTATACGGGGATAGATTAGTAATGTATTCTGGTTATACGGGGATGGATTAGTAATGTATTCTGGTTATACGGGGATGAATTAGTAATGTATTCTGGTTATACGGGGATAGATTAGTAATGTGTGGCGATTTTACGGGGATGGATTAGTAATGTATTCTGGTTATACGAGGATGGATTAGTAATGTAGTCTGGTTATACAGGGATAGATTAGTAATGTATTCTGGTTATACGGGGATGGATTAGTAATGTAGTCTGGTTATACGGGGATGGATTAGTAATGTATTCTGGTTATACGGGGATAGATTAGTAATGTGTGACGATTATACGGTGATGGATTAGTAATGTGTTCTGGTTATACGGGGATAGATTAGAAATATATTGTGGTTATACGGGGATGGATTAGTAATGTAGTCTGGTTATACGGGGATGGATTAGTAATGTATTCTGGTTATACGGGGATAGATTATTAATGTGTGGCGATTATACGGTGATAGATTAGTAATGTATTCTGGTTTTACGGGGATAGATTAATAATGTAGTCTGGTTATACGGGGATAGATTAGTAATGTGTGGTGATTATACGGTGATAGATTAGTAATGTATTCTGGTTATACGGGGATAGATTAGTAATGCATTCTGGTTATACGGGGATAGATAAGTAATGTATTCTGGTTATACGGGGATGGATTAGTAATGTAGTCTGGTTATACAGGGATAGATTAGTAATGTATTCTGGTTATACGGGGATGGATTAGTAATGTAGTGTGGTTATACGGGGATGGATTAGTGATGTATTCTGGTTATACGGGGATAGATTAGTAATGTATTCTGGTTATACGGGGATAGATTAGTAATGTATTCTGGTTATACGGGGATAGATTAGTAATATGTGGCGATTATAAGGGGATAGATTAGTAATGTATTCTGGTTATACGGAGATGGATTAGTAATATCCATCCCCGTATAACCAGACTATATTACTAAGCCATCTCCGTATAACCAGACTATTAGTAATGTATTCTGGTTATACGGGGATAGATTAGTAATATGTGGCAATTATACGGGGATAGATTAGTAATGTATTCTGGTTATACTGAGATGGATTAGTAATATCCATCCCCGTATAACCAGAATACATTACTAATCCATCCCCGTATAACCAGACTATTAGTAATGTATTCTGGTTATACGGGGATAGATTAGTAATGTATTCTGGTTATACGGGGATAGATTAGTAATGTGTGGCGATTATACGGGGATAGATTAGTAAGGTATTCTGGTTATACGGGGATGGATTAGTAATGTGTGGCGATTATACGGGGATAGATTAGTAATGTATTCTGATTTTACGGGGATAGATTAGTAATGTGTGGCGATTGTACCGTGATAAATTAGTAATGTATTCTGGTTTTACGGGGATAGATTAGTAATGTGTGGCGATTGTACCGTGATAAATTAGTAATGTATTCTGGTTATACTGGGATAGATTAGTAATGTATTCTGGTTATACGGGGATAGATTAGTAATGTATTCTGGTTATACGGGGAAGGATTAGTAATGTAGTCTGGTTATACGGGGATAGATTAGTAATGTATTCTGGTTATACGGGGATAGATTAGTAATGTGTGGCGATTATACGGGGATGGATTAGTAATGTAGTCTGGTTATACGGGGATAGATTAGTAATGTATTCTGGTTATACGGGGATAGATTAGCAATGTATTCTGGTTATACGGGGATAGATTAGTAATGTATTCTGGTTATATGGGGATAGATTAGTAATGTATTCTGGTTATACGGGGATGGATTAGTAATGTGTGGCGATTATACGGGGATGGATTAGTAATGTATTCTGGTTATACGGGAATAGATTAGTAATGTATTCTGGTTTTACAGGGATGGATTAGTAATGTATTCTGGTTATACGGGGATAGATTAGTAATGTATTCTGGTTATACCGGGATAGATTACTAATGTATTCTGGTTATACGGGGATGGATTAGTAATGTAGTCTGGTTATACGGGGATGGATTAGTAATGTATTCTGGTTATATGGGGATGGATTAGTAATGTAGTCTGGTTATACGGGGATAGATTAGTAATGTATTCTGGTTATACGGGGATAGATTAGTAATGTATTCTGGTTATACGGGGATGGATTAGTAATGTAGTGTGGTTATACGGGGATGGATTAGTGATGTATTCTGGTTATACGGGGATAGATTAGTAATGTATTCTGGTTATACGGGGATAGATTAGTAATGTGTGGCTATTATACGGGGATAGATTAGTAATGTATTCTGGTTATACGGAGATGGATTAGTAATATAGTCTGGTTATACGGGGATGGATTAGTAATGTATTCTGGTTATACGGGGATGGATTAGTAATGTATTCTGGTTATACGGGGATGGATTAGTAATGTATTCTGGTTATACGGGGATAGATTAGTAATGTATTCTGGTTATACGGGGATAGATTAGTAATGTATTCTGGTTATACGGGGATGGATTAGTAATGTATTCTGGTTATACGGGTATGGATTAGAAATGTGTGGCGATTATACGGGGATAGATTAGTAATGTATTCTGGTTATACGGGGATAGATTAGTAATGTGTGGCGATTGTACCGGGATAGATTAGTAATGTATTCTGGTTATACGGGGATAGATTAGTAATGTATTCTGGTTATACAGGGATAGATTAGTAATGTATTCTGGTTATACGGGGATGGATTAGTAATGTATTCTGGTTATACAGGGATAGATTAGTAATGTAGTCTGGTTATGCGGGGATAGATTAGTAATGTATTCTGGTTATATGGGGATAGATTAGTAATGTGTGGCGATTATACGAGGATGGATTAGTAATGTAGTCTGGTTATACGCGGATAGATTAGTAATGTATTCTGGTTATACTGGGATAGATTAGTAATGTATTCTTGTTATACGGGGATAGATTAGTGATGTATTCTGGTTATACGGGGAAGGATTAGTAATGTAGTCTGGTTATACGGGGATAGATTAGTAATGTATTCTGGTTATACGGGGATAGATTAGTAATGTTTTCTGGTTATACGGGGATGGATTAGTAATGTATTCTGGTTATACGGGTATGGATTAGTAATGTGTGGCGATTATACGGGGATAGATTAGTAATGTATTCTGGTTATACGGGGATAGATTAGTGATGTGTTGCGATTGTACCGGGATAGATTAGTAATGTATTCTGGTTATACGGGGATAGATTAGTAATGTATTCTGGTTATACAGGGATAGATTAGTAATGTATTCTGGTTATACGGGGATGGATTAGTAATGTATTCTGGTTATACAGGGATAGATTAGTAATGTAGTCTGGTTATGCGGGGATAGATTAGTACTGTATTCTGGTTATATGGGGATAGATTAGTAATGTGTGGCGATTATACGAGGATGGATTAGTAATGTAGTCTGGTTATACGGGGATAGATTAGTAATGTATTCTGGTTATACTGGGATAGATTAGTAATGTATTCTTGTTATACGGGGATAGATTAGTGATGTATTCTGGTTATACGGGGAAGGATTAGTAATGTAGTCTGGTTATACGGGGATAGATTAGTAATGTATTCTGGTTATACGGGGATGGATTAGTAATGTATTGTGGTTACACGGGGATGGATTAGTAATGTAGTCTGGTTATACGGGGATGGATTAGTAATGTATTCTGGTTATACGGTGATAGATTAGTAATGTATTCTGGTTATACGGGGATGGATTAGTAATGTATTCTGGTTAAACGGGGATAGATTAGTAATGTATTCTGGTTATACGGGGATGGATTAGTAATGTATTCTGGTTATATGGGGATAGATTAGTAATGTGTGGCGATTATACGAGGATGGATTAGTAATGTAGTCTGGTTATACGGGGATAGATTAGTAATGTATTCTGGTTATACTGGGATAGATTAGTAATGTATTCTTGTTATACGGGGATAGATTAGTGATGTATTCTGGTTATACGGGGAAGGATTAGTAATGTAGTCTGGTTATACAGGGATAGATTAGTAATGTATTCTGTTTATACGGGGATGGATTAGTTATGTATTCTGGTTACACGGGGATGGATTAGTAATGTATTCTGGTTATACGGGGATAGATTAGTAATGTATTCTGGTTATACGGGGATAGATAAGTAATGTGTGGCGATTATACAGGGATGGATTAGTAATGTAGTCTGGTTATACGGGGATGGATTAGTAATGTATTCTGGTTATACGGGGATAGATTAGTAATGTATTATGGTTATACGGGGATGGATTAGTAATGTATTCTGGTTATACGGGGATAGATTAGTAATGTATTCTGGTTATACGGGGATGTATTCTGGTTATATGGGGATAGATTAGTAATGTGTGGCGATTATACGGGGATGGATTAGTAATGTAGTCTGGTTGTACGGGGATGGATTAGTAATGTATTCTGGTTATACGGGGATAGATTAGTAATGTATTATGGTTATACGGGGATGGATTAGTAATGTATTCTGGTTATACGGGGATAGATTAGTAATGTATTCTGGTTATACGGGGATGGATTAGTAATGTATTCTGGTTATATGGGGATAGATTAGTAATGTGTGTCGATTATACGATGATGGATTAGTAATGTAGTCTGGTTATACGGGGATAGATTAGTAATGTATTCTGGTTATACTGGGATAGATTAGTAATGTATTCTGGTTATACGGGGATAGATTAGTAATGTATTCTGGTTATACGGGGAAGGATTAGTAATGTAGTCTGGTTATACGGGGATAGATTAGTTATGTATTCTGGTTATACGGGGATGGATTAGTAATGTATTCTGGTTATACGGGGATGGATTAGTAATGTATTCTGGTTATACGGGGATAGATTAGTAATGTATTCTGGATATAAGGGGATAGATAAGTAATGTGTGGCGATTATACGGGGATGGATTAGTAATGTAGTCTGGTTATACGGGGATAGATTAGTAATGTATTCTGGTTATACGGGGATAGATTAGTAATGTATTATGGTTATATGGGGATAGATTAGTAATGTTTTCTAGTTATACGGGGATAGATTAGTAATGTATTCTGGTTATACGGGGATGGATTAGTAATGTATTCTGGTTATACGGGGATGGATTAGTAATGTATTCTGGTTATACGGGGATAGATTAGTAATGTGTGGCGATTATACGGGGATGGATTACTAATGTAGTCTGGTTATACAGGGATGGATTAGTAATGTGTGATGATTATACGGGGATAGATTAGTAATGTATTCTGGTTATACGAGGATGGATTAGTAATGTATTCTGGTTATACGGGGATAGATTAGTAATGTATTCTAGTTATACGAAGATGGATTAGTAATGTATTCTGGTTATACGGGGATAGATTAGTAATGTTTTCTGGTTATACGGGGATGGATTAGTAATGTATTCTGGTTATACGGGGATGGATTAGTAATGTATTCTGGTTATCCGGGGATGGATTAGTAATGTGTGGCGATTATACGAGGATGGATTAGTAATGTAGTCTGGTTATACGGGGATGGATTAGTAATGTATTCTGGTTATACGGGGATAGATTAGTAATGTATTCTGGTTATACGGGGATGAATTAGTAATGTATTCTGGTTATACGGGGATAGATTAGTAATGTGTGGCGATTATACGGGGATGGATTAGTAATGTATTCTGGTGATATGGGGATAGATTAGTAATGTGTGGCGATTATACGAGGATGGATTACTAATGTAGTCTGGTTATACGGGGATAGATTAGTAATGTATTTTGGTTATACTGGGATAGATTAGTAATGTATTCTTGTTATACGGGGATAGATTATTAATGTATTGTGGTTATACGGGGATAGATTAGTGATGTATTCTGGTTATACGGGGAAGGATTAGTAATGTAGTCTGGTTATACGGGGATAGATTAGTAATGTATTCTGGTTATACGGGGATGGATTATTAATGTATTCTGGTTACACGGGGATGGATTAGTAATGTATTCTGGTTATACGGGGATAGATAAGTAATGTATTCTGGTTATGCGGGGATAGATAAGTAATGTTTGGCGATTATACGGGGATGGATTAGTAATGTAGTCTGGTTATACGGGGATGGATTAGTAATGTATTCTGGTTATACGGGGATAGATTAGTAATGTGTGACGATTATACGGGGATGGATTAGTAATGTATTCTGGTTATACGGGGATGGATTAGTAATGTATTCTGGTTATACGGGGATAGATTAGTAATGTGTGTCGATTATACGATGATGGATTAGTAATGTATTCTGGTTATACGGGGATAGATTAGTAATGTATTCTGGTTATACGGGGATAGATTAGCAATGTATTCTGGTTAACGGGGATAGATTAGTAATGTATTCTGGTTATACGGGGATAGATTAGCTATGTATTCTGGTTAACGGGTATAGATTAGTAATGTATTCTGGTTATACGGGGATGGATTAGTAATGTATTCTGGTTATACGGGGATGGATTAGTAATGTATTCTGGTTATACGGGGATAGATTAGTAATGTGTGGCGATTATACGGGGATGGATTAGTAATGTAGTCTGGTTATACGGGGATGAATTAGTAATGTATTCTGGTTATACGGGGATAGATTAGTAATGTATTCTGGTTATACGGGGATGGATTAGTAATGTATTCTGGTTATACGGGGATGAATTAGTAATGTATTCTGGTTATACGGGGATAGATTAGTAATGTGTGGCGATTTTACGGGGATGGATTAGTAATGTAGTCTGGTTATACAGTGATGGATTAGTAATGTGTGACGATTATACGGTGATAGATTAGCAATGTATTCTGGTTATACGAGGATGGATTAGTAATGTATTCTGGTTATACGGGGATAGATTAGTAATGTATTCTAGTTATGCGAGGATGGATTAGTAATGTATTCTGGTTATACGGGGATAGATTAGTAATGTTTTCTGGTTATACGGGGATGGATTAGTAATGTATTCTGGTTATACGGGGATGGATTAGTAATGTAGTCTGGTTATACGGGGATGGATTAGTAATGTATTCTGGTTATACGGGGATAGATTAGTAATGTATTCTGGTTATACGGGGATGAATTAGTAATGTATTCTGGTTATACGGGGATAGATTAGTAATGTGTGGCGATTATACGGGGATGGATTAGTAATGTATTCTGGTGATATGGGGATAGATTAGTAATGTGTGGCGATTATACGAGGATGGATTACTAATGTATTCTGGTTATACGGGGATGAATTAGTAATGTATTCTGGTTATACGGGGATAGATTAGTAATGTAGTCTGGTTATACAGTGATGGATTAGTAATGTGTGGCGATTATACGGGGATAGATTAGTAATGTATTCTGGTTATACGAGGATGGATTAGTAATGTAGTCTGGTTATACAGGGATAGATTAGTAATGTATTCTGGTTATACGGGGATGGATTAGTAATGTAGTCTGGTTATACGGGGATGGATTAGTAATGTATTCTGGTTATACGGGGATAGATTAGTAATGTGTGACGATTATACGGGGATGGATTAGTAATGTGTTCTGGTTATACGGGGATGGATTAGTAATGTATTGTGGTTATACGGGGATGGATTAGTAATGTAGTCTGGTTATACGGGGATGGATTAGTAATGTGTTCTGGTTATACGGGGATAGATTATTAATGTGTGGCGATTATACGGTGATAGATTTGTAATGTATTCTGGTTTTACGGGGATAGATTAATAATGTAGTCTGGTTATACAGGGATAGATTAGTAATGTGTGGTGATTATACGGTGATAGATTAGTAATGTATTCTGGTTATACGGGGATAGATTAGTAATGCATTCTGGTTATACGGGGATAGATTAGTAATGTATTCTGGTTATACGGGGATAGATAAGTAATGTATTCTGGTTATACGGGGATGGATTAGTAATGTAGTCTGGTTATACGGGGATAGATTAGTAATGTATCTGGTTATACGGGGATAGATTAGTAATGTATTCTGGTTATACGGGGATGGATTAGTAATGTAGTGTGGTTATATGGGGATGGATTAGTGATGTATTCTGGTTATACGGGGATAGATTAGTAATGTATTCTGGTTATATGGGGATAGATTAGTAATGTATTCTGGTTATACGGGGATAGATTAGTAATATGTGGCGATTATACGGGGATAGATTAGTAATTTATTCTGGTTATACGGAGATGGATTAGTAATATCCATCCCCGTATAACCAGACTATATTACTAATCCATCTCCGTATAACCAGACTATTAGTAATGTATTCTGGTTATACGGGGATAGATTAGTAATATGTGGCGATTATACTGGGATAGATTAGTAATGTATTCTGGTTATACGGAGATGGATTAGTAATATCCATCCCCGTATAACTAGAATACATTACTAATCCATCCCCGTATAACCAGACTATTAGTAATGTATTCTGGTTATACGGGGATAGATTAGTAATGTATTCTGGTTATACGGGGATAGATTAGTAATGTATTCTGGTTATACGGGGATAGATTAGTAATGTGTGGCGATTATACGGGGATAGATTAGTAAGGTATTCTGGTTATACGGGGATGGATTAGTAATGTATTCTGGTTATACGGGTATGGATTAGTAATGTGTGGCGATTATACGGGGATAGATTAGTAATGTATTCTGGTTTAACGGGGATAGATTAGTAATGTGTGGCGATTGTACCGTGATAAATTAGTAATGTATTCAGGTTATACGGGGATAGATTAGTAATGTATTCTGGTTATACAGGGATAGATTAGTAATGTATTCTGGTTATACGGTGATAGATTAGTAATGTATTCTGGTTATACGGGGATGGATTAGTAATGTATTCTGGTTATACGGGGATGGATTAGTAATGTAGTCTGGTTATACGGGGATAGATTAGTAATGTATTCTGGTTATACGGGGATAGATTAGTAATGTAGTCTGGTTATACGGGGATGGATTAGTAATGTATTCTGGTTATACGGGGATAGATTAGTAATGTATTCTGGTTATACGGGGATGGATTAGTAATGTATTCTGGTTATATGGGGATAGATTAGTAATGTGTGGCGATTATACGAGGATGGATTAGTAATGTAGTCTGGTTATACGGGGATAGATTAGTAATGTATTCTGGTTATACTGGGATAGATTAGTAATGTATTCTTGTTATACGGGGATAGATTAGTGATGTATTCTGGTTATACGGGGAAGGATTAGTAATGTAGTCTGGTTATACGGGGATAGATTAGTAATGTATTCTGGTTATACGGGGATGGATTAGTAATGTATTCTGGTTACACAGGGATGGATTAGTAATGTATTCTGGTTATACGGGGATAGATTAGTAATGTATTCTGGTTATACGGGGATAGATAAGTAATGTGTGGCGATTATACGGGGATGGATTAGTAATGTAGTCTGGTTATACGGGGATAGATTAGTAATGTATTCTGGTTATACGGGGATAGATTAGTAATGTGTTCTGGTTATACGGGGATGTATTCTGGTTATATGGGGATAGATTAGTAATGTGTGGCGATTATACGGGGATGGATTAGTAATGTAGTCTGGTTATACGGGGATGGATTAGTAATGTATTCTGGTTATACGGGGATAGATTAGTAATGTATTATGGTTATACGGGGATGGATTAGTAATGTATTCTGGTTATACGGGGATAGATTAGTAATGTATTCTGGTTATACGGGGATGGATTAGTAATGTATTCTGGTTATATGGGGATAGATTAGTAATGTGTGTCGATTATACGATGATGGATTAGTAATGTAGTCTGGTTATACGGGGATAGATTAGTAATGTATTCTGGTTATACTGGGATAGATTAGTAATGTATTCTGGTTATACGGGGATAGATTAGTAATGTATTCTGGTTATACGGGGAAGGATTAGTAATGTAGTCTGGTTATACGGGGATAGATTAGTTATGTATTCTGGTTATACGGGGATGGATTAGTAATGTATTCTGGTTATACGGGGATGGATTAGTAATGTATTCTGGTTATACGGGGATAGATTAGTAATGTATTCTGGTTATAAGGGGATAGATAAGTAATGTGTGGCGATTATACGGGGATGGATTAGTAATGTAGTCTGGTTATACGGGGATAGATTAGTAATGTATTCTCGTTATACGGGGATAGATAAGTAATGTGTGGCGATTATACGGGGATGGATTAGTAATGTAGTCTGGTTATACGGGGATAGATTAGTAATGTATTCTGGTTATACGGGGATAGATTAGTAATGTATTCTGGTTTTACGGGGATAGATTAGTAATGTGTGGCGATTATACGGGGATGGATTAGTAATGTAGTCTGGTTATACGGGGATAGATTAGTAATGTATTCTGGTTATACGGGGATGGATTAGTAATGTATTCTGGTTATACGTGGATAGATTAGTAATGTATTCTGGTTATACGGGGATGGATTAGTAATGTATTCTGGTTATATGGGGATAGATTAGTAATGTGTGTCGATTATACGATGATGGATTGGTAATGTAGTCTGGTTATACGGGGATAGATTAGTAATGTATTCTGGTTATACTGGGATAGATTAGTAATGTATTCTGGTTATACGGGGATAGATTAGTAATTTATTCTGGTTATACGGGGAAGGATTAGTAATGTAGTCTGGTTATACGGGGATAGATTAGTAATGTATTCTGGTTATACGGGGATGGATTAGTAATGTATTCTGGTTATACGGGGATAGATAAGTAATGTGTGGCGATTATACGGGGATGGATTAGTAATGTAGTCTGGTTATATGGGGATAGATTAGTAATGTATTCTCGTTATACGGGGATAGATAAGTAATGTGTGGCGATTATACGGGGATGGATTAGTAATGTAGTCTGGTTATACGGGGATAGATTAGTAATGTATTCTGGTTATACGGGGATAGATTAGTAATGTATTCTGGTTATACGGGAAAGATGTATATCTTTGTACCGTGTTAGCCAGTAGATAGAAAAATATTCAGGATTGAGAGTCCTCAGTAGTTGATACCTTTTAATGGCTAACTGAAAAGATGGTAATACATTGCAAGCTTTCGAGACTACTCAGGTCTCTTCATCAGGCTAGACTAATACAAAATCTGAAGTCACATATTTATGCACAATACAGCCTAGAAAAAATGCAATAGATAAGACAAGTGACGTGAAGCAGAACTATCAATATGGGAGAGGGAGAAACATAAATATAAACATTGGACCAGTTCATAGATAAGGAGTCTGGATGTTTTATGGTCCTCTGATTGGGGTCTAGTTCTGTGTTGCCCCCACACGGTTTTAAAAGGAAATTCCTTAATTGATGTAAAAAGACATAAATCCATGCGACACATTCATTCCAGCACTGAGAGTGTCAAAGTTCGTCATAAATTTGTACTCCCAAACTCGTCTCTCTATCTGAGATGTGAAGTTACCTTTCAATACCAGTAATTTCATATCCATGCTGCTGTGATCAGGGATACAGAAATGTTTTGCCACAGGTAGATCCATTCTTTTTTCTCTTATTGTGTGACGATGAGCATTCATCCTTGTTCTAAGCTTTTGCCCTGTCTCCCCCACATACAGACCCCCAGTTGGACATTTAGTACAAATAATTAAGTACACCACATTAGATGTAATGCAGGTGAAAGTACCTGGGATCTTGTAGTCCTGATGTGAGTTGGGGATCTTTATCTTGTCCGTGGTCATTATAAATGGACAGGTTTTACATTTTTTCTGGTTGCAAGGAAAGGTTCCTGCAGCTGTTGGAGAGGACAGGGAGCTTCTGACAATGATGCTTCTTAAATTTGGGGGCTGCCTAAAACACAGCAGTGGGGGGTCTGGAAAAATTGATTTTAATCGGGCGTCTTTTTGTAGTAAAGGTTGTAATTTCCGTGCAGCTCCCCTTAGCACCTCCAGATTTGGGTTGTAGGTGACTACTAGAGGCACTCGGTTATTTTCTTCTTTAGCTTTGTAATGTAGCAGGTGATTCCTTGACAATCTGGTGGCTCTTGTAATTTGGTTTTCAATTGTTCTTGGATGGTAAAGCTTGAAAGCATGAAAGCATGGCCAAGCTTGAAAGCGATTTTTTGTCCTCATGCCCCATCAGGCCCCTGGCCTACTACCGCTTCATTGATGATATTTTAATCATCTGGACGGAGTCTGAGCAACAGCTAAAGACGTTCCACGAACAGTTTAATCAATTTCATCCCACCATCAATTTAACACTCAACTACTCCAGTACCGAGATTAATTTTTTGGACACCATCATTAAGCTAAAAAACAATGAAATAGAGACATCCCTGTATCAGAAGCCAATCGACCGTCCAACATACCTTAAATGGGACAGTTTCCATCCAAAACACATAAAGAACTCTATTATCTATAGCCAAGCCATCAGATACAATCGTATATGTTCCAACCCCATGGATAGAGACAAACACCTTGGTCGCCTCAAAAAAACCTTTTTGAATCAGGGTTACCATCCAAGAACAATTGAAAACCAAATTACAAGAGCCACCAGATTGTCAAGGAATCACCTGCTACATTACAAAGCTAAAGAAGAAAATAACCGAGTGCCTCTAGTAGTCACCTACAACCCAAATCTGGAGGTGCTAAGGGGAGCTGCACGGAAATTACAACCTTTACTACAAAAAGATGCCCGATTAAAATCAATTTTTCCAGACCCCCCACTGCTGTGTTTTAGGCAGCCCCCAAATTTAAGAAGCATCATTGTCAGAAGCTCCCTGTCCTCTCCAACAGCTGCAGGAACCTTTCCTTGCAACCAGAAAAAATGTAAAACCTGTCCATTTATAATGACCACGGACAAGATAAAGATCCCCAACTCACATCAGGACTACAAGATCCCAGGTACTTTCACCTGCATTACATCTAATGTGGTGTACTTAATTATTTGTACTAAATGTCCAACTGGGGGTCTGTATGTGGGGGAGACAGGGCAAAAGCTTAGAACAAGGATGAATGCTCATCGTCACACAATAAGAGAAAAAAGAATGGATCTACCTGTGGCAAAACATTTCTGTATCCCTGATCACAGCAGCATGGATATGAAATTACTGGTATTGAAAGGTAACTTCACATCTCAGATATAGAGACGAGTTTGGGAGTACAAATTTATGACGAACTTTGACACTCTCAGTGCTGGAATGAATGTGTCGCATGGATTTATGTCTTTTTACATCAATTAAGGAATTTCCTTTTAAAACCGTGTGGGGGCAACACAGAACTAGACCCCAATCAGAGGACCATAAAACATCCAGACTCCTTATCTATGAACTGGTCCAATGTTTATATTTATGTTTCTCCCTCTCCCATATTGATAGTTCTGCTTCACGTCACTTGTCTTATCTATTGCATTTTTTCTAGGCTGTATTGTGCATAAATATGTGACTTCAGATTTTGTATTAGTCTAGCCTGATGAAGAGACCTGAGTAGTCTCGAAAGCTTGCAATGTATTACCATCTTTTCAGTTAGCCATTAAAAGGTATCAACTACTGAGGACTCTCAATCCTGAATATTTTTCTGGTTATACGGGGATGGATTAGTAATGTATTCTGGTTATATGGGGATAGATTAGTAATGTGTGTCGATTATACGATGATGGATTAGTAATGTAGTCTGGTTATACGGGGATAGATTAGTAATGTATTCTGGTTATACTGGGATAGATTAGTAATGTATTCTGGTAATACGGGGATAGATTAGTAATGTATTCTGGTTATACGGGGATAGATTAGTAATGTAGTCTGGTTATACGGGGATGGATTAGTAATGTATTCTGGTTATACGGGGATAGATTAGTAATGTATTCTGGTTATACGGGGATGGATTAGTAATGTATTCTGGTTATATGGGGATAGATTAGTAATGTGTGGCGATTATACGAGGATGGATTAGTAATGTAGTCTGGTTATACGGGGATAGATTAGTAATGTATTCTGGTTATACTGGGATAGATTAGTAATGTATTCTTGTTATACGGGGATAGATTAGTGATGTATTCTGGTTATACGGGGAAGGATTAGTAATGTAGTCTGGTTATACGGGGATAGATTAGTAATGTATTCTGGTTATACGGGGATGGATTAGTAATGTATTCTGGTTACACAGGGATGGATTAGTAATGTATTCTGGTTATACGGGGATAGATTAGTAATGTATTCTGGTTATACGGGGATAGATAAGTAATGTGTGGCGATTATACGGGGATGGATTAGTAATGTAGTCTGGTTATACGGGGATAGATTAGTAATGTATTCTGGTTATACGGGGATAGATTAGTAATGTGTTCTGGTTATACGGGGATGTATTCTGGTTATATGGGGATAGATTAGTAATGTGTGGCGATTATACGGGGATGGATTAGTAATGTAGTCTGGTTATACGGGGATGGATTAGTAATGTATTCTGGTTATACGGGGATAGATTAGTAATGTATTATGGTTATACGGGGATGGATTAGTAATGTATTCTGGTTATACGGGGATAGATTAGTAATGTATTCTGGTTATACGGGGATGGATTAGTAATGTATTCTGGTTATATGGGGATAGATTAGTAATGTGTGTCGATTATACGATGATGGATTAGTAATGTAGTCTGGTTATACGGGGATAGATTAGTAATGTATTCTGGTTATACTGGGATAGATTAGTAATGTATTCTGGTTATACGGGGATAGATTAGTAATGTATTCTGGTTATACGGGGAAGGATTAGTAATGTAGTCTGGTTATACGGGGATAGATTAGTTATGTATTCTGGTTATACGGGGATGGATTAGTAATGTATTCTGGTTATACGGGGATGGATTAGTAATGTATTCTGGTTATACGGGGATAGATTAGTAATGTATTCTGGTTATAAGGGGATAGATAAGTAATGTGTGGCGATTATACGGGGATGGATTAGTAATGTAGTCTGGTTATACGGGGATAGATTAGTAATGTATTCTCGTTATACGGGGATAGATAAGTAATGTGTGGCGATTATACGGGGATGGATTAGTAATGTAGTCTGGTTATACGGGGATAGATTAGTAATGTATTCTGGTTATACGGGGATAGATTAGTAATGTATTCTGGTTTTACGGGGATAGATTAGTAATGTGTGGCGATTATACGGGGATGGATTAGTAATGTAGTCTGGTTATACGGGGATAGATTAGTAATGTATTCTGGTTATACGGGGATGGATTAGTAATGTATTCTGGTTATACGTGGATAGATTAGTAATGTATTCTGGTTATACGGGGATGGATTAGTAATGTATTCTGGTTATATGGGGATAGATTAGTAATGTGTGTCGATTATACGATGATGGATTGGTAATGTAGTCTGGTTATACGGGGATAGATTAGTAATGTATTCTGGTTATACTGGGATAGATTAGTAATGTATTCTGGTTATACGGGGATAGATTAGTAATTTATTCTGGTTATACGGGGAAGGATTAGTAATGTAGTCTGGTTATACGGGGATAGATTAGTAATGTATTCTGGTTATACGGGGATGGATTAGTAATGTATTCTGGTTATACGGGGATAGATAAGTAATGTGTGGCGATTATACGGGGATGGATTAGTAATGTAGTCTGGTTATATGGGGATAGATTAGTAATGTATTCTCGTTATACGGGGATAGATAAGTAATGTGTGGCGATTATACGGGGATGGATTAGTAATGTAGTCTGGTTATACGGGGATAGATTAGTAATGTATTCTGGTTATACGGGGATAGATTAGTAATGTATTCTGGTTATACGGGGATGGATTAGTAATGTATTCTGGTTATATGGGGATAGATTAGTAATGTGTGTCGATTATACGATGATGGATTAGTAATGTAGTCTGGTTATACGGGGATAGATTAGTAATGTATTCTGGTTATACTGGGATAGATTAGTAATGTATTCTGGTAATACGGGGATAGATTAGTAATGTATTCTGGTTATACGGGGAAGGATTAGTAATGTAGTCTGGTTATACGGGGATAGATTAGTAATGTATTCTGGTTATACGGATATGGATTAGTAATGTATTCTGGTTATACGGGGATAGATAAGTAATGTGTGGCGATTATACGGGGATGGATTAGTAATGTAGTCTGGTTATATGGGGATAGATTAGTAATGTATTCTGGTTATACGGGGATAGATAAGTAATGTGTGGCGATTATACGGGGATGGATTAGTAATGTAGTCTGGTTATACGGGGATAGATTAGTAATGTATTCTGGTTATATGGGGATAGATTAGTAATGTGTGGCGATTATACGGGGATGGATTAGTAATGTAGTCTGGTTATACGGGGATAGATTAGTAATGTATTCTGGTTATACGGGGATAGATTAGTAATGTATTCTGGTTATACGGGGATAGATTAGTAATGTATTCTGGTTATACGGGGATGGATTAGTAATGTATTCTGGTTATACGGGGATAGATTAGTAATGTGTGGCGATTATACTGGGATGGATTAGTAATGTAGTTTGGTTATACAGGGATGGATTAGTAATGTGTGACGATTATACGGGGATAGATTGGTATTGTATTCTGGTTATACGAGGATGGATTAGTAATGTATTCTGGTTATACGGGGATAGATTAGTAATGTATTCTGGTTATACGGGGATGGATTAGTAATGTATTCTGGTTATACGGGGATAGATTAGTAATGTATTCTGGTTATACGGGGATGGATTAGTAATGTATTCTGGTTATACGGGGATAGATTAGTAATGTGTGGCGATTATACGGGGAGGGATTAGTAATGTAGTCTGGTTATACGAGGATGGATTGGCAATGTAGTCTGGTTATACGGGGATGGATTAGTAATGTAGTCTGGTTATACGGGGATGGATTAGTAATGTGTTCTGGTTATACGGGGATGGATTAGTAATGTATTGTGGTTATACAGGGATGATTAGTAATGTAGTCTGGTTATACGGGGATGGATTAGTAATGTATTCTGGTTATACGGGGATAGATTATTAATGTGTGGCGATTATACGGTGATAGATTAGTAATGTATTCTGGTTATACGGGGATAGATTAGTAATGTAGTCTGGTTATACGGGGATAGATTAGTAATGTGTGGTGATTATACGGTGATAGATTAGTAATGTATTCTGGTTATACGGGGATAGATTAGTAATGTATTCTGGTTATACGGGAATAGATTAGTAATGTGTGGTGATTATACGGTGATAGATTAGTAATGTATTCTGGTTATACGGGGATGGATTAGTAATGTGTGGCGATTATACGGGGATGGATTAGTAATGTATTCTGGTTATACGGGGATGGATTAGTAATGTAGTCTGGTTATACGGGGATGGATTAGTAATGTATTCTGGTTATACGGGGATAGATTAGTAATGTGTGGCGATTATACGGGGATAGATTAGTAATGTATTCTGGTTATACGGGGATAGATTAGTAATGTGTGGTGATTATTCGGTGATGGATTAGTAATGTGTTCTGGTTATACGGGGATGGATTAGTAATGTGTGGCGATTATACGGGGATGGATTAGTAATGTATTCTGGTTATACGGGGATGGATTAGTAATGTAGTCTGGTTATACGGGGATGGATTAGTAATGTATTCTGGTTATACGTGGATAGATTAGTAATGTGTGGCGATTATACTGGGATGGATTAGTAATGTATTCTGGTTATACGGGGATAGATTAGTAATGTATTCTGGTTATACCGTGATAGATTAGTAATGTGTTCTGGTTATACGGGGATAGATTGGTAATGTGGTCTGGTTATACGGGGATGGATTAGTAATGTATTCTGGTTATACGGGGATGGATTAATAATGTATTCTGGTTATACGGGGATAGATTAATAATGTGTGGCGATTACGGGGATGGATTAGTAATGTAGCCTGGTTATACGGGAATAGATTAGTAATGTCTGGCGGTTATATGGGGATTGGTTAGTATTGTTTGGCAGTTATACGGAGATGGATTAATATATATTTGGGACGTTTTCCTTGTTTCCTGCTTGTTAACATCTCTGGTTACTCCTTTGGTTTCAGGTCCAGGTGAACTGCAAAAAGAGAAATCAGCGGAGGAGTCCAGAGGTCAGTACTGATGCCTCATACACATATCCGTGATCCCCTGTCAGTGAGGCATCTGATGCTACATACATATAAAAGTCTGATGATAGCAGTGATCCCTGATGTCATCGAGGCACGAGGCGCCTGATGCCTAATACAAATAACGGTTTGATGATAGCAGTGATCCCTGATGTCAGCGAGGCGCGAGGCGTCTGATGCCTGATGTATATATATATAACAGTCTGATGATAGTGGTGATCCTCAATGTCAGCGAGGCACGAGTTGTCTGATGCCTCATGCATATAACAGTCTGATGATAGCAGTGATCCCTGTTGTCATCGAGGCATGAGGCGCCTGATGCCTCCTACATATAACAGTCTGATGATAGCGGTGATCCTTGATGTCAGTGAAGCACAAGCAGTCTGATCTCTCATACGTTGAACAGTCTGATGACAGTGGCGATCAATGGTGTCAGCGAGTCACGAGGCGCATACATATAACAGTCTGAGGATATCGGGGATCACCGATGGTTGTGAGGCACAAGACGCCTAATACCTCTGTAACAAGCAGGAGAGTGCAGAGGTGCAGGCGATGTCTCCACCAGGGGCCACTTTACAGATGAGAGGATGTTGTAAGGTTTTTCCGAGGGTCTGTGGACGCCCCCTCTCTTGTCACCCCTGGTCGTCATCCTGCCCTATACCTGGCGCTGTGGGGAGATTGCAGAGTATGAGGACCACACTCACCATCTTGTCTTACTCTGCAGATTTGGAGAAGCTGATTCCTCCAATGTTCCTGGAAAGATTCACAAACAAGAAGGTGCAGAAGGGCGCCAGCATCACCCTGTCCGTGAAAGTGGAGGGTAAGGACTTACTAACGGGGCCCAGAAACACTGCAACAAATCCCCTGCGATATAGTCACAAGATAAATATTGAAAAGCTGCATCAGCCACTAGATACATGTATGCTGTGCTTCACTGTACACAGAGCATCCCATAGTGGTGGCTGCAGAGTATGCAATTACAGGGCAACCAGAAATCATAGCTCTACACCAATCCAAGCCAAGCAGGAGCTTCTCCAGCCACCTCCAGAGCTGCAGTCACTATTCTGCTTGTCAAAACAATAGCACTCCGCTTCCTCCAATCATCAGTACAATACGCAGTTGATCAATGAGTGATGGACAAGGCGACAGCGGCTGTTGCTAGTATGCCAATTATTGGGAAACTCAATAAACACACCACCGATTCCAATATCACCCTATAGAGAGCAAGGACCCCTGACGAAGCCACAACGGGTGGCGACACGCGTCGGGTCCTTGCTCTCTCGGGCTCCATTCCACTGCATATATGCACTTTATGTATGGATAATCTAGGGCTATGTTATTTCCTTAGGGGGCTAGTTTAGCTTGTGATATTTAACCCTATATGCCCAGATAATTGTGGTTATATTCTCAGGGAAGTGTGCAAAAACCTTTGGGATCTTATTTACAACTAGCTGAAGAGCCCGGCGCTGCCCGGGCATAGTAACTAACTGTGGTTAGTTATAGAAAATTATAGTTTTCCTCCATCCCATAGTCCCGTGCCCATATACCCATCATACATATCCACGATCCCATAGGCCCGTGCCCATATACCCATCATACACATCCTCCATCCCATAGTCGAGTGCCCATATACCCATCACATATCCTCCATCCCATAGTCCCGTGCCCATATACCCATCATGCATATCCTCCATCCCATAGTCGAGTGCCCATATACCCATCACATATCCTCCATCCCATAGTCCCATGCCCATATACCCATCATACATATTCTCCATCCCATAGGCCCGTGCCCATATACCCATCATACATATCCTCCATCCCATAGTCCCGTGCCCATATACCCATCATACATATCCTCCATCCCATAGTCGAGTGCCCATATACCCATCATACATATCCTCCATCTCATAGTCCCATGCCCATATACCCATCATACATATTCGCCATGCCATAGTCGCGTGCCCATATACCCATCACACATCCTTCATCTTATAGTCCCATGCCCATATACCCATCATACATATCCTCCATCCCATAGTTCCGTGCCCATATACCCATCATACATATCCGCCATTTCATAGTCCCGTTCCCATATACCCATCATAGATATTCTCCATCCCATAGTCCCGTGCCCATATACCCATCATACATATCCTCCATCCCATAGTCCCGTGCCCATATACCCATCATACATATCTGCCATTTCATAGTCCCGTGCCCATATACCCATCATATATATCCTCCATCCCATAGTCCAGTGCCCATATACCCATCATACATATCCTCCATCCCATAGTCCCGTGCCCATATACCCATCATACATATCCGCCATTTCATAGTCCCGTGCACATATACCCATCATACATATCCTCCATCCCATAGTCCCGTGCCCATATACCCATCATATATATCCTCCATCCCATAGTCCAGTGCCCATATACCTATCCGCCATCCCATAGTCCTGTGCCCATATATCCGTCAAACATATGCTCCATCCCATAGTCCAGTGCCCATATACCCATCATATACATCCTCCATCCCATAGTCCCATGCCCATATACATATCCGCCATCCCATAGTCCTGTGCCCATATACCCATCATATATATCCTCCATCCCATAGTCCAGTGCCCATATACCCATCATACATATCCTCCATCCCATAGTCCCGTGCCCATATACCCATCATACATATCCGCCATTTCATAGTCCCGTGCCCATATACCCATCATATATATCCTCCATCCCATAGTCCAGTGCCCATATACCTATCCGCCATCCCATAGTCCTGTGCCCATATATCCGTCAAACATATGCTCCATCCCATAGTCCAGTGCCCATATACCCATCATACATATCCTCCATCCCATAGTCCAGTGCCCATATACCTATCCGCCATCCCATAGTCCTGTGCCCATATATCCGTCAAACATATGCTCCATCCCATAGTCCAGTGCCCATATACCCATCATATACATCCTCCATCCCATAGTCCAGTGCCCATATACATATCCGCCATCCCATAGTCCTGTGCCCATATATCCGTCAAACATATGCTCCATCCCATAGTCCAGTGCCCATATACCCATCATATATATCCTCCATCCCATAGTCCAGTGCCCATATACCCATCATATATATCCGCCATCCCATAGTCCTGTGCCCATATACCCGTCAAACATATGCTCCATCCCATAGTCCAGTGCCCATATACCCGTCAAACATATGCTCCATCCCATAGTCCAGTGCCCATATACCCGTCAAACATATGCTCCATCCCATAGTCCAGTGCCCATATACCCATCATATACATCCTCCATCCCATAGTCCAGTGCCCATATACATATCCGCCATCCCATAGTCCTGTGCCCATATATCCGTCAAACATATGCTCCATCCCATAGTCCAGTGCCCATATACCCATCATATATATCCGCCATCCCATAGTCCCGTGCCCATATACCCGTCAAACATATGCTCCATCCCATAGTCCGGTGCCCATATACTCATCACACATCCTCCAACCCATAGTTAACCATTATGACATCATAATGAGCGGCGGCAGGGCTTGCAACCTTTGATGACAGCAACCATTGTGACATCATAATGAGGGGCGGGGCTTGGCGCGCACACACTGCTTCCCCGGTATGCAAATAGGGGCATTGTGACATCACAATGAGGGGCGGGCATGACGCGCACACACTTTTTCCCCACAGTATGTAGATAGGGGCAACATTGTTTGGTGAATTGGAACGCGCAGGGTTAAAATTTCGCCTCACAACATAGCTTAGGACGCTCTCGGGGTCCAGACGTGTGACTGTGCCAAATTTTGTGGCTGTAGCTGCGACGGTGCGGATGCCTATCCCGGACATACAAACAAACATAGACACACACACACACACACACTTTGAGCTTTATATTTACAATAGGCCATTGGTTTACTTACGTCTGTTAATGTTTGATTTGATAATTTTGCTCTTTATTAATATTTGCTTGAAACCTCTGTCTCTGTGTCTACATTGCATGCTACTATGGTGATGTTTCATGAATGTACTATCTTTTGACATCTGTATTTTTGGTGTCTGCATCAGTATCTATTAATAATGCGCAAGCTTATATGTGGGTTCTTCGAATATTCATGTTGGATTTTTCACATTACGGTATGCTATTTATATGCACATATAGTTTCCTTATGGGGCATCCTTTATGGAATGGTGAGCTGTGAAAGTTTGGTTCTATTTTGAGCCTTGGAATTTTGCATGTCACATAAGTGACGATTTTTAATGTTTTTAATTTTATTGAGTGTTTGTTTCTTGTGTCGAAATAAAGATTGAAGGTATTTTTCTATATCCAGTCTCAGGTGATCTCCTTTTGGGCTATTTCTTTCTTCTTTTTTAACTTGATTTATGGAGAGAGGAACTCCCGTGACCTGTGGATCAATCCCACACAGCAATGTGTCATCCTGGCCAAGTGTTGTAATTGGCTTTTTATTAGCACAAGTTCCACCCCCCATACCTCCCCTCTGGGGACAATAGCAGGGCTGGATCTCACAGAACTATGCCATGTGTCTTATTCTTAGAAAATTATGAGATTCTCAACTTTTTTGAAAACTTTCCCCTTGATGGTCCCAGGCGGAAGATATCACTGTCATCTTTCCCATCATAATTTTATCTGTTCATGGGTAGGAGACACGGCATAGATATTGCCATCTATCTGGTTTTCCTTAATTTACAAAGGAAGGGTCCCCTGCATAGGGGTCTCTGCTTCAAAAGGAGTTTAAACTGCCAGCTCTTTCTCCCTTCTGGAAAGGTCTTATGGGTTTTATTTTTCTATGACACTGCTGGTACATAATGTCTCCTCCAGAGCGGCATTCACTATTCTGCTGTTACATCATGTCTTATTCTCCAGTCACCTCCAGAGCTGCAATCACTATTCTGCTGTTACATCATGTCTTATGATGTAACAGCAGAATAATGACTGCAGCTCTGGAGGTGACTGGAGGATGATACATGATGTAACAGCAGAATAGTGACTGCAGCTCTGGAGGTGACTGGAGGATAAGACATGATGTAACAGCAGAATGGTGACTGCAGCTCTGGAGGTAACTGGAGGATAAAACATGATGTAACACCAGAATAGTGACTTCAGCTCTAGAGATGGCTGGAGCATAAGGCAGGATGTAACAGCAGGATGGTGACCGCAGCTATGGAGTTAACTTGAGGATAAAACATGATGTAACAGCAGAATAGTGACTGAAGCTCTGGAGGTAACTGGAGGATAAAACATGATGTAACAAAAGAATAGTGACTGCAGCTCTGGAGGTGACTGGAGGGTAAGACATGATGTAACAGCAGAATGGTGACTGCAGCTCTAGAGATGGCTGAAGCATAAGACATGATGTAATAGCAGAATAGTGACTGCAGCTCTGGAGGAAACTGGAGGATAAGACATGATGTAACAGCAGAATAGTGACTGCAGCTCTAGAGATGGCTGACGCATAAGACATGATGTAATAGCAGAATAGTAACTGCAGCTCTGGAGGAAACTGGAGGATAAGACATGATGTATCAGCAGAATAGTGACTGCAGCTCTGGAAGTGTCTGGACGATAAGACATGATGTACAGCAGAATAGAGACTGCAGCTCTGGAGGTAACTGGAGGATAAAACATGACGTAACAGTAGAATAGTAACTGCAGCTCTGGAGGTAACTGGAGGATAAAACATGATGTAACAGCATAATAGTGACTGCAGCTCTGGAGGTGACTGGAGGATAAGACATGATGTAACAGCAGAATAGTGACTGCAGCTCTGGAGGATAAGGCATGATGGATCAGCAGAATAGTGACTGCAGCTCTGGAGGTGACAGTCATAATATGGTTTGTGTATTCAGGGTCTCCGTCTCCATCGGTCACTTGGTTGAAGGAAGAATCCCCAGAGGACATTCTTTGGATTAAGCCGGAGACCCCAGGTTACAAGTTGGCGAGCTCCAATCTTCACCACAGCCTCATCCTCCTGGATGTGGGCACCGAGTTCTCTGGGACCTACACCTGCATCGCCACCAACAAAGTGGGGCAGTCCATCTGCAGCGCCAGTGTCCAGGTCCTAGAGGGTAAATATGCAGTGGATCACTGGAGAGGAAGATGCCAGTCACTGGGGGGGGAGGGGAAGGTGCCAGTCACTGGAGGAAGGGGAAGGTGCCAGTCACTGGAGGGAGGGTAAGGTGCCAGTCACTGGAGGGAGGGTAAGGTGCCAGTCATTGGAGGGAGGGTAAGGTGCCAGTCATTGGAGGGAGGGGAAGGTGCCAGTCACTGGGGGAGGGGAAGGTGCCAGTCACTGGAGGGAGGGGAAGGTGCCAGTCACTGGAGGGAGGGGAAGGTGCCAGTCACTGGGGGGGAGGGGAAGGTGCCAGTCACTGGAAGGAGGGGAAGGTGCCAGTCACTGGAGGGAGGGGAAGGTGCCAGTCACTGGAGGGAGGGGAAGGTGCCAGTCATTGGAGGGAGGGTAAGGTGCCAGTCATTGGAGGGAGGGTAAGGTGCCAGTCACTGGAGGGAGGGGAAGGTGCCAGTCACTGGAGGGAGGGGAAGGTGCCAGTCATTGGAGGGAAGGGGAAGGTGCCAGTCACTGGAGGGGAAGGTGCCAGTCACTGGAGGGAGGGGAAGGTGCCAGTCATTGGAGGGAGGGGAAGGTGCCAGTCACTGGAAAGAGGGGAAGGTGCCAGTCACTGGCGGGAAGGGGAAGGTGCCAGTCATTGGAGGGAGGGGAAGGTGCCAGTCACTGGGGGGATGGGAAGGTGCCAGTCACTGGGGGGAGGGGAAGGTGCCAGTCACTGGAGGGAGGGGAAGGTGCCAGTCACTGGGGGGCAGGATAGGTGCCAGTCACTGGTGAGGAGGAGAAGGTGCCAGTCACTGGAGGGAAGGGGAAGGTGCCAGTCACTGGAGGGAAGGGGAAGGTGCCAGTCACTGGAGGGAGGGGAAGGTGCCAGTCACTGGAGGGGAGGGGAAGGTGCCAGTCACTGGAGGGGAGGGGAAGGTGCCAGTCACTGGAGGGAGGGGAAGGTGCCAGTCACTGGAGGGAGGGGAAGGTGCCAGTCACTGGAGAGGACGGGAAGGTGCCAGTCACTGGAGGGGAAGGTGCAAGTCACTGGAGGGGCAGGTGCCAGTCATTGGAGGGAGGGGAAGTGCTAGTCCCTGTAGGGGGAGATGCAAATCACTTGGGTGTGAGGGGAAGGTGCCTGTCACTGGAGGGAGGGGAAGGTGCCAGTCACTGGAGGGAGGGGAATGTGCCAGTCACTGGGGGGAGGGGAAGGTGCCAGTCACTGGAGGGAGGAGAAGGTACCAGTCACTGGTGGAGAGGGGAAGGTGCCATTCACTGGTGGGGAGGGGAAGGTGCCAGTCACTGGAGGGAGGGGAAGGTGCCAGTCACTGGAGGGAGGGGAAGATGCCAGTCACTGGAGGGAGGGGAAGGTGCCAGTCACTGGTGGGGAGGGGAAGGTGCCAGTCACTGGTGGGGAGGGGAAGGTGCCAGTCACTGGGGGGAGGGGAAGGTGCCAGTCACTGGAGGGAAAGGTGCCAGTCACTGGAGGGAGGGGAAGGTGCCAGTCACTGGAGGGAGGGGAAGGTGCCAGTCACTGGAGGGAAAGGTGCCAGTCACTGGAGGGAGGGGAAGGTGCCAGTCACTGGGGGGATGGGAAGGTGCCAGTCACTGGAGGGAGGGGAAGGTGCCAGTCACTGGGGGGCAGGATAGGTGCCAGTCACTGGTGAGGAGGAGAAGGTGCCAGTCACTGGGTGGGATGGGAAGGTGCCAGTCACTGGTGGGGAGGGAAACATGCCAGTCACTCAGCGGTAGGGTAGGTGCCAGTCACTGAGGGAGGGAAAGGTGCCAGTCATTGGTAGGGAGGGGAAGGTGCCAGTCACTGGTAGGGAGGGGAAGGTTCCAGTCCCTAGAGGGAGGAGAAAGTGCCAGTAGATGAACCTCATTCTTCTGTTACAGAGAAGGATGCGCAAATCCTGGAAGAAGCGGACAAGATAGTGAAGGATGTATTGAGGTCATCTGTGCCAACGTGAGTGCACCCCCATCACACGGCTCTGTAGTATCGGATTACCAATCAAACGGCTCTGCAGTACCGGACACCCCAATCATACTGTTCTGTAGTACCGGACCCCCCATTGCAAGGATCTGTGGTATTGGACCCCCCATCATAAGGCTCTGTAGTATTTGACCCCCCCCATCATAAGGCTCTGTAGTATTGGACCCCCCTTCATACGGCTCTGTAGTATTGGACCCCTCTTCATACGTCTCTGTAGTACTGGACTCCCATCATACGGCTCTGTAGTATTGGACCCCCTTCATACGGCTCTGTAGTACTGGACTCCTATCATACGGTTCTGTAGTATTGGAACCCCCATCATATGGCTCTGTAGTACCGGACTCCCATCATACGGCTCTGTAGTATTGGACCCCCCCATCATACGGCTCTGTAGTACCGGACTCCCCTCATACAGCTCTGTAGTATTGGACCCCCCATCATATGGCTCTGTGTAGTACTGGACTCCCATCATACAGCTCTGTAGTATTGGACCCCCCATCATATGGCTCTGTAGTACCGAACTCCCCTCATACAGCTCTGTAGTATTGGAAACCCCATCATAGGGTTCTGTACTATTGGAACCCCCATCATACGGCTCTGTAGTACCGGACTCCCATCATACGGCTCTGTAGTACCGGATTCCCATCATACGGCTCTGTAGTATTGGAACACCCATCATATGGTTCTGTAGTATTGGACCCCCCACGATACGGTCCAGTAGTATTGGACCCCCCATCATAGGGTTCTGTAGTATTGGAACCCCCATCATAGGGTTCTGTAGTATTGGAACCCCAATCATACGGCTCTGTAGTACCGGACTCCCATCATACGGCTCTGTAGTATTGGACCCCTCCATCATATGGCTCTGTAGTATTGGAACACCCATCATACGGCTCTGTAGTACCGGACTCCCATCATACGGTTCAGTAGTATTGGACCCCCCATCATACGGCTCTGTAGTATTGGAACCCTCATCATAAGGCTCTGTACTATCGGACCCCCATCATACGGCTCTGTAGTACAGGACTCCCGTCATACGGCTCTGTAGTACGGGACTCCCATCATACGGCTCTGTAGTACCGGACTCCCATCATACGGTTCAGTAGTATTGGACCCCCCATCATACGGCTCTGTAGTATTGGACCCCACCATCATATGGCTCTGTAGTATTGGAATACCCATCATACGGCTCTGTAGTATTGGAACCCTCATCATAAGGCTCTGTACTATCGGACCCCCCATCACACGGCTCTGTAGTACCGGACTCCCATCATACGGCTCTGTAGTATTGGACCCCCCCATCATACGGCTCTGTAGTATCGGACCACCCATCATACAGCTCTGTAGTACTGGACTTTCCCTCACACTGCTGTGTATTTCCGGACCTCACATCATCTGGCACTGTGGTTCGGGGGCTTGTGTGGTGGCCAAATACATAAATATCGGCCGAATGAGAGAAGCACCTGACAATAAGGATCATCCTGGGTCTATTACCTACACAAGCCCCATCGTTGTCACCGTTCCCATTCAGGTTATAATCCCGCATTGTTCTCTTCTCTTTTTTTATTGTGCAGATATCGTGGGGGCTGAGGACGGGTCTCAGTGTAGCCTGTGCAGGGCACCCCTCCTCCCTCCCCGTGGTGCATCTTTGCCCCCCATCTCTGGGTCTCACTCCTCTCCCCATGGTGCAGCATTGCCCCCTATCTCTGTGTGCCGCTCCTCTCTCTCCTCCCTCCTTGTGGTGCAGGGTTGCCCCCTATCTCCGGGCTCCCCTCCTCCCTCCCTTTGGTGCAGTGTTGAACCCTATCTCCGGGCGCCGTTTCTCCTTCCCCATGGTGCAGTGTTGCCCCCTAACTGCGGGAGCGTGTTCCCCCTCCCCGTGGTGCAGCGTTGCGCCTCATCTCTGGGCTCTCCTCGTCCTCACTGACTCTCATTGTTTTGCAGGGTGATCGGTGTCTCGGAGCAGCTGCCAGAGGCTGACGGTGAGTGTCCGGTAATGGCGGTGCACTCTAGGGCCCGGTGATGCCTCCGCCCGCCATGTTTCCTATCTCCCGATTGATATTTGGATTAACTTATTGTTTGTGCTGATCTCACAGCCGAATCCAGGACAGCGCAGAAACCGCAGATTTCATTAATGGACGTTGGGACAGAGGAGTTTTTCCAGAAACTGACGTCACAAATCACAGAAATGGTCTCTGCCAAAATTAGCCAAGGTAAAGATCAATAGATTGAACTCTGCTGTTCTGGGGTCCCTAGATGGTGGCCCCAACCTCGAATATGTCCAGAACCCCTCAGGCTACAATGGTTAGTCATGGGAAAGTGTCAGAGGGGCCACCTCTACTGAACGGATGGGGCTGCAGACCAGCCGGGAATCTAGCCCAGGATGGGGTCGGCCTCACTCATATCCTGGAAGTTTGGAGACCATTCCTCAGAGTTCTGCTCTCTGTTTCCTGTCAGCCTCGCTTCGTGTGCCCGGGATGACCGGCATGGATAGTGACGATGAGACCAAGACGCCATCTGCCTCCCCGCGACACGGCAGGTCCCGGCCATCCTCCATTGCTGTGGAGTCCTCTTCTGAGTCCGAGGATGGAGATTCCAGGGGAGAGGTGAGAGACCTGGGGCGGTCAGTGCCCCCTATATCTGGACACCTACAAGGGAGTCAGTGCCCTCTATATCTAGACACCTACAAGGGAGTCAGTGCCCCCTATATATAGAGTATAGAGTCCTCTGGGAGAGTCAGTGCACCTTATATCTGGACACATTTGGGGGGGTCAATGTCTCCTATATCTGGACTCCTGTGGGAGAGGTCAGTGCCCCCTACATTTGTGCTCAAAAGTTTACATAGCCCGGCAGAATTTTTGCTTTCTTGGCCTTTTTTAGAGAATATGAATGATAACACCAAACCTTTATCTCCACTCATGGTTAGTGGTTGGGTGAAGCCATTTATTGTCAGACAACTGTGTTTTCTCTTTTTAAAGCATAATGACAACCCAAAACATCCAAATGACCCTGATCAAAAGTTCACATACCCTGGTGATTTTGGCCTGGTAACATGCACAGAAATTGTCACAAATGGGTTTGACTGGCTACTAAAGGTAACATCCTCACCTGTGACCTGTTTGCTTGTAATCAGTGTGTGCGCATAAAAGCTGAGTGAGTTTCTGGGATCCAAACAGACTCTTGCATCTTTCATCCAGCCACTGATGTTTCTGGATTGTGATTCATGGGAAAAGCAAAAGAATTGTCACCGGATCTACTGGAAAAGGTAGTTGAACTATGTAAAACAGGAAAGGAATACAAAAAGATATCCAAGGAATTGATAATGTCAGTCAGCAGCATTGAAACTGTGATTAACAAATGGAAAATCAGGGGCTCTGTAAAAACAAAACCACGGTCAGGTAGACCAACAAAAATGTCGTCCACAACTGCCAGGAAAATTGTTCGGGATGCAAAGAAAAACTCACAAATAACATCAGCTGAAATACTGGACTTTCTGAAAACTAGCGGTGTGGCTGTCTCAAGATGCACAATAAGGAGGCACTTGAAGAAAAATGGGATGCATGGTCGAGTCGCCAGAAGAAAGCCATTAGTGTGCAAATGCCACAAAGTATCTAAAATAAATACAATACACAAAACAGCACAGAGACAAGCCTCAAAACTTCTGTAACAAGGTAATTTGGAGTGATGAGAACAAAATTTAACTTTTTGGCCACAACCATAAACGTTACATTTGGAGAGAGGTCAACAAGGCCTATGATGAAAGGAACACCATTCCTACTATAAAGCACGGAGGTGGATCGCTGATGTTTTGGGGATGTGTGAGCTACAAAGGAAAGGAAACTTTGTCAAAGTTGAAGGAAAGATGAATGCAGCATGTTATCAGCAAATACTGGAGGCAAATTTGCAATCATCAACCCGGAAGCTGCGCATGGGACATACTTGGACGTTCCAACATGACAACGATCCAAAACGCAAGGCCAAGTCAACCTGTCATTGACTACAGCAGAACAAAGTGAAGGTTCTGGAGTGGCCATCTCAGTCTCAGTTCATGCTAGACAGCCCAGGAATTTGCAGGAACTGGAGGCATTTGCCAAGAAGAGTGGACAGCTTTACCATCTGAGAAAATAAAGAACCTCATCCACAACTATCACAAAAGACTTCAAACTGTCATTGATGTTAGAGGGGGCAATACACGGTTTTAAGAAATGGGGTATGTGGACTTTTGATCAGGGTCATTTGGATGTTTTGGGTTGTCATTATGATTTAAAAAGAGAAAACACAGTAGTTTGACAATAAATGGCTTCACCCAACCACAAACCATGAGTGGAGGAAAAGGTTTGGTGTTATCATTCATATTTTCTGAAAAAAGGCCAAGAAAGCAAAAATTCTGCCGGGGTATGTAAACTTTTGAGCACAACTGTATGTCTGGACACCTCCGAGGAGATAGTGCCCCCTATATCTGGACACCTTCAGAGAAATCAGTGTCCCCTGTATCTGGATACCTCTAGTGAAATCAGTGCCCCCTATATCTGGACTCCTGTGGGTAGGGGTTAGTGCCCCTTATGTCTGGACACCTTCGGGAAGTCAGTGACCCCTATATCTGGACACCTACGAGGGAGTCAGTGACCCCTATAGCTTGAGTCCTCTGGGGAGGGTCAGTGTGCCTTATATTTGAACTCCTCTGGGGAGGGGTCAGTTATCGCTCTATCTGGACACCTCCAGGGAAATCAGTGCCCCCTAAATCTGGACTTCTCTGGGGGGTCAGTATCCTCTATATTTGGACTCCTCCAGGGTATCAGTGCCCCCTGTATCTCTGTATCTGAACTCCTCTGGGAAGTGGTCAGTGCCCCCTATATCTGGACACCTCCGGGGGAGTCAGTGCCCACTATATTTGGACACCTCTGGGGGAAGGTCAGTGCCCTATATCTGGACACCACCAGGGGACTCAGTACTCCCTATATCTAGACACCTCCACAAGGTCAATACCCCCTTTATTTGGACACTTCCTGGGGGGGGTCAGTGTCCCATTTATCTGGACACCTCTGGTGAGGGGTCAGTGCCCCCTATATCTAGACACCTTTGGGGGGGGTCTGTGCCCACTATATTTGGACACCTCTGGGGGGGTCAGTGACCCCTATATCTGAACTCGTCTGGGGTAGTCAGTGTCCCTATATCTGGTCATCTCTGGGGAGGGGTCAGTGCCCCCTATATCTGGACACCTTCGTGGGAGTCAGTGCCCCCTATATCTTAATGCCTCCGGTTGGGGTCAGTGTCCCCTGTATCTGGACACCCCCGGGGGTGTCAGTGCCCCCTATATCTGGACTCCAGGGGAATCAGTGCCCCCTATATCTGGACACCTCCAGAGTGGGGTCAGTGCCCACTCTATATGGACACCTCTGGGGCAATCAGTGCCCCCTTTATCTGGACATCTTTGGGGGAGTCAGTGCCCCCTAATTCTGGACACTTCTGGGGAAATCAGTGCCCCCTGTACCAGGACACCTCCAGGGGAATCAGTGTTCCCTATATACGGTCACCTTTGGGGGAGATCAGTGTCCCCCACAGTGAAGGAAATAAGTATTTGATCCCTTGCTGATTTTGTAAGTTTACCCACTGACAAAGACATGAACAGTCTATAATTTTAAGGGTGGGTTAATTTTAACATTGAGAGATAGAATATCAAAAATAAAATCCAGAAAATCACATTGTATAAATTTTATAAATGTATTTACATTTTGCAGTGAGAAATAAGTATTTGATCCCCTACCAACCATTATGAGTTCTTGCTCCTACAGACCAGTTAGACGCTCCTAATCCACTTGTTACTTGCATTGTAGACAGCTGCCTTACATAGTCACCTTTATAAAAGACTCCTGTCCACAGACTCAATTAATCAGTCAGACTCTAACCTCTACAACATGGGCAAGACCAAAGAGCTTTATAAGGATGTCTGGGACGAGATCATAGACCTGCACAAAGCTGGAATGGGCTACAAAACCATAAGTAAGACGCTAGGTGAGAAGGAGACAATTGTTGGTGCAATAGTAAGAAAATGAAAGGAATAGAAAATGACTGTCAGTCGACATCAGTCTGGGGCACCATGCAAAATCTCACCTTTTGGGGCATCCTTAATCATGAGGAAGGTGTGCGACATCAGCCTAAAACTACACAGGGGTACTTGTTAATGATCTCAAGGCAACTGGGACCACAGTCACCAAGAAAACCATTGGTAACACATTACACCGTAAAGGTTTACAATCCTGCAGTGCCCGCAAGGTCCACCTGCTCAAGAAAGCACAGGTGCAGGCCCATCTGAAGTTTGCCAATGATCACCTGGATGACTCTGTGAGTGATTGGGAGAAGGTGCTGTGGTCAGATGAGACAAAAATTGAGCTCTTTGGCATTAACTCAACTTGCCGTGTTTGGAGGATGAGAAATGCTGCCTATGACCCAAAGAACACCATCCACACTGTCAAGCATGGAGGTGGAAACATTATGTTTTGGGGGTGTTTCTCTGCTAAGGGCATAGGACTACTTCACCGCATCAACTGGAGAATGGATGGAGCCATGTACTGTAAAATCCTGAGTGACAACCTCCTTCCCTCCTCCAGGACATTAAAAATGGGTCATGGCTGGGTCTTGCATCAAGACAATGACCCAAAACATACAGTCAAGGCAACAAAGGAATGGCTCAAAAAGAAGCACATTATGGTCATGGAGTGGCCTTGCCAATCTACACACCTTAATCATATAGGAAACTTATGGAGGGAGGTGAAGCTCTGAGTTGCCAAGTGACAGCCTCAAAATCTTCATGATTCAGAGATGATCTGCAAAGAGGAGTGGACCAAAATTCCTCCTGACATGTGCGCCAACCTCATCATCAACTACAAAAAACATCTGACTGCTGTGCTTGCCAACAAGGGTTTTACCACCAAGTATTAAGTCTTGTTTGCCAGAGGGATCAAATACTTATTTCTCACGGCAAAATGTAAAATAAATGTACATAATTTATAAAATGTGATTTTCTGGATTTTATTTTTGATATTCTATCTCTCAATGTTAGGATTAACCTACCCTTAAAATTATAGACAGTTCATGTCTTTGTCAGTGAGCAAACCTATAAAATCAGCAAGGGTTCAATATTTATTTCCTTCACTGTTTGGCTGGACATCTCTTGGGGGGGGGGGTTTCAGTGCCCCCTACATCTGGACTCCCCCTCGGGGTCTTAGCATTTCCCGTGGTCCCCCCACCCATGTGACCTGGTGACTTCTTCGTTCACAGATCTTTGACATCTACATGGCGACGGCGGATTACAACCCTATAACGGGCGATAAGGAGGCGGTCACCCTGAAGGAGGGCCAATACGTGGAGGTCCTGGACTCTGCACATCCGCTCAAGTGGCTCGTTCGAACTAAACCCACTAAGTTCAGTGCCTCCCGCCAGGGTTGGGTGTCGCCCGCGTACCTGGACAAGCGGTTAAAGGTGAGGGTCGCGTGAGTTTGCATGTGGTGGGGGAAGGGTGGAGTCTGACACCAGATGATAAGTGTGTACAGTGTGGATGGTAGGGGGCCAGCATGGGGTGCGACTTATCAGTAAAATCTTTTATAGCTGACTATATAAGGACCTGCACATGGCTGCCATGTACTACAGGGGTCTCAGGTTCTGCTGTTAGGCCAGACCCCCAGCATCAGTCAGTTAGAGTGACTCCCCCCAGTTCTCGCTCCAGTCCTGTAGGCTTGGTGATGTCCTTTTTTTCTTTCTAGTTGTCACCGGAGTGGGGGGCAGGAGACGTTGTAGAATATCCAGGAGAGGCCGTGTCCGAAGAAGAATATAAGAAGAGGCTCAGGTAACAGAAACCCAACCGTGATGACACCAGTGATGTTATCAGTAATGTTAGTGATGTCACTGGATTATCTGGTGTCACCACTGATGATATCTGTTTTTTTTGTAGTTTTGATTCCTTTTAATGGCTGACAAAAATAAATACATGATGTTACACAGCAGCTTTTGGGGCTTCTTAGGCCCCTTCCTCAGGCATTGAATAATGAAGCATCTGAAGAAACATATATTGTGCATACAGTGGGGGAAAAAAGTCTCTAGTCAGCCTCCAATTGTGCAAGTTCTCCCACTTATAAAGGTGAGAGCGGCCTGTAATTGACACCATAGGTAGACCACAACTATGAGAGTCACAATGAGAAAACAAATCCAGAAAGTCACCTTGTCTGATTTGGATTTATTTTGCAAATTATGGTGGAAAATAAGTATTTAGTCACCTAAAAACATGCACGATTTCCGGCTCTCACAGACCTGTAACTTCGTCTGTAAGAGGCTCCTCTGTCCTCCACTCATTACCTGTAGTAATGGCTCCTGTGTGACCTCGTTATTACTATAAAAGACACCTGTCCACAACCTCAAACAGTCACACTCCAAACTCCACTATGGTGAAGACCAAAGAGCTGTCAGAGGACACCAGAAACAAAACTGTAGCCCTGCACCAGGCTGGGAAGACTGAATCTGCAATAGGCAAGTGGCTTGGTGTGATGAAATCAACTGAGGGAGCAATAATAAGAAAACGGAAGACATACAAGACCACTGATAATCTCCCTCGATCTGGGGCTCCACGCAAGATCTCACCCCGTGGGGTCAAAATTATCACAAGAACAGTGAGCAAAAATCCCAGAACCGCACAGGGGACCTAGTGAATGACCTGCATAGAGATGGGACCACCGTAACAAAGGCTACCATCAGTAACGCACTACACCGCCAGGGACTCAGATCCTGCAGTGCCAGACGTGTCCCCCTGCTTAAGCCAGTACATGTCCGGGCCCATCTGAAGTTTGCTAGAAAGCATTTGGATTATCCAGAAATGTATTGGGAGAATGTTATATGGTCTGATGAAACCAAAGTAGAACTGTTTGGTAGAAACAAAACTCGTCATCTTTGGAGGAGACAGAATGCTGAGTTGCGTTCAAAGAACACCACACCTACTGTGAAGCATGGAGGTGGCAATATCATGCTTTTGGGCTGTTTCTCTGCAAAGGGACCAGGACGACTGATCCGTGTACATGAAAGAATAAATGGTGCCATGTATTGTAAGATTTTGAGTGCAAACCTCCTTCCATCAGCAAGGGCTTTGAAAATGAAACGTGGATGGGTCTTTCAGCATGATAATGATCCCAAGCACACCACCAGGGCAACGAAGGAGTAGCTTCGTAAGAAGCATATGAAGGCCCTGGATTGGTCTAGCCAGTCTCCAGATCTCAACCGCATAGAAAAACTTTGGAGGGATTTGAAAGTCCGTGTTGGCCAGCGACAGGCCCAAAACATCACTGCTCTAGAGGAGATCTGCATGGAGGAATGGGCCAACATACCACTTACAGTGTGTGCCAACCTTGTGAAGACTTAGGCTGGAGTCACACTAGCGAAAAATCGGACGAATGCAATGCGATAAAAAAATCGCATTGCATTCGTCCCAATGTTATTCTATGGTGCAGCTCCCATCATCCGATTTTTTTTTTCGGAATGTTTCCTCGGACCGAGACAATCTCAGCATGCTGCGATTGTCACCGATTTTCGGATCGGACTCGCCAATGCAAGTCTATGGGTGCGATTAAAAATCGGATTACAAACGGACCACAAGTGTGACTTACGATAAAATCGTAAGACTTCTCCAGGTCAACAGGAAAGAGCATCAGGCATTGGCATGGGACGTCAAACGGACGCTTAGATGCGAATAAAATCGGTTCATCGCTGGAAATCCGGATGACAGACGGATCCCTGGACAAGAAACCTTTGTGCGATTTCGTGCCGTAAAAATCAGACCGATTTTTTAATCGTTGTGTGACTCCAGCCTTACAGAAAACGTCTGACCGCTGTCATTGCCAACAAAGGATATATAACAAAATGTTGAGATGAACTTTTATTAGTGACCAAATACTTATTTTCCATCATAATTTGCAAAATAAATCTTCCCAAATCAGACAAGGAGATTCTCTGGATTTGTTTTCTCATTGTGACTCTCATAGTTGAGGTCTACCTATGGTGTCAGTTACAGGCCTCTCATCTCTATAAGTGGGAGAACTTGCACAATTAGTGGCTGACTAAAGACTTTTTTTCCCCACTGTGTATTTGTGTTTGTTCAGAAACTTTGTTATACCTGATGCCTGAGGAAGGCGCCTAAGATGTCCCGAAAGCTGCTGCGCAACATCATATATTTTATTTTTGTCAGCCATTAACCCCTTCATGACCCAGCCTATTTTGACCTTAATGACCTGGCCATTTTTTGCAATTCTGACCAGTGTCCCTTTATGAGGTAATAACTCTGGAACGCTTCAACGCATCCTAGCGATTCTGAGATTGTTTTTTCGTGACATATTGGGCTTCATGTTAGTGGTAAATTTAGGTCGATAATTTTTGGGTTTATTTGTGAAACAATCAGAAATTTGGCGAAAATTTTGAAAATTTCGCAATTTTCAAATTTTGAATTTTTATTCTGTTAAACTAGAGAGTTATGTGAAACAAAATAGTTACTAAATAACATTTCCCACATGTCTACTTTACATCAGCACAATTTTGGAAGCAAAATATTTTTTTGTTAGGAAGTTATAAGGGTTAAAAGTTGACCAGTGATTTCTCATTTTTACAACAAAATTTACAAAACCATTTTTTTTAGGGACCACCTCACATTTGAAGTCACTTTGAGGGGTCTATATGGCAGAAAATACCCAAAAGTGACACCATTCTAAAAACTGCACCCCTCAAGCTACTCAAAACTACATTCAAGAAGATTATTAACCCTTCAGGTGTTTCACAGCAGCTAAAGCAATGTGGAAGGAAAAAATGGACATTTTAATTTTTCCAACACAAATTTTCTTTCAGCATCAATTTTTTCATTTTCACATGGGCAACAGGATAAAATGGATCCTAAAATTTGTTGGGCAATTTCCCCTGAGTACACCAATACCTCATATGTGGTCATAAACCACTGTTTGGGCGCACGGCAGGGCTCAGAAGGGAAGGAGCGCCATTTGACTTTTTGAATGGAAAACATACTGGAATATTTAGCGCTTGCCATGTTGCGTTTGGAGAGTCGCTGTGTGCCTAAACACTGGATCTCCCCCACAAGTGACCCCATTTTGGAAACTAGACCCCCCAAGGAACTTATCTAGATGCATAGTGATCACTTTGAACCCCCAGGTGCTTCTCAAATTGATCCGTAAAAAAAAAAGTACTTTTTTTCACAAAAATTATATTTTAGCCTCAGTTTTTTCATTTTCACATGGGCAACAGGATAAAATGGATCCTAAAATTTGTTGGGCAATTTCTCCTGAGTACACCGATATCTCATATGTGGTCATAAACCACTGTTTAGGTGCACGGCAGGGCCCGGAAGGGAAGGAGCGCCATTTAACTTTTTGAATGGAAAATTCGCTCCAATCGTTATCGGACACCATGTCGCGTTTGGAGAGCCCCTGTGTGCCTAAACATTGGAGCTTCCCCACAAGTGACACCATTTTGGAAACTAGACCCCTTAAGGAACTTATCTAGATGTGTAGTGAGCACTTTGAACCCCCAAGTGCTTCACAAAAGTTTATAACATAGAGCAGTGAAAATAAAAAATCATTTGTTTTTCCTCAAAAATGATTTTTTAGCATGCTATTTTTTATTTTCACAAGGGTAACAGGAGAAATTGGACCACAAATGTTGTTGTCCAGATTGTCCTGAGTACGCTGGTACCCCATATGTGGGGGGGGCACTGTTTGGGTGCACGGCAGGGCGCAGAAGGGAATGAGCGCCATTTGGCTTTTTGAAATGAAAATTAGCTCCAATCGTTAGCGGACACCATGTCGTGTTTGGAGAGCCCCTGTGTGCCTAAACTTTGGAGCTCCCCCACAAGTGACCCCATTTTGGAAACTAGACCCCCTAAGGAACTTATCTAGATGCATAGTGAGCACTTTGAACCCCCAGGTGATTCATAGAAGTTTATAATGCAGAGCAGTGAAAATAAAAAATCTTTTTTTTTCCTAAAAAAAATTTTTTTAGTTGGCAATTTTTTATTTTCACAAGGGTACCAGGATAAATTAGACCCCATAAGTTGTTGTCCAGTTTGTCCTGAGTACACTGGTACCCCATATGTGGGGGGAGACCACTGTTTGGGCACACGTCGGGGCTCGGGAGGGAAGTAGTGACATTTTGAAATGCTGACTTTGATGGAATGGTCTGCGGGCATCATGTTACATTTGCTGAGCCCCTGTGTGCCTAAACAGTAGAAACCCCCCACAAGAGACCCCATTTTGGAAACTAGACCCCCATCGAACTTATCTAGATGTGAGATGTGCACCTTGAACCCCCAAGTGCTTCACAGAAGTTTATAACGCAGAGCCGTGAAAATAAAAAATCATTTTTTTCCCTCAAAAAAAAAAGATTTTTAGCACGCAATTTTTTTTTTTCACAACGGTAACAGGATAAATTGGACCCCAAAAGTTGTTGTCCAGTTTGTCCTGAGTACACTGATACCCCATATGTGGGAGAAAACTACTGTATGGACACACGTCAGGGCTCGGAAGGGAAGTAGTAACGTTTTGGTATGCAGACTTTGATGGAATGGTCTGCGGGCATCATGTTACATTTGCAGAGCCCTTGAGGTACCTAAACTGTGGAAACCCCCTACAAGTGACCCCATTTTGGAAACTAGACCCCATAAGGAACTTATCTAAATGTGTGGTGAGCACCTTGAACCCCGAAGTGCTTCACAGAAGATTGTAACGCAGAGCCATGAAAATAAAAAATCTTTTTTTTTCCTCAAAAAATGAATTTTTAGCTCGCAATTTTTTATTTTCACAAGGGTAACAGGAGAAATTGGACCCCAAAAGTTGTTGTCCAGTTTGTCCTGAGTACGCTGATACCCCATATGTGGGGAAGAACCACTGTTTGGGCACACGTCGGGGCTCGGAAGGGAAGTAGTGACGTTTTGAAATACCGACTTGATCGAATGGTCTGCGGGTATCATGTTACGTTTGCAGAGCCTCTGATGTGCCTAAACAATGGAAACCCCCCACAAGTGACCCCATTTTGGAAACTAGACCACCCAAGGAACTTATCTAGATGTGCGGTGAGCACTTTGAACTCCCAACTGCTTCACAGAAGTTTATAACGCAGAACCGTGAAAATAAAAAATCTTTTTTTTTTCTCAAAAAATGATTTTTTAGCCCACAATTTTTTATTTTCACAATGGTAACAGGAGAAATTGGACCCCAAAAGTTGTTGTCCAGTTTGTCCTGAGTACGCTGATACCCCATATTTGGGGAGGGATCACTGTTTGGGCACACGTCAGGGCTCGGAATGGAAGTAGTGACGTTTTGAAATGCAGACTTTGATGGAATAGTCTACGGTCGTCATTACGTTTGCAGAGCCCCTGATGTGCCTAAACAGTGGAAACCCCCCACAAGTGACCCCATTTTGGAAACTAGACCTTCCAAGGAACTTATATAGATGTGTGGTGAGCACTTTCAACCCCCAAGTGCTTCACAGAAGTTTATAATGCAGAGACGTGAAAATGAAAAAAACATTTTTTTTTCTCAAAAATAATTTTTTAGCCCCCAATTTTTTTTTTCCCAAGGGTAACAGGAGAAATTAGTCCCCAAAAGTTTTTGTCCAATTTTTTCCTGAGTACGCTGATACCCCATATGTTGGGGTAAACCACTGTTTGGGCACACGTCGGGGCTCGAAATGGAGGGAGCACCGTTTGACTTTTTGAACGCAAAATTGGCTGGAATCAATGGTGGTGCCATATCGCGTTTGGAGACCCCCTGATGTGCCTAAACAGTGGAAACCCCTCAATTCTAACTCCAACCCTAACCCCAACACATCCCTAACCCTAATCCCAACCCTATCCATAACCCTAACCCCAACACACCCCTAACCCCAACACTAACCATAACACTAACCACAAGCCTAACCCTAATTCTAACCCTAATTCCAACCCTAACCCTAATTCCACCCTAACCCTAATTCCAACCCTAACCCTCTTTCCAACCCTAACCCTCTTTCCAACCCTAACCCTCTTTCCAACCCTAACCCTCTTTCCAACCCTAACCCTCTTTCCAACCCTAACTCTCTTTCCAACCCTAACCCTAACCCTCTTTCCAACCCTAACCCTAACCCTCTTTCCAACCCTAACCCTAACCCTAATGGAAAAATAAAAATATTTTCTTTATTTTATTAGTTATGCCTACCTATGGGGGTGATAATCGGGGGGTTCATTTACTTTTTATTTCATTTTGATCACTGTGAGAGTGATCAAAATGAAATAATGGAATCTGCAGTCGGCAGATTCGGGTGGGCGCACTGCGCATGCGCCCGCCATTTTCTAAGATGGCGGCGCCCATGAACCGGACCCGCCGGACACCGGGAGCGACGGGGGGACTTAGAAGGTGCCGGGGGCGGTGAGAGTGGGTGAGGGGGTTATCGGATGCTGGCGGGGAGCGGAGGGAATGGCAGGGGGGCAGATGATGACAGCGGCGGCATATCGCCGCTGTCATTCAGTGGCGTGGGGGCGATCGCCGGTGGGTGGGTGGGGTCGAATCGGTGTCTCCAGCCATGTCCGATGCTACAGCAGCATCGGCCATGGCTGGATTGTAATATTTCATCAATTTTCATTGATGAAATATTACTATCGCTCTGATTGGCTGTTTCACTTTTAACAGCCAATCAGAGCGATCGTAGCCACGTGGGGGCGAAGCGACGCCCCCTGTGGTGAATTACAAAGCCCCCTGTATCTGCGGGTCAGGTGACCTTTCAGTGACCCCGGTCACCCGACCCGCAGGGGGCTTTAAACTCATGACACAGGGTATGCGTCATAGTTCGGATTGGCACTGACTTTCATGACGCATACGCTGTGTCACAGGTCGGGAATCGGTTAAAGGGAATCTGTCACCGGAATTTTGCGGGCTATGTAAATGCTCTGTGTCCGGTCCGATGGGCGGTGTTTCTTCTTCTTTTCTCCACCCCATCCGTGGCCGCCGTCCGCGATATTTTCCGGAAATAGAGTAGTTCTCCATATTTCACGCGTGCGCAAAGCAATCTTGCCTCGCACACGCGCAGTATGCTTTGCCCAACTGCGGGCAAAGCCGAAAACCATTACTGCGCATGCACTGGTACGCTATGTCCCGGAAGTATTTCACGGTGTTCCGGGACATAGGAAAAATATGGCGAACTACTCTAATTCCGGAAAATATCGGCGACGACAGCCACAGATGGGGTGGAGAAAAGAAGAAGAAACACCGCCCATCGGACCGGACACAGAGCATTTACATAGCCCGCAAATTTCCGGTGACAGATTCCCTTTAAAAGTAATCATAACTACAAGATTATCTTGATTTTCACGCTGAGAGCATTATTTTTTCAACTGGCTAACACGGTAACAAACCGCTTTCATCTTTTTTTTCCTCACATCACTGACAAGTATGATTGATGCACTGATTGCATCACTGATGACATCATCTGTTTTCTGACGTCACTGCTGTCATCACGGATGACGTCTCTCCTCGCTCTGCACTGTGGGCTCTGAGTGGTGGCTCAGGGCAGATAATAATGGGACTGAGCTCCATGTATGATACATGATGGGTTATTCCCAGCAGTAGACGTGAAGATGTTGCCGGATGTCGGTCTGAGTTCCCTGCTGTGATCATATCCGTGGACATATCCGCCACATGCACATGTGTATAAGGAGTGTCTGCTCTGTAGGCACAGCGCTCTAACATGAGCTCGTTCTCCACAGCATCATCATCCAGGATCTGCTGAGCTCGGAGAAGGAGTACGTCAGAGACCTGCAGTTCCTCCAGAACCATCACCTAAGTTACACCGAGAGCTGCAGCAACATTCCCGAGGCTGTGGCCACACAGAAGACAGTCATCTTTAGAAACATCAGTGACATCGGGGACTTCCATGCCAGGTCTGTATGGAGGAGAGCGCACAGCATTATGTAACTGTTCCCCACTCTCCAACCATAACCATCTGCTCCATCCACAGAAAGTTCTTCCAAGAACTGAAGAAAAGCGACACCGATGACGATATTGCCATGTGCTTCATCCGGAACGAGGATGACTTCAACAAGTACATCATGTACCTGGTGGGACGTGTGCAGGCCGAGTCTGTGGTAGTCAACGATGCAATCCAAGAATTCTACAAAGTGAGGACTGTCTCTCTGTCCATCTCCATTTATCTACGTAGCAGAGAATACAGCAGCGCGCTGTGCACCAAGACATGTGCTAACACTGAATATATGAGATTAGATGTATAGCTGCCTGTCAAGGAGGTGACACCAGAGGGTCACTCAATATCCCACTGCTGCAACCAAGTTGTCAAAGATGGCAGCCAGGGAGAATGAGCTGATCCACTCGCTGTTATCTTTGGACCTAACAGCTCTATGCTGCCAACTATTGCCCAGACAATTACGCGTTTGACCAAAGATCAACAGAGGAGGCTGTTTCCATTAATAGATCGGCTATTGGGAAATTAACAGTGAGTGTATTGTATATACACCTCCGATTCCAATGCACAGAATATGCGTACAGTGTATACCCCCAATGCAGTCACTGCAAACTCCACGATAACCCCAGACTCACTCCCTGCCACCACTAGTCATGTTTTATACAGTCTGACTGGAAGCTCAGTTCTGGTTCTGATAGCGTATGGTTTCGGGGTGCGGGTTACAGAAGAAAAGGAAGAGAACTATTACATTTTATATTGAATCCAGAACGATAGGCAGTGTTTATAGAAAATATACAAAACATTTTACTAAGGGGACCAAACAATGCACCATATATAGTTACTTAAAATAAAAGTGATAAAACAAAACAAATTTCTATGCTGATCACAGATTCAGCCTAGCGAAGGAGAGCACTTCGATTGGAAAATGTCCAGCGGACGGGAATCATGCATACACTGATGTGTATCTCTTTACATGAACTCAGATTGTAATATTTTATATTGGGATTTGACTGTTACTCAGAGACCAAACATGTCCTGGCTGTTGTCAGCGGTCTGCTCACTATTGATTTGTGACTTATAGGCAGTGGTTACAGTTATGAAAAAACATGCATCTTCTTCCCTGATTTGTCCTGAAGCTGAAAATGTGTGTCCTATCACTATCAGATCTACAGTATGTGGACTCCAATATTTCTATGTTCTTTCAGAGACATACGTATGGGGTCAGTGTATAGCATTTTCCTTGCAGGAAAAAAGTGTTTCCTGAATTCAAGATGCATTTCCTGTGGACAAAGCCCCTTCCACTTTTCTATCAATGTGTAAACACAAGTATCTTTAAGAACTTAATAATAATTAAGACCTTTTCCTTTCTTAATTATTTGTCCAGTCTATAACTCCTTGTCGACACACAATAGACATCCCCTTTCTCACTGCAGGGGCCGTTTGTCCTAAAAGGAACTACCTGCATTTTAATTATGATGGTTCACTATCCAGCTACACCTAATTTCCTACTTCCTTATGTCCATTGTACAAGTCTATTTAAAAGAGAATCAGAGCATCAGCTCTTGTTTCTACTGCATATCTGTGACAGGAGGGGGGGTGAATGCCTCCTCGCTGGTGGCTTTTAATATTTTCTATGACACTGCCGTATAAACTATACTGATGTCATTGAGGTGCAGGATATGACGTTCACTCATCTGATTATTTCTAGCAATACACAGAAGACACTCTGGCCCTGCCCGACCCCTCCAGTCCCCCACCGCCTCCTCTCCAACATTACCTGGAGTGCCCAATAACTAGGATTCAGCGCTACCAGGTCATTCTCAAGGTAAGAAGGCGCCACTGATAGCACAAGTTAAAGCATTCTGCCAGCAGCCAGGTGATAAGAGAAGCCTGGGAAAGCAGGTCAGGGAACTGCTATGGGCGCAGCAGCCTCCTTTGGTCTTTATCTTTATTTGCCAAACATTCTCTAGATGTAAATATTCTGGAAATTTTTTTAATCCTGCAGGAAATGATCCGGAACAAGGCCCGGAATGGTAAGAACTGCTCTCTGCTGGAGCAGGCCTACGCCATCGTGTCAGCGCTCACCCGGAGAGCGGAGAACTTTCTGCACGTGTCACTGATAGAGAATTACCCCGGAACGCTGGAGGCGCTAGGCGAGCCCATACGACAAGTAAGTATATCCTCGATCACATGCCACAATGCTAAGCCGCAGAGATCGCATGACTAATGCCTCCTTGCTAAGCCGCAGAGATCACGTGACTGATGCCTCCATACTGAGCCGTAGAGATCACATGACTGATGCCTCCAAACTGAGCCATAGAGATCACATGACTCATGCCTCCATACTGAGCCATAGAGATCACATGACTAACGCCTCCTTGCTAAGCCGTAGAGGTCAAATAACTAACGCCTCTGTGCTGAGCCGCAAAGATCCCATGACTGATGCCTTATTGCTAAGCCATAGAGATCACAAAGCTGATGACTCCGTGCTGAGCTGCAGAGATCCTATGACTGACACCTCCGTGCTGATCCGTAGAGATCCCAAGACTAATGCCTCAGTGCTGAGCCACAGAGATCATATGACTGACACCTCTGTGCGGGGCCGCAGAGATCCTATGGCTGACGCCTCTGTGCTGAGCCGCAGAGATCCCATAGCTGGCGCCTCCGTGCTGAGCTGCAGAGATCCCATTGCTGGCGCCTCCGTGCTGATCACTATTTTAACAATTTTATCTCCTTACAATCAGTCCACTGAGGAATGATTGCAGCTTTGACTGTGGTACCAGGGATATTGTCGACATCCACAAACTGCGATTTTAGTACTCGAGATATTACTCACTCATATTTGGTCATGATGTCATGAGATATATAAACCCACGACTTTTGTTTCCACTTTCAGTTTAGGAACTCGCAGCTCTCTGGTACCCCCCTTATCCTTAGGTTTGGATCTAGGATAGGTAGTCGCCGGAAAGGCTCCCTTGTCACGTACTGGCTATCGGGCACTCTGCAGTGAGGGCGGTGTATATATCACCAGTCCCAGGCAGAGAATACACGCATAAACCTCAGATCCGACACTGCCAGGGTTCCCCAATACCACCAGGATGCTATGCTGCCACCACTTCCTCGTTTGATACTAAAGCCTATATCGGGTCAGGAACCAACCCGCAGGTAGCCTGATTTGGCGCGGAGTACATGTCGATTCGATCATAGAGCAAGAAGAATGAAACTAGTAAATTTATAAGTTTATTATTTATAAGTTTACTCCAGAAAAAATTGGCAGTGTTTACAACAATACAAAAGATATTCCAAAAAGTAGACAAATACAGCATGTACAGAGAGTTACGAATAAAAGGGATTAAAATAAGAAACTTACTACATCTCAGTCACAGGTATGACGTGTCGATAAAGGGGAGGAGCGCCTTCCCAAGGAAAAATGGTTCATCAACACAGCGTTTTAGCTGGTCTCTGGGGATCAGACACCTCCCCAAGTGAGCGTTTCAGCTTTATGCTTTTCCCATAAACAAGGGCCTCCCTTGCTGACCTCACTTGGTGGGCTGTGTTAGAGGACGTACGCCCCTTTTGAAAAGTTATTAAAACTCCTGTCTTTCCATATCTTTGGCTAGGGGCCTCACAGGGTGATGACAGGGGTATTACCTTTTTCCTGCGTCGTGACCATTCTCTTGAGACCAAATATGACATGTCTGTGTGTTACTGGGGGGCAGAAACTAGTTTCCCAGTTTCTATTGACCGTACCGAATGCAAAACGTTGCCGTGCGTTGTCTTAGGTTATGTGCACACATTTCTGATCCGCAGCGTTTTTTCCGTACGGAATAGCATCCAATCCACAATTTAGTGCCCAAGCAATGTTAATCAATGGAAATCCAGAATAGGTGTGCAAATGCTGCTGAAAATACCACACAGATTTGCAATGCTTTATTTTCCGCAGCATGTCAATTCTTTTTGCGGATCTGCAGCGTTTCTGCACCCATTGACTTCCATTCAGTCAGTCAAATCCGCAGCAAAACCGCAGGTGTAAAAAGGTTTGCGGTGTTGAGTGCCAAAAGCACTGCAGAAAGGAAGGAGGAAGAGTGTGTGGGCGGAGAGTATGTGCGTCTGTGTAAAAACACAAAAATTGAGCTTGGTTTGAGTTGGTACACATGCAGAGAATAAACACATGTTCACACTGACCATAAAGCATACAAAACCTACAAGAGGCAAAATGAGAAAAACCCTGCTGTAACTAAATAAGTAAAAAGCAAAAGTAAGTAATACAGAGTTCTTAGTAATACTGTCGACAAGGTGACTCTGATCGGGGCGGTCCTACACTGTCTAATATTAACAACCTTATCATGTGTCAGAGTTGACCTCAGTGTGTGAATAAGGGCAGACAAAAGGACCGGGTCCCAACCAGAGGACACCAGTTTGGTGAAGCCTTTAAATGTTATTTCAAGCTCAGGAGAGGGAGACCACACCCCGGCTTGCACAGAATGCAAAAATACAAAGAAAAAACACAAAAATTGAGCTTGGATTGAGCTTGTGTACATGCAGCACATAAACGCATGTTCTCGTTGGCCAAAAAGCAGACAAAATCTACAAGAGACAAAATGAGCAAAACCCTGCTGTAATTAAATAAGTAAAGAGAAAAAGAGCATTTAAATAATACAGAGTTCTTAGTAATACTGTCGACAAGGTGACTCTGATCAGGGCGGTCCTACACTGTCTAATATTAACAACCTTACCATGTGTCAGAGTTGACCTCAGTGTGTGAATATGGGCAGACAGAAGGACCGGCTCCCAACCAGAGGACGCCAGTTTGGTGAAGCCTTTAAATACAATTTCCAGCTCAGGAGAGGGAGGCCACACCCCGGCTTGCACAGAATGCAAAAGTACAAAGAAAAAACACAAAAATTGAGCTTGGATTGAGTTTGTGTACATGCAGCACATAAACGCATGTTCTCGTTGGCCAAAAAGCATACAAAATCTACAAGAGACAAAATGAGCAAAACCCTGCTGTAATTAAACAAGTAAAAAGAAAAAGTGCATTTAAATAATAAAGAGTTCTTGCTAATACTGTTTTGATCAAAAATAGCATAAAAGCCGTCTCAACGTTGACAAGGTGACTCTGATTGGGGCGGTCCTGCACTGGCTAATATTAAAAACCTTAACAAGTGTCAAACCTATGTGTGTGTGTGTGTGTGTGTGTAGCCAGGCATCGTCAACTACTACCCCATCTGGCTATGTCTACTCTCACATATAACAGTGACAGCATGAACCGATGATGGGACAGTAGAAGGCCCATCATCCGGTGACTGTTCAATTCTTAAAACAAAAAAATACATTCATACTCACCAAACACCTAATCCCTGACGCCCTCGATCTCCTGCAACAAAAATAAAAAAAATAAAATAATAAGCCAACATATACTTACCTTTCCGCCGTAGTCCATTTAATAACAAGTGTCCCACAACAATCTGAAGTGTAGAACAGTCACATTGGGACATGTGGGAGATTTGACCGCTCTACACAGCTCTGGTGATATACTGACAGGAGGTAATCCTCCCGCAGCATATCACTCCACCGCTGTGAGTTCACTGGAGTTCATGCTGTCACTTGCAGCACTGCTGAATGAGAAAATTCTCACGCAGCGGTGCTGTAAAGTGAGTGCACGAACTCCTCTCAGTGATGCACTGCAGGAGGATTATCTCCTATCAGTGTATGATCGGAGGGTGTTGTGAACTCATTTTCTGGTCTGCCTCTGGTTTCTGGTGAGGGAGCTGGTTGTGCTGACAGAGGAGTTGTGAGTTCTCTTTCCGGGCTCTCTCTGGTGGTGGCAGGAGGTAATGAAGCTGATCTAATTAACAGAGACCTGCCACCTGATAATGAGGATGAGGATTGGACATCTGGAGTCTCAGACTGGATTTAAGACAGCTGACTCCCTATTCCCATGCTGGTGATTTTTTCCTGCCTCCTGAGGTCTTAGTTTCCAGTTCAGTTCCTGCCTTCTCAAGCTAAGTGTCTCTGCTAATGTTCACATTTGATTTGGTTTGGTCTATTCAGATTTTTGTGTGGTCAGCCAGCCCCGGCTGGGGCTGTGCTGAAATTCCATTCTTATGTCACTGTAAGTGCCAGTTTGTTTTTTGTCCCTTGTTAGATTGGCCTCTTTTTTGCTATCAGAAGTGTTGGACATTTTGGCAGGGTTTTTTTGGCATGATTGCAGACAGTATCTTTTGCTTTCCTGTCCTTTCTAGTTAGTGTGGGCCCCATCGTTTGCGCAGCCTATTTTCCTACCTGTGTTGGTGCTTTCATCTTGTCTCACCATCAATACATGTGTGGGGGCTGTCTATTCCCTTGGGGTCTGCTCTGGGGCAGTTTAGATTTCCCCTTTTCCTGCTTTAGGCTTATTTAGTCCTCCGGCTGTGACGAGGCGTCTAGAATCAACGTAGGTACGCTCCACGGCTACTGTTGTGTGGTTAGGATCAGGGGTCTGCAATCCGCGTAGTTACCAACCTCTCTTGTTTTTCTGTGACTTGGCTTGGTCTTGTTTTCCGCCTCGGTGACCCAATCATAACAGGAGGCTAGGTAGAACAGTAACATTTCCTAATGTGACTGTTCTACACGTGAGATCATCGTGGGACATTCTTTATTAAATGGATTACATCGGACAGGGAGTATTTGTGTTGGTTTATTATTTTATTTTTGTTGCAGGAGATCGATGGAGTCGGGGATTAGGCGATGCAGTAAGTATGGTTAATTAAGATTAATAAAAGACTTTATTCTGGCTGTGTATTTATTTACCATATAACTTTAGGAATAGTAGGATAGATGTCTTATAGAAGCTTCTCCATTACTAAGCCGTTGACTTGATGTCACCTGACAATACAAAGGTGACATCAACCCCACAAATATTACCCCACTTGCCACTGCTACAGGGCAAGTGGGAAAAGTGAGGCTAAGTGCCACAATTGGCGCATCTATAAGGCTAATTTCACACTTGCTTTTTTTTGCAGCGCGTTTTTCCCGCAAAAAAACGCATTGAAAAAACGCATACAAAAGCATACAACTGCTGCGTTTTTTTCAAGCATTTTTATGAGCATGCATGAAAAAAACGCAGCGTTTTTATGCGTTTGTATGCGTTTTTAGTGTGTTTTTACCGCGTTTGCGTTTTTTCCAAACATTAGGTGGCCCCTCACACTAACCCAAACCATGACTTTACTAACCCTAACCCTAACCCTGACCCTAACCCTAACCCTGACCCTAACCCTTAACCAAACCATACTTAACCCTAACCCAAACCCTAACTAACCCTGACCCTAACCCTGACCCTAACCCTAACCCTGACCCTAAACCCCCTTAACTAACCCTAACTCTAACCCAAACCCCTAAATTCCATGGTTAACAAAAAAAAACGCATGTGCAAAAAAACGCATACATAAGCATGCCAATGCGCACATATGCGCACCCATAGACTTATAATGGGTGTCTTGCTGTAAAAAAACGCATTGCGCGCGCATGCGGTTTTTTGAGGCAAGTCGGACGCCCAAAAAATGCAACAGGATGCATTTTGTGCGCCCGAGCGCATACCGCAAAAAAACGCATGTGCGCAAAAACACATACAAACGCGTGTGTATGCGCACATAAGCGCATCCCATGCAAAGTATAGGAAAAAAAAACGCATGCGTTTTTTAGCGCTAAAATCCCGCGAAAAAAACGCAAGTGTGAAACCAGCCTTAGATGTGCCTTTTCTGGGGCAGCTGAGAGCTGATGTTTTTAGCCTGGGGGGGCAATATCCATGGCACCTTCCCAGACTATTAATATCAGCCTGCAGCTGTCTGCTTAGCCTTTGCTGGTTCGATTTTTATGGGATGACCCCGTGTCAATTTTTTTCTGGGGTTCCACTGTAAACTAGCCAGTGAAACATCTGTGAGCTGACATTAATAGCCTGGGAACCTTTATGTCTATTGGCTCCTTCCCAGAATATTAACATCAGCCGTCGGTTTTCCCTCTGCTGGTTAAGAAAATTATGCGGGAGCCCACACAATTTGTTTTTTATTACCTTTTTGGAAAATTAAACAGATACTGCATTTCACTCAGATTTTGCGTGTGATTGTGCACGTGTTTTTTATTTAACTCTTTATTTACCATTTTATTAATGAGGGTATCACATGGCTGACACATGGTCATTAGTAAACCTCGGGCATGGTAATATATATATACTAGCTGAAGAGCCCGGCGCTGCCCTGGCATAGTAACTAACTACGGTTAGTTATAACAAATTATAATGATTCTATCTATATATATATATATATATATATATATATATATATATATATATATATATATATATATATAAAAATGAGTGTAGAGCCCCGCCCACTCCGCATAGCCACACTCACTATAATATCCCACATCATCCCGTCAGCCAGAGCTACCAGACTACTACCCCTAATATCCCACATCATCCCGTCACCCAGAGCCACCGGACTACTACCCCTAATATCCCACATCATCCCATCAGCCAGAGCCACCGGACTACCCCTAATATCCTACATCATCCCGTCAGCCAGAGCCACCGGACTACTACCCCTAATATCCTACATCATCCTGTCAGCCAGAGCCACCGGACTACTACCCCTAATATCCCACATCATCCCGTCACCCAGAGCCACCGGACTACCACCCCTAATATCCCACATCATCCCATCAGCCAGAGCCACCGGACTACCCCTAATATCCTACATCATCCCGTCAGCCAGAGCCACCGGACTACTACCCCTAATATCCCACATCATCCCATCAGCCTGGGGTCAGAACCAGAGCGCTGAGTGGAACGGTCCTGACTTCCATACCGGGGATCCCTTTAAGAGAGGCCTGGGGTCAGAACCAGAGCGCTGAGTGGATTTTCCCTGACTTCCATACCGGAGATCCCTTTAATAGAAGCCTTGGGTGAGAATCAGAGCGCTGAGGGATTTACCCTAACTTCCATACCGGAGATCCCTTTAAGAGAGGCCTGGGGTCAGTACCAAAGCGCAGAGTGGATTTGCCCTCACTTCCATACTAATGATCCCTTTAATAGAACCCTGGGGTCAGAATCAAAGCGCAGAGTGGATTTGCCCTAACTTCCATACCAGTGATCCCTTTAATAGAACCCTGGGATCAGAATCAAAGCGCAGAGTGGATTTGCCCTCACTTCCATACCAATGATCCCTTTAATAGAACCCTGGGATCAGAATCAAAGCGCAGAGTGGATTTGCCCTAACTTCCATACCAGTGATCCCTTTAAGAGACCCTGGGGTCAGAACCACAGAGCTAAGTGGAACGGTCCTAACTTCTATACCGGGGATCCCTTGAAGAGATGCCTGGGGTGAAAACCAAAGCGCTGGATGGATTTGCTCTGACTTCCATACCAATGACCCCTTTAAGAGGGAAGATGTGCCTATAGGATGGAGGATGTGTGATGGTATATGGGCACAGGAGGGGGGGATTCATTTCTGTCATGTGCTCTCTGCTCCTTTCTGGGGGGCAGACAATGGCTGGGAGCTTATGTTCCCGGGGATGCTAGATTTCTCCCACCGTGTCAGTGTCTGCTTAGGTGTTGTCAAGTGGGAAAACTTGCTCATAGCAACCAATCTCAGCTCAGCTTCTTTTGAACAGCTGTGGTGAATTGAAAGATGCTTCATGACTGGTTGGTGATACACACACAAACATACTCGTACATTCAGTTATATATATATATCTAATATATAAAGCTCAATGTGTGTATGTGTGTATGTATGTATGTGTGTGTGTATGTCCGGGATTGGCATCCGCACCGTCGCAGCTACAGCCACAAAATTTGGCACAGTCACACGTCTGGACCCCAAGAGTGTCCTATGTTGTGAGGCGAAATTTTAACCCCGCGCGTTCCAATTCACCAAACAATTTTGCCCCTATCTACATACTGGGGATAAAGTGTGTGCGTGTCAAGCCCCGCCCCTCATTATGATGTCATAATGGTTGACTATGGGATGGAGGATGTGTGATGGGTATATGGGCACAGGACTATGGGATGGAGGATATGTATGATGGGTATATGGGCTCGGGACTATGGGATGGCGGATATGTATGATGGGTATATGGGCTCGGGACTATGGGATGGCGGATATGTATGACGGGTATATGTGCACGGGACTATGGGATGGAGGATGTGTGATGGGTATATGGGCACGGGACTATGGGATGGCGGATATGTATGATGGGTATATGGGCACTGGACTATGGGATGGAGGATGTGTGATGGGTATATGGGCTCGGGACTATGGGATGGCGGATATGTATGACGGGTATATGTGCACGGGACTATGGGATGGAGGATGTGTGATGGGTATATGGGCACGGGACTATGGGATGGCGGATATGTATGATGGGTATATGGGCACTGGACTATGGGATGGCGGATATGTATGACGGGTATATAGGCACGGGACTATGGGATGGAGAATATGTATGATGGGTATATGTGCACGGGACTATGGGATGGAGGATGTGTGATGGGTATATGGGCACTGGACTATGGGATGGAGAATATGTATGATGGGTATATGTGCACGGGACTATGGGATGGAGAATATGTATGATGGGTATATGTGCACGGGACTATGGGATGGCGGATATGTATGATGGGTATATGTGCACGGGACTATGGGATGGAGGATGTGTGATGGGTATATGGGCACTGGACTATGGGATGGAGGATATGTATGACGGGTATATGGGCACGGGACTATGGGATGGAGGATGTGTGATGGGTATATGGGCACTGGACTATGGGATGGAGGATATGTATGATGGGTATATGGGCACGGGACTATGGGATGGCGGATATGTATGATGGGTATATGTGCACGGGACTATGGGATGGAGGATATGTATGATGGGTATATGTGCACGGGACTATGGGATGGAGGATGTGTGATGGGTATATGGGCACGGGACTATGGGATGGAGGATATGTATGATGGGTATATGTGCACGAGACTATGGGATGGAGGATGTGTGATGGGTATATGGGCACTGGACTATGGGATGGAGGATATGTATGACGGGTATATGGGCACGGGACTATGGGATGGAGGATGTATGATGGGTATATGTGCACGGGACTATGGGATGGAGGATATGTATGATGGGTATATGGGCATGGGACTATGGGATGGCGGATATGTATGATGGGTATATGGGCACAGGACTATGGGATGGAGGATGTGTGATGGGTATATGGGCACTGGACTATGGGATGGAGGATTTGTATGACGGGTATATGGGCATGGGACTATGGGATGCCGGATATGTATGACGGGTATATGGGCACAGGACTATGGGATGGAGGATATGTATGACGGGTATACGGGCATGGGACTATGGGATGGCGGATATGTATGATGGGTATATGTGCACGGGACTATGGGATGGAGGATATGTATGATGGGTATATGGGCATGGGACTATGGGATGGCGGATATGTATGATGGGTATATGTGCACGGGACTATGGGATGGAGGATGTGTGACGGGTATATGGGCACTGGACTATGGGATGGAGGATATGTATGACGGGTATATGGGCACGGGACTATGGGATGGAGGATATGTATGACGGGTATATGGGCACGGGACTATGGGATGGATGATGTGTGACGGGTATATGGGCATGGGACTATGGGATGGAGGATGTATGATGGGTATATGGGCATGGGCCTATGGGATCGTGGATATGTATGATGGGTATATGGGCATGGGACTATGGGATGGCGGATATGTATGATTGGTATTATATGTGCACGGGACTATGGGATGGAGGATATGTATGATGGGTATATGGGCACGGGACTATGGGATGGAGGATATGTATGGCGGGTATATGGGCATGGGACTATGGGATGGCGGATATGTATGATGGGTATATGGGCACGGGACTATGGGATGGAGGATATGTATGATGGGTATATGGGCATGGGACTATGAGTTGAAGGATGTGTGATGTGTATACGGGCACTCGACTATGGGATGGCGAATATGTATGATGGGTAATTGGGCATGGGACTATGGGATGGAGGATGTGTGATGGGTATATGGGCACGGGACTATGGGATGGAAGATATGTATGATGGGTATATGGGCATGGGACTATGAGATGAAGGATGTGTGATGTGTATACGGGCACTCGACTATGGGATGGCGAATATGTATGATGGGTATATGGGCATGGGACTATGGGATGGAGGATGTGTGATGGGTATATGGGCACGGGACTATGGGATGGAAGATATGTATGATGGGTATATGGGCACGGGACTATGAGATGAAGGATGTGTGATGGGTATATGGGCACTCGACTATGGGATGGCGAATATGTATGATGGGTATATGGGGATGGGACTATGGGATGGAGGATGTGTGATGGGTATATGGGCACGGGACTATGGGATGGAGGATATGTATGATGGGTGTATGGGCACGGGCCTATGGGATCGTGGATATGTATGACGGGTATATGGGCATGGGACTATGGGATGGAGGATGTGTGACGGGTATATGGGCATGGGACTATGGGATGGAGGATGTGTGATGGGTATATGGGCACGGGACTATGGGATGGCGAATATGTATGATGGGTATATGGGCATGGGACTATGAGATGAAGGATGTGTGATGGGTATATGGGCACTCGACTATGGGATGGCGAATATGTATGATGGGTATATGGGGATGGGACTATGGGATGGAGGATGTGTGATGGGTATATGGGCATGGGACTATGGGATGGAGGATATGTATGATGGGTGTATGGGCACGGGCCTATGGGATCGTGGATATGTATGACGGGTATATGGGCATGGGACTATGGGATGGAGGATGTGTGACGGGTATATGGGCATGGGACTATGGGATGGAGGATGTGTGATGGGTATATGGGCACGGGACTATGGGATGGCGGATATGTATGATGGGTATATGGGCACGGGACTATGGGATGGAGGATATGTATGATGGGTATATGGGCACAGGACTATGGGATGGAGGATATGTATGATGGGTATATGGGCACTCGACTATGGGATGGAGGATATGTATGATGGGTATATGGGCACTCGACTATGGGATGGTGGATATGTATGATGGGTATATGGGCACGGGACTATGGGATGGAGGATATGTATGATGGGTATATGGGCACTCGACTATGGGATGGAGGATATGTATGAAGGGTATATGGGTACTGGACTATGGGATGGCGGATATGTATGATGGGTATATGAGCACGGGACTATGGGATGGAGGATAGGTATGTTGGGTATATGGGCACGGGCCTATGAGATGGTGGATATGTATGATGAGTATATGAGCACGGGACTATGGGATGGAGGATAATTATAATTTGTTATAACTATCCACAGTTAGTTACTATTCCCTGGCAACGCCGGGCTCTTCAGCTAGTGTGTGTGTGTGTATATATATATATATATATATATATATATATATATATATATATATATATATATATATATATATATATATATATTTATTTTTTTTTTCACCTCTATTTGTTTAGTGTTTGTAAACATTATATTTGAACATGGTATGTAATGATATTATGGTTTTCAATGGAGAATGTAAAATAAGAGGTTGGACAAGGAAATGACATCACAACTTTTTTTTTGTTAAATAATATATCTTTATTTAGCTTAAAAAAACGCATCAAATCCGCATAAAAAGTGTGCCGATTTTCAACTACGTTTTCTGCCAAGAGAGGAAGAATCCACGTAGATTTTTACAACAGCAAATCTGCAATGTGCGCACATACCCTTAATTATACTGATTCTGGAAATATATTTTCCTGTCTCTAGGATTATTGTGTGTTTTTAAATTTGATCTGGAATAGACAAAGGAAAACTTGGCTGGAAAAGAATAAAACCGCACTTAACTGGCCAGATGCATATTGAGCCGCAAAGATCACATGACTGACACCTCCATACTGAGCCCCAAAGATCACATGACTGACACCTCCATACTGAGCCCCAAAGATCACATGACTGACACCTCCATACTGAGCCGCAGAGTTTCCATGACTGACGCCCCAATGCAGAACCACAGAGATCACATGACTGACGCCTCCATACTGAGCTGCAGAGATCACATGACTGACGCCTCCATACTGAGCCATAGAGATCACATGACTGACACCTCCATACTGAGCCGCAAAGATCACAAGACTGACACCTCCATATTGAGCCGCAAAGATCACATGACTGACACCTCCATACTGAGCCGCAGAGATTCCATGACTGACACCTCCATACTGAGCTGCAGAGATCACATGACTGACGCCTCCATACTGAGCTGCAGAGATCACATGATTGACGCCTCCATACTGAGCCATAGAGATCACAAGACTGACACCTCCATACTGAGCCGCAGAGATCACATGACTGACACCTCCATACTCAGCTGCAGAGATCACATGACTGGCACCTCCATGCAGAGCTGCACAGATCACATGACTGGCACCTCCATGCAGAGCCGCAGAGATCACATGACTGGCACCTCCATGCAGAGCCGCAGAGATCACATGACAGGCACCTCCGTGCAGAGCCGCAGAGATCACATGACTGGCACCTCCGTGCAGAGCCGCAGAGATCACATGACTGGCACCTCCGTGCAGAGCCGCAGAGATCACATGACTGGCACCTCCGTGCAGAGCCGCAGAGATCACATGACTGGCACCTCCGTGCAGAGCCGCAGAGATCACATGACTGGCACCTCCGTTCAGAGCCGCAGAGATCACATGACTGGCACGTCCGTGCAGAGCCGCAGAGATCACATGACTGACCCCTCCATACTGAGCCGCAAAGATCACATGACTGACACCTCCATACTGAGCCGCAAAGATCACATGACTGACACCTCCATACTGAGCCTCAGAGATCACATGACTGACACCTCCGTGCAGAGCCGCAGAGATCACATGACTGACACCTGCATGCTGAGCCATAGAGATCACATGATTGACGCCTTCATACTGAGCCGCAGAGATCACATGACTGGCACCTCCGTGCAGAGCCGCAGAGATCACATGACTGGCACCTCCGTGCAGAGCCGCAGAGATCACATGACTGGCACCTCCATGCAGAGCCGCAGAGATCACATGACTGGCACCTCCATACTGAGCCGCAGAGATCACATGACTGACACCTGCATGCTGAGCCATAGAGATCACATGATTGACGCCTTCATACTGAGCCGCAGAGATCACATGACTGGCACCTTCGTGCAGAGCCGCAGAGATCACATGACTGGCACCTCCATGCAGAGCCGCAGAGATCACATGACTGGCACCTCCGTGCAGAGCCGCAGAGATCACATGACTAACACCTCCATACTGTCTTCTGGAGCAATGTTTTGTTTCATCTATTTTGTTCTCTGTTTTAGGGCCACTTCATTGTCTGGGAAGGAGCTCCTGGGGCCCGAATGGCCTGGAAGGGACACAACCGCCATGTCTTCCTGTTCAAGAACTACATCATTATTTGTAAACCCAAGAGAGACACCCGGACCGACACCTACAGCTACATCTTCAAAAACATGATGAAGGTGCGTGCATCGGCCCCCAATATAATCTCCAGAGGGGGGAGCTGTACAATAATATCAAGTCTAGCACTCCAGTCATATCCAGAGCTGCACTCACTATTCTGCTATTACATCATGTCTTATCCTCCAGTCACATCCAGAGTTGCAGTCACTATTCTGCTATTACATCATGTCTTATCCTCCAGTCACATCCAGAGCTGCACTCACTATTCTGCTATTACATCATGTCTTATCCTCCAGTCACATCCAGAGCTGTAGTCACTATTCTGCTATTACATCATGTCTTATCCTCCAGTCACCTCCAGAGCTGCACTCACTATTCTGCTATTACATCATGTCTTATCCTCCAGTCACATCCAGAGCTGCAGTCAGTTTCTGTTTTCTTGTCTCCCTGGTGCATGCTCCGTGGCTCTGGTGTAGCATGCACGATGTCTCCCACCATGCATTTTACCAGTGACTGAGGGCCCGTGGCCAGTGGGCCCTAGTGCCGGGTATCTGTGTGGCCCCCAGCTTCTGTGGAGCTTGATCAGGTGCCCTTTACCTTTATTCTCTGGGGCTCAGGCGGCTCCTGGTGCTGACTGATTTCTGTAGAAATATGAGTGCAGCTCTGGAGGTGGAAGGCATGCTGTACTTGGTCTTCAGTACCGGGGGTTCACATACTTTCTTGCTGTTTCCTTCTCAGTTGACAAACATTGACGTGAACGATCTGGTGGAGGGCGACGATCGAGCTTTCGAGATCTGGCACGAGCGGGAGGACTCAGTGCGCAAATACCTGCTGCAGGCGCGGACGCTGATCGTCAAGAACTCCTGGGTGAAGGAGATCAGCGGCATCCAGCAGCGCTTCAGCCTGCCGCAGTGGAGTAAGCGTTGGGGCAGTATAACACCCATCAGCCGAGGTCGGGGGTGAAGGGTGATGGGCACGGCACCCCCAGTGGTTGGGGACAAGAAACAGTCACCATACATTGGTCTCTCCTGAATACCCCCCGCGGTCCATTCAGGATGGTATATCTGGGGTCATGGCTCCGCCCTCCTGTAGAACATTGACTCCAGTCACATCCAAAGCTGCAATCACAAACAATTGAGCCCACTGACCTTGAGTGTCTTGTGTTGCAGACCCCCCGCATTTCATCGACGTGCTGGGAGACTGCACGGCTGAGCTCGGAGAAACTGTCAAGCTGGCATGTCGTGTCACCGGGACCCCGAAACCCACTATCACCTGGTACAAAGGTAATGATCCCCTTTCACCAGAACGATGGAGTGCAGTATGGAGAGAACCACTGTATAACCCCTGATCCCCAGCTGTTTCTCCTCCATTCTGGGACTTGTAGTCAGGACTGGCAGGGGCCATATTTTGCCCATTGCTCATGATGGTGGCCATAATCATCGATTTTCACTATTTAACCCTTATATAGCTTTGCTCAATGGTACCTTTGGTGGTAGCATGGGGAAGCCACTGATGGATAAATTCCATGTGCTGTGCCATACATCACACTGCCCCCTCATTTCTGTGCCCCCCCAGATGGACGCTCAGTGGAGGTGGATCCACATCACATCATCATTGAGGATCCAGATGGTTCCTGCACCCTCATCTTGGACAATATGACGGGCGCGGACTCTGGCCAGTACATATGTTTCGCCTGCAGCCCAGCGGGTACTGCAAGCACGTTGGGCAAGATCCTGGTCCAAGGTAACTGTCACATAGTGTCTCTGTTATATTGGTGGAAAGTTCTCACATCCCAAACCTGCTCCAGAGTCACCAAGAGATTAATGATTGTACAAAGGAAGTATGGAAATACCCTGTACTGCACACATCTCCCTTCATGCTATTCTCCAGTCACTTCCAGAGCTGCAGTTAATGTTCTGCTGTTATAATATGAATGTTTGCCACTTATAGCTAGAGGTGCAGTATACTGCTGTTAAATCATGTTTTATCAGTACACGAAAATGGCACTGGAATCACCAACAGTACAGTCATGGCCAAAAGTTTAGAGAATGACCCAAATATTATATTTTCACATGATCTGCTGGCCTCTGGTTTTTATGTGTGTTTGTCAGATGTTTTTATCACATACAGAAATATAATTGCAATCATATTATGAGTAACAAAAGGTTATATTGACAGTTAGAATGAGTTAATGCAGAAAGTCAATATTTGCATTGTTGACCCTTCTTCTTCAGGACCTCAGCAATTCTCCCTGGCATGCTCTCAATCAACTTCTGGATCAAATCCTGACTGATAGCAGTCCATTCTTGCAAAATCAATGCTTTTATTTTGTCTGAATTTGAAGGTTTTTGTTTGTCCACCCGTCTCTTGATGATTGACCACAAGTTCTCAATGGGATTAAGATCTGGGGAGTTTCCAGGCCATGGTCCCAAAATCTCTGTTTTGTTCCCTGAGCAATTTAGTTATCACCTTTGCTTTATGGCAAGGTGCTCCATCATGTTGAAAAAGGCATTGTTGATCGCCAAACTGCTCTTGGACGGTTGGGAGAAGTTGCTCTTGGAGGACATTCTGGTACCATTCTTTATTCATGGCTGTGTTTTTAGGCAAGACTGAGAGAGAGCTCATTCCCTTGGCTGAGAAGCAACCCCACACATGAATGGTTTCAGGATGCTTGACAGTTGGCATGAGACAAGACTGGTGGTAACGCTCACCTGGTCTTCTCCGAATAAGCCGTTTTCCAGATGTCCCAAACAATCGAAAAGGGGATTCATCAGAGAAAATGACTTTACCCCAGTCCTCAGCAGTCCACTCCCTGTACCTCTTGCAGAATATCAGTCTGTCCATGATGTTTTTTCTGGAGAGAAGTGGCTTCTTTGCTGCCCTCCTTGAGACCAGGCCTTGCTCCAAGAGTCTCTGCCTCACAGTGCGTGCAGATGCACTCACACCTGCCTGCTGCCATTCCTGAGCAAGCTCTGCACTGCTGGTAGCCCGATCCCGCAGCTGAAACACTTTTAAGAGACGGTCCTGGCGCTTGCTGGTCTTTCTTGGGCGCCCTGGAGCCTTTTTGGCAACAAGGGAACCTCTCTCCTTGAAGTTCTTGATGATGCGATAGATTGTTGAGTGAGGTGCAATCTTTCTAGCTGCGATACTCTTCCCTGTTAGGCCATTTTTGTGCAGTGCAATGATGACTGCACGTGTTTCTTTAGAGATAACCATGGTTAACAGAAGAGAAACAATGATGCCAAGCACCAGCCTCCTTTTAAAGTGTCCAGTGGTGTCATTCTTACTTAATCATGACAGATTGATCTCCAGCCCTGTCCTCATCAGCACCCACACCTGTGTTAATGGAGCAATCACTGAAACGATGTTAGCTGGTCCTTTTAAGGCAGGGCTGCAATGATGTTGAAATGTGTTTTGGGGGATAAAGTTAATTTTCTAGGCAAATATTGACTTTGCAAGTAATTGCTGTTAAGCTGATCACTCTTTATAACATTCTGGAGTATATGCAAATTGCCATTAGAAAAAATGAAGCAGTAGACTTTGTAAAAATTAATATTTGTGTCATTCTCTAAACTTTTGGCCATGACTGTACATGAATATAACATCAGGACCACCATTATTACAGAAAAGCAGCACAACACCACAGCCACCATCAGTACATCACCAGAACTCAATACAGCAAAAACCATGATCAGTACAAGCATATAGCTCCAAAATCACCATCAGTACATGAATATAGCACCAGACACCCCATCAGTACATGAAGACATCCCCACTTCATGCTGTCCTTTGTCAATGGTTTCTCCTCCACACTAGTCCCAATTTTAGCTTCCCCTTATGTTAACCCCTCTTTATATAATCTCCTCACACTGTTCCCTCTCTTACACTGTCCTCATACTGTCCTCTCTCCGTACTTTGTCCTTAATCTGTCTCGTCTTCATGCTGTGTCCTCACACTGTCCCCTCTCCATTTTGTATTTTCACACTGTCCCCTCTCCGCATTTTGCCTTCACACTGCTCACTCTTTGAACTATACCCTCACGTTTGTCCCCTCTCCATACTGTGCCAGTCCACTTTTCTGTATTGTTCCATCACCCTGACACTTCTCTGTACTGTGCACTCACGCTGTCCCCTCTCCGCATTGTCTTCACACCGTCCCCTCTTCGTACTGTGTCCTTACAATTTCCCTTCTCCGCACTGTTCCCTTATGCTGTCCCCTCTTTGTACTGTACACTCGTGTTGTTCCCATCTTTGCACTGTTCCCTTATGCTTCCCCTATCAATACCGTGCCTTCATTCTGTCTCCTCTCCATGCTGTGCCCTCACACTACCCCCTTCTCTGTACTGTACCCTCACCCTGTCCCTTCTCTGTACTGTGCCCTCACGCTGTCTCCCTTTTGTCCTGCTCACTCAAGCTGTCTCCTCTTGGGAAAGTGTAAGAACACAGTACAATCAGCGCACTGTGCCATCACGCTGTCCCATCTTTTTACTGTACCCTCACACCATCTCCTCTTTGTACTGTGCTCTCACACTGTTCCCTTGTCTATATTTTGCCCTCATGAAGTCCTCTCTCCATACTGTGACCTCACACTGCCCACTCTGAGCTGTGCCGTCACTCTATCCCCCTTTGTATTGTGCCCTCATGCTAACCCTCTCAATACTGTGCCCTCACTCTGCTCCTTCTATGTACTGTTCCCTCACCCTTCCCCTTCTCAATACTATGCTCTCATGCTGCTCCTTCTCCATACTATGTCCTCACACAGTCCACTCTCCGTAGTGTGTCATCACACTGTCAACTCTCCGAACTGTGCCCTGACACTGCCCTTAATCTTTCTGTGTCCTCACACTGTTCCCGCTCTATTCCATTCCCTAACATTGTCCCCTCTCCATACTGTGCCCTTACACTGTTCCCTCTCCGTTTTGTCCCCTCACACTGCCCCTTTGCTGTACTGTACCCTCACACTGCCACTTTACTGTGTCATTATCCTGCCCCTTCTTTGTACTGTGCCATGATCCTGCCCCTTCTTTGTACTGTGCCCTCATGCTTTCCCCGCTTCATATTGTGCCCTTACACTGTCCACTTTCCTTACTGTGCTTGCCCTCAAACTGTCCATTCTCCTTACTGTGTCCTCACACTGTGTATTCTCCCTACTGTGGCCTCACACTGTTCACTCTCCATACTGTACCCTCACACTGTCTTCTTTCCATAGTGTGCCCTCACACTGTCCCCTCTTTTTACTGTATCCTCACACTGTCCCTTCTTTGTTTTGTGACTTCACACTGCCCCTAACCCCGTACTGTGTCCTCCCACTGTCCATTCTCCATACTGTGCCCTCACACTGTCCACTTTTCATACTGTAGCCTTACACTGTCCCCCTCTGTATTGTACCCTCACACTGTCCACTCTCCGTACTGTGCCCTCTCACTGTCCACTCTTCATACTTTGCTCTCACAGTGTCACGTCTTAGTACTGTGCCTTCACAATTTCCCCTCTCCAAACTGTGCCGTCACACTGTCCACTTTCTATACTGTGGCCTTACACTGTCCTCCTCCATATTGTAGCTGCACATTGCCCCTTCTCTGTACTTCCCCATGCTGTGACTTCACTGTCCCCTCTTCATACTGTGTCCTCACACTACCCCTTCCCCTTGCAGTGACCTCTCACTGTCCACTCTCCGTACTGTGCCCTAACCCTGCCCCTTCCCCTTACTGTGACCTCATACTGTCCATTCTCCATACTGTGCCCTCACCCTGCCCCTTCTCCGGACTGTGACCTCATACTGTCCACTCTCCATACTGTGCCCTCACCCTGCCCCTTCTCCGGACTGTGACCTCATACTGTCCACTCTCCATACTGTGCCCTCACCCTGCCCCTTTTCCGTATTGTGCCCTCACACTGTCCACTCTCCATACTGTGCGCTCACATTGACCACTCTTCATACTGTGCCCTCACACTGTCCTGTCTCTGTACTGTGCCCTCATAATTTCCCCTCTCCATACTGTGCCCTTACACTGTCCACTTTCCATACTTTGGCCTTACACTGTCCCTCTCAGTATTGTGCCCGCACACTTGCCTCTTCTCCATAGTATGCCCTCACACTGTCCCTCTCAGTATTGTGCCCGCACACTGTCCACTCTTCATACTGTGCGCTCACATTGTCCACTCTTCATACTGAGCCCTCACACTGTCCTGTCTCTGTACTGTGCCCTCACACTGTCCACTCTCCATACTGTGCGCTCACACTGTCTTGTCTCTGTACTGTGCCCTCACAATTTCCCCTCTCCATACTGTGCCCTTACACTGTCCACTTCCATACTTTGGCCTTACACTGTGCCTCTCAGTATTGTGCCCGCACACTTGCCCCTTCTCCATAGTGTGCCCTCACACTGTCCCCTCTCGTTACTTTTTCCCCCTCACACTACCTCTCTCTGTACTGTACCCTCATACTGTCCCCTCGCCGTTCTCTGCCCTCACACTGTCCTTTCTCCACATTGTGCCTTCGCACTGCCTTTCTCCGTATTGTGCCTTTGTACTGACCCTCTCTGTACTGTGCTCTCGCACTGTCCCTTCTCCGTACTTTTGGTAACTATACGCAACTCCTGTAGTACAAAGAGGTGCCCAAGTAAGGTTCCAACCCGTAAGTTAAGTAGTAGAGCAAATTTGCCATTCAGAACGTTGTGGTAAAAAAATAGATAATTCCTTTAATAGGCAATCTGTATAAAATTAAAATTTCGATCCTACACTGAATCTTCATCAGAACTGATTGCCGGCTGTGGTCCAGGAGAGTAGTGTTGAAGAAAGCGTTAGGTATTGCGAAGCACTTCGCTTCTGGGAAGGCGCTACATAGCACTGTCCCCCCTCTATACTGTGCCCTCACACTGCCTCTCTCTTTACTGTGCCCTCATACTGTCCCCTCTCCATCTTGTTTCCTCCCACTGTGACCTCTCTGTACTGTGCCCTCACACTGCCTCCCCTTGGTACTGTGCCCTCACACAGTCCACTTTCCATAATGTGCCCTCACACTGCCTCCTCTCTGTACTGTGCCCTCACGCAGTCCACTTTCCATAATGTGCCTTCACACTGCCTCCCCTCTGTACTGTGCCCTCACATTGCCTCCCCTTTGTACTGTGCCCTCACAAAGCCCAATTTCCATAATGTGCCCTCACACTGCCTCCCCTCTGTACTGTGCCCTCACACTGTACCATCTCTGCACTCTGCCCTCACACTGCCTCCCGTCTATACTGTGCCCTCACGCTGTATCCTCTTTGTACTGTGCCCTCACACTGCCTCCCCTTTGTACTGTGCCCTCACACAGTCCACTTTCCATAATGTGCCCTCACACTGCCTCTCCTCTGTACTGTGCCCTCACACTGCCTCCCCTTTGTACTGTGCCCTCACACAGTCCACTTAACATAATGTGCCCTCACCTCCTCCTCTCTGTACTCTGCCCTCACATTTACTCTCTGCTGTACTGTGCCCACACACAGTCCACTTTCCATAATGTACCCTCACCTCCTCCCCTCTGTACTGTGCCCTCACACAGTCCACTTTCCATAATGTACCCTCACCTCCTCCCCTCTGTACTGTGCCCTCACACAGTCCACTTTCCATAATGTGCCTTCACACTGCCTCCCCTCTGTCTCTGTACTGTGCCCTCACACTGCCTCCCCTTTGTACTGTGCCCTCACGAAGTCCACTTTCCATAATGTGCCCTCACACTGCCTCCCCTCTGTACTGTGCCCTCACACTGTACCCTCTCTGTACTCTGCCCTCACACTGCCTCCCCTCTGTACTGTGCCCTCACACTGTATCCTCTTTGTACTGTGCCCTCACATTGCCTCCCCTCTGTACTGTGCCCTCACACTGCCTCCCCTTTGTACTGTGCCCTCACACAGTCCACTTTACATAATGTGCCCTCACCTCCTCCCCTCTGTACTGTGCCCTCACACAGTCCACTTTCCATAATGTGCCTTCACACTGCCTCCCCTCTGTCTCTGTACTGTGCCCTCACACTGCCTCCCCTTTGTACTGTGCCCTCACAAAGTCCACTTTTCATAATGTGCCCTCACACTGCCTCCCCTCTGTACTGTGCCCTCACACTGTACCCTCTCTGTACTCTGCCCTCACACTGCCTCCCCTCTGTACTGTGCCCTCACACTGCCTCCCCTCTGTACTGTGCCCTCACACTGCCTCCCCTCTGTACTGTGCCCTCACACTGCATCTCCTCTATACTGTGCCCTCACACTGCATCCCCTCTGTACTGTACCCCCTCTTTACTGTGCCCTCACACTGTATCCTCTTTGTACTGTGCCCTCACACTGTACCCCCTCTGTACTGTGCTCTCACACTGCCTCCCCTCTGTACTGTGCTCTCACACTGCCTCCCCTCTGTACTGTGCTCTCACACTGCATCCCCTCTGTACTGTACCCCCTCTTTACTGTGCCCTCACTGTATCCACTTTGTACTGTGCCCTCACACTGCCTCCCCTCTGTACTGTGCCCTCACACTGCATCTCCTCTGTACTGTGCCCTCACACTGCATCCCCTCTGTACTCTGCACTCACACTGCCTCCCCTCTGTACTGTGCCCTCACACTGCCTCCCCTCTGTACTGTGCCCTCACACTGCCTCCCCTCTGTACTGTGCCCTCACACTGCATCTCCTCTGTACTGTGCCCTCACACTGCATCCCCTCTGTACTGTACCCCCTCTTTACTGTGCCCTCACACTGTATCCTCTTTGTACTGTGCCCTCACACTGTACCCCCTCTGTACTGTGCTCTCACACTGCCTTCCCTCTGTACTCTGCCCTCACACTGCCTCCCCTCTGTACTGTGCTCTCACACTGCATCCCCTCTGTACTGTACCCCCTCTTTACTGTGCCCTCACTGTATCCACTTTGTACTGTGCCCTCACACTGCCTCCCCTCTGTACTGTGCCCTCACACTGCCTCCCCTCTGTACTGTGCCCTCACACTGCCTCTCCTCTGTACTGTGCCCTCACACTGCATCTCCTCTGTACTGTGCCCTCACACTGCATCCCCTCTGTACTGTACCCCCTCTTTACTGTGCCCTCACACTGTATCCTCTTTGTACTGTGCCCTCACACTGTACCCTCTCTGTACTGTGCTCTCACACTGCCTCCCCTCTGTACTGTGCTCTCACACTGCCTCCCCTCTGTACTGTGCTCTCACACTGCATCCCCTCTGTACTGTACCCCCTCTTTACTGTGCCCTCACTGTATCCACTTTGTACTGTGCCCTCACACTGCCTCCCCTCTGTACTGTGCCCTCATACTGCATCTCCTCTGTACTGTGCCCTCACACTGCATCCCCTCTGTACTGTGCCCTCACACTGCCTCCCCTCTGTACTGTGCCCTCACACTGCCTCCCCTCTGTACTGTGCCCTCACACTGCCTCCCCTCTGTACTGTGCCCTCACACTGCATCTCCTCTGTACTGTGCCCTCACACTGCATCCCCTCTGTACTGTACCCCCTCTTTACTGTGCCCTCACACTGTATCCTCTTTGTACTGTGCCCTCACACTGTACCCCCTCTGTACTGTGCTCTCACATTGCCTCCCCTCTGTACTCTGCCCTCACACTGCCTCCCCTCTGTACTGTGCTCTCACACTGCATCCCCTCTGTACTGTACCCCCTCTTTACTGTGCCCTCACTGTATCCACTTTGTACTGTGCCCTCACACTGCCTCCCCTCTGTACTGTGCCCTCACACTGCCTCCCCTCTGTACTGTGCCCTCACACTGCCTCCCCTCTGTACTGTGCCCTCACACTGCCTCCCCTCTGTACTCTGCACTCACACTGCCTCCCCTCTGTACTGTGCCCTCACACTGCATCCCCTCTGTACTGTACCCCCTCTTTACTGTGCCCTCACACTGTATCCACTTTGTACTGTGCCCTCACACTGCCTCCCCTCTGTACTGTGCTCTCACACTGCCTCCCCTCTGTACTGTGCCCTCACACTGTATCCTCTCTGTACTCTGCCCTCACACTGCCTCCCCTCTGTACTGTGCCCTCACACTGCATCCCCTCTGTACTGTACTCCCTCTTTACTGTGCCCTCACACTGTATCCACTTTGTTCTGTGCCCTCACACTGCCTCCCCTCTGTACTGTGCCCTCACACTGCCTTCCCTCTGTACTGTGCCCTCACACTGCCTCCCCTCTGTACTGTGCCCTCACACTGTATCCTCTCTGTACTCTGTCCTCACACTGCCTCCCCTCTGTACTGTGCCCTCACACTGCCTCCCCTCTGTACTGTGCCCTCACACTGCCTCCCCTCTGTACTGTGCCCTCACACTGCCTCCCCTCTGTACTGAGCCCTCACACTGCCTCCCCTCTGTACTGTGCCCTCACACTGTATCCTCTCTGTACTCTGCCCTCACACTGCCTCCCCTCTTTACTGTGCCCTCACACTGCCTCCCCTCTGTACTGTGCCCTCACACTGCCTCCCCTCTGTACTGTGCCCTCACACTGCCTCCCCTCTGTACTGTGCCCTCACACTGTCTCCCCTCTGTACTGTGCCCTCAAACTGCCTCCCCTCTGTACTGAGCCCTCACACTGCCTCCCCTCTGTACTGTGCCCTCACACTGCCTCCCCTCTGTACTGTGCCCTCACACTGCCTCCCCTCTGTACTGTGCCCTCACACTGCCTCCCCTCTGTACTGAGCCCTCACACTGCCTCCCCTCTGTACTGTGCCCTCACACTGCCTCCCCTCTGTACTGTACCCCCTCTTTACTGTGCCCTCACACTGCCTCCCCTCTGTACTGTGCTCTCACACTGCCTCCCCTCTGTACTGTGCTCTCACACTGCCTCCCCTCTGTACTGTGCCCTCACACTGCATCTCCTCTGTACTGTGCCCTCACACTGCCTCCCCTCTGTACTCTGCACTCACACTGCCTCCCCTCTGTACTCTGCACTCACACTGCCTCCCCTCTGTACTCTGCACTCACACTACCTCCCCTCTGTACTCTGCACTCACACTGCCTCCTCTCTGTACTGTGCCCTCACACTGCCTCCCCTCTGTACTCTGCACTCACACTGCCTCCTCTCTGTACTCTGCACTCACACTGCCTCCCCTCTGTACTGTGCCCTTACACTGCCTCCCCTCTGTACTGTGCTCTCACACTGCCTCCCCTGTGTACTGTGCCCTCACACTGCCTCCCCTCTGTACTGTGCTCTCACACTGCCTCCCCTCTGTACTGTGCTCTCACACTGCCTCCCCTCTGTACTCTGCACTCACACTGCCTCCCCTCTGTACTGTGCCCTTACACTGCCTCCCCTCTGTACTGTGCTCTCACACTGCCTCCCCTCTGTACTGTGCCTCACACTGCCTCCCCTCTGTACTGTGCCCTCACACTGCCTCCCCTCTGTACTGAGCCCTCACACTGCCTCCCCTCTGTACTGTGCTCTCACACTGCCTCCCCTCTGTACTGTGCTCTCACACTGCCTCCCCTCTGTACTGTGCTCTCACATTGCCTCCCCTCTGTACTCTGCACTCACACTGCCTCCCCTCTGTACTGTGCCCTCACACTGCCTCCCCTCTGTACTCTGCACTCACACTGCCTCCCCTCTGTACTGTGCCCTCACACTGCCTCCCCTCTGTACTCTGCACTCACACTGCCTCCCCTCTGTACTGTGCTCTCACACTGCCTCCCCTCTGTACTGTGCGCTCACACTGCCTCCCCTCTGTACTGTACCCTCACACTGCCTCCCCTCTGTACTCTGCACTCACACTGCCTCCCCTCTGTACTGTGCCCTCACACTGCCTCCCCTCTGTACTCTGCACTCACACTGCCTCCCCTCTGTACTGTGCCCTCACACTGCCTCCCCTCTGTACTCTGCACTCACACTGCCTCCCCTCTGTACTGTGCCCTCACACTGCCTCCCCTCTGTACTCTGCACTCACACTGCCTCCCCTCTGTACTGTGCCCTCACACTGCCTCCCCTCTGTACTGTGCCCTCACACTGCCTCCCCTCTGTACTGTGCCCTCACACTGCCTCCCCTCTGTACTGTGCCCTCACAGTGCCTCCCCTCTGTACTGTGCCCTCACACTGCCTCCCCTCTGTACTGTACCCTCACACTGCCTCCCCTCTGTACTCTGCACTCACACTGCCTCCCCTCTGTACTGTGCTCTCACACGGCCTCCCCTCTGTACTGTGCTCTCACACGGCCTCCCCTCTTTACTGTGCCCTCACACGGCCTCCCCTCTGTACTGTGCCCTCACACTGCCTCCCCTCTGTACTGTGCTCTCACACGGCCTCCCCTCTGTATTGTGCCCTCACACGGCCTCCCCTCTGTACTGTGCCCTCACACTACCTCCCCTCTGTACTGTGCCCTCACACTGCCTCCCCTCTGTACTGTGCCCTCACACTGCCTCCCCTCTGTACTGTGCACTCACACTGCCTCCCCTCTGTACTGTGCCCTCACACTGCCTCCCCTCTGTACTGTGCACTCACACTGCCTCCCCTCTGTACTGTGCCCTCACACTCCCTCCCCTCTGTACTGTGCTCTCACACGGCCTCCCCTCTGTACTGTGCCCTCACACGGCCTCCCCTCTGTACTGTGCCCTCACACTGCCTCCCCTCTGTACTGTGCTCTCACTCTGCCTCCCCTCTGTACTCTGCACTCACACTGCCTCCCCTCTGTACTGTACCCTCACACTGCCTCCCCTCTGTACTCTGCACTCACACTGCCTCCCCTCTGTACTGTGCCCTCACACTGCCTCCCCTCTGTACTCTGCCCTCACACTGCCTCCCCTCTGTACTGTGCTCACACACTGCCTCCCCTCTGTACTGTGCTCACACACTGCCTCCCCTCTGTACTGTGCCCTCACACGGCCTCCCCTCTGTACTGTACCCTCACACGGCCTCCCCTCTGTACTGTGCCCTCACTCTAATGCACTCTGCCATCTAGAAATACAATTGAAGTCCCTCGTATCTACGGTTTCACTATCAAGCCATTAACTTTGCCGCCTCTGCAGCGCCGCAGTGATGTCAGCAGGTTGGGCTCGTTGTCCACCAGGTCGGAGAGCTGATGATTGCTCCTCCATCCCTTCAGTGCCAGCGCTCATAGTCAATTATATTTACGTCTTAAAGACACTAATGCAGTGGAATAGAGAAAGCAGGAGGTGAGTTCTGCCACTGTCAGTTTAACTGAGAACTGTCTGAATCCCAATCCTGGGGGCCTCAAAAGACCCCCAAAAGACGTCTGGACTGCAGCCTCAGAAGAGATGCTCATCTCCCTATGCCAAAAGCAGCCATGTACTCTACTCATACCCAGAGGTGCAGTCACTATTCTGCTGTTACCTCGTGTCTTATCCTCCAGTCACCTCCAGAGCTGCAGTCACTATTCTGCTGTTACATCATGTCTTATCCTCCAGTCACCTCCAGAGCTGCAGTCACTATTCTGCTATTACATCATTTCATATTGTCCAGTCACCTCCAGAGCTGCAGTCACTATTCTGCTGTTACATCATGTCTTATCCTCCAGTCACCTCCAGAGCTGCAGTCACTATTCTGCTGTTACATCATGTCTTATCCTCCAGTCACCTCCAGAGCTGCAGTCACTATTCTGCTATTACATCATGTCATATCGTCCAGTCACCTCCAGAGCTGCAGTCACTATTCTGCTGTTACATCGTGTCTTATCCTTCAGTCACCTCCAGGGCTGCAGTCACTATTCTGCTATTACATCATGTCTTATCTTTCAGTCACCTCCAGAGCTGCAGTCACTATTCTGCTGTTACATCGTGTCTTATCCTCCAGTCACCTCCAGAGCTGCAGTCACTATTCTGCTATTACATCATGTCTTATCCTCCACTCATCTCCAGAGCTGCAGTCACTATTCTGCTGTTACATCGTGTCTTATCCTCCAGTCACCTCCAGAGCTGCAGTCACTATTCTGCTGTTACATCGTGTCTTATCCTCCAGTCACCTCCAGAGCTGCAGTCACTATTCTGCTATTACATCATGTCTTATCCTCCACTCATCTCCAGAGCTGCAGTCACTATTCTGCTGTTACATCGTGTCTTATCCTCCAGTCACCTCCAGAGCTGCAGTCACTATTCTGCTGTTACATCGTGTCTTATCCTCCAGTCACCTACAGAGCTGCAGTCACTATTCTGCTGTTACATCGTGTCTTATCCTCCAGTCACCTCCAGAGCTGCAGTCACTATTCTGCTATTACATCATGTTTTATCCTCCAGTCACCTCCAGAGCTGCAGTCACAATTCTGCTCTTGCTATCATCCTGCTGCATAATGAGAGTCGGAGTATTCTGGGCAGTGAAATCCTGTAACCTGAGCTACCAGGAAAGTAGCGTATTTGTGGGTGCAGCTGTGGTTGTGACTGGAGTATAAGTGATGTATGTAGACTATATGTGGTGTGAGGCTGCGGCTCCTCGTTTCAGTCAGTGTGAACACTGTCATGTGCATGATTTTGTTCTGTGGAGCTGCAGCGACTTCTCTAGTTCTCCCCTGGTACAGTGCGCACAGGAGACAATGTAGGATATCCCGTAAGGTTATAGGATTCTCCCCTGCAGCACAGAGTATTAGAGCATCACAGATTACTTCAGGCCTCGTATCTTGCAGTGAGATTGATTTGTGTCTCTGTCGTCAGTTCCGCCGAGATTCATTAATAAGATGCGGAACGTTTACTTCGTGGAGGGAGAAGATGCGCAGTTCTCATGTGCTATTGAGGGGGCACCATACCCACAAATCCGGTGAGTGACCACCACCATCATCATTATGCCATAGAACATGTGGTTGTCTGCTGGAGGTTGTAGTACAGGAGAGAAAGCTGATGATGGCGCTGTTTGCAGGTGGTACCGAGACGGACATTTGCTGTCAGATTCCAGCAAACACCAGATGTTCGCCGAGCAGAGGAGCGGGACTTTGGTCCTAGTTGTAAAGAACGCGACTAAGGAAGACACCGGACACTACGAGTGTGAGGTATGTGCCGTCCGTATACCGCTGCACACTGATAGAGTGTAACGCCAACTGCATCCTATCATTGTTTTCCCGGCTTCTTAGAGAGGGTCGCACACGCCACGCACAATTAATAACTGTGCACAGATAAATAGTGCTGTACGGTGCACAGAAAAATAGTGTCAAATGGTGACCAGAAAAGTAGTGCCTGATATTACCCAGATATGTATTGCCGTATGGTGCCAAGATAAATAGTGCCAATTGGTGACCAGATAAATAGTGCTGTTTGGTGCCTAGCTAAATGGTGCTGTATGTTGCCCAGATAATTAATGCCATATGGTGATCAGATAAATAGTGCTGTATGGTGCCCAGATAAATAGTGCTGTATGGTGCACAGATAAATAGTGCTGTATGGTGATCGGATAAATAGTGCTGTATGGTGATCCGATAAATAGTGCCGTATGGTGATCAGATAAATAGTGCTGTATGGTGCCCAGATAAATAGTGCTGTATGGTGCACAGATAAATAGTGCTGTATGGTGCCCAGATAAATAGTGCTGTATGGTGCCCAGATAAATTGTGCCGTATGGTGATCAGATAAATAGTGCTGTATGGTGCCCAGATAAATAGTGCTGTATGGTGCCCAGATAAATAGTGCTGTATGGTGCACAGATAAATAGTGCTGTATGGTGCCTAGATAAATTGTGCCGTATGGTGATCAGATAAATAGTGCTGTATGGTGCACAGATAAATAGTGCTGTATGGTGCACAGATAAATAGTGCTGTATGGTGCCCAGATAAATTGTGCCGTATGGTGATCAGATAAATAGTGCTGTATGGTACACAGATAAATAGTGCTGTATGGTGCACAGATAAATAGTGTTGTATGGTGCACAGATAAATAGTGCTGTATGGTGCCCAGATAAATTGTGCTGTATAGTGATCAGATAAATAGTGCTGTATGGTGTCCAGATAAATAGTACTGTATGGTGATCAGATAAATAGTGCTGTATGGTGCACAGATAAATAGTGCTGTATGGTGCACAGATAAATAGTGCTGTATGGTGATCAGATAAATAGTGCTGCATGGTGATCAGATAAATAGTGCTGTATGGTGCCCAGATAAATAGTGCTGTATGGTGCACAGATAAATAGTGCTGTATGGTGATTAGATAAATAGTGCTGTATGGTGCCCAGATAAATAGTGCTGTATGGTGCACAGATAAATAGTGCTGTATGGTGCACAGATAAATAGTGCTGTATGGTGCACAGATAAATAGTGCTGTATGGTGCCCAGATAAATAGTGCTGTATGGTGCCCAGATAAATAGTGCTGTATGGTGCACAGATAAATAGTGCTGTATGGTGCCCAGATAAATAGTGCTGTATGGTGCACAGATAAATAGTGCTGTATGGTGCACAGATAAATAGTGCTGTATGGTGCACAGATAAATAGTGCTGTATGGTGCCCAGATAAATTGTGCCGTATAGTGATCAGATAAATAGTGCTGTATGGTGTCCAGATAAATAGTACTGTATGGTGATCAGATAAATAGTGCTGTATGGTGCACAGATAAATAGTGCTGTATGGTGCACAGATAAATAGTGCTGTATGGTGATCAGATAAATAGTGCTGCATGGTGATCAGATAAATAGTGCTGTATGGTGCCCAGATAAATAGTGCTGTATGGTGCACAGATAAATAGTGCTGTATGGTGATCCGATAAATAGTGCTGTATGGTGATTAGATAAATAGTGCTGTATGGTGCACAGATAAATAGTGCTGTATGGTGCCAGATAAATTGTGTCGTATGATGATCAGATAAATAGTGCTGTATGGTGATCAGATAAATTGTGCCGTATGGTGATCAGATAAATAGTGCTGTATGGTGCCCAGATAAATAGTGCCGTATGGTGCACAGATAAATAGTGCTGTATGGTGCACAGATAAATAGTGCTGTATGGGGCCCAGATAAATTGTGCCGTATGGTGATCAGATAAATAGTGCCATATGGTGCCCAGATAAATAGTACTGTATGGTGACCAGATAAATAGTGCTGTATGGTACACAGATAAATAGTGCTGTATGGTGATCAGATAAATAGTGCCGTATGGTGATCAGATAAATAGTGCCGTATGGTGACCAGATAAATAGTACTGTATGGTGACCAGGTAAATAGTGCTGTATGGTGCCCAGATAAATAGTGCTGTATGGTGCCCAGATAAATAGTGCTGTATGGTGCCCAGATAAATAGTGCTGTATGGTGCACAGATAAATAGTGCTGTATGGTGCACAGATAAATAGTGCTGTATGGTGCACAGATAAATAGTGCTGTATGGTGCACAGATAAATAGTGCTGTATGGTGCACAGATAAATAGTGCTGTATGGTGCCCAGATAAATAGTGCTGTATGGTGCACAGATAAATAGTGCTGTATGGTGCCCAGATAAATAGTGCTGTATGGTGCCCAGATAAATTGTGCTGTATGGTGCACAGATAAATAGTGCTGTATGGTGCCCAGATAAATTGTGCCGTATGGTGCACAGATAAATAGTGTTGTATGGTGCACAGATAAATAGTGCTGTATGGTGCACAGATAAATAGTGCTGTATGGTGCACAGATAAATAGTGCTGTATGGTGCCCAGATAAATTGTGCCGTATAGTGATCAGATAAATAGTGCTGTATGGTGTCCAGATAAATAGTACTGTATGGTGATCAGATAAATAGTGCTGTATGGTGCACAGATAAATAGTGCTGTATGGTGCACAGATAAATAGTGCTGTATGGTGATCAGATAAATAGTGCTGCATGGTGATCAGATAAATAGTGCTGTATGGTTCCCAGATAAATAGTGCTGTATGGTGCACAGATAAATAGTGCTGTATGGTGATCCGATAAATAGTGCTGTATGGTGCACAGATAAATAGTGCTGTATGGTGCCAGATAAATTGTGCCGTATGATGATCAGATAAATAGTGCTGTATGGTGATCAGATAAATTGTGCCGTATGGTGATCAGATAAATAGTGCTGTATGGTGCCCAGATAAATAGTGCCGTATGGTGCACAGATAAATAGTGCTGTATGGTGCACAGATAAATAGTGCTGTATGGTGCCCAGATAAATTGTGCCGTATGGTGATCAGATAAATAGTGCCATATGGTGCCCAGATAAATAGTACTGTATGGTGACCAGATAAATAGTGCTGTATGGTACACAGATAAATAGTGCTGTATGGTGATCAGATAAATAGTGCCGTATGGTGATCAGATAAATAGTGCCGTATGGTGACCAGATAAATAGTACTGTATGGTGACCAGGTAAATAGTGCTGTATGGTGCCCAGATAAATAGTGCTGTATGGTGCCCAGATAAATAGTGCTGTATGGTGATCAGATAAATAGTGCTGTATGGTGCCCAGATAAATAGTGCTGTATGGTGCACAGATAAATAGTGCTGTATGGTGATCCAATAAATAGTGCCGTATGGTGATTAGATAAATAGTGCTGTATGGTGCCCAGATAAATAGTGCTGTATGGTGATCCGATAAATAGTGCCATATGGTGATTAGATAAATAGTGCTGTATGGTGCCCAGATAAATTGTGCTGTATGGTGATCAGATAAATAGTGCTGTATGGTGCCCAGATAAATTGTGCTGTATGGTGATCAGATAAATAGTGCTGTATGGTGCACAGATAAATAGTGCTGTATGGTGCACAGATAAATAGTGCTGTATGGTGCACAGATAAATAGTGCTATATGGTGCCCAGATAAATAGTGCTGTATGGTGCCCAGATAAATTGTGCCGTATGGTGATCAGATAAATAGTGCTGTATGGTGCACAGATAAATAGTGCTGTATGGTGCACAGATAAATAGTGCTGTATGGTGCCCAGATAAATTGTGCCGTATGGTGATCAGATAAATAGTGCTGTATGGTGCACAGATAAATAGTGCTGTATGGTGCACATATAAATAGTGCTGTGTGGTGCACAGATAAATAGTGCTGTATGGTGCCCAGATAAATTGTGCCGTATGGTGATCAAATAAATAGTGCTGTATGGTGCACAGATAAATAGTGCTGTATGGTGCACAGATAAATAGTGCTGTATGGTGCCCAGATAAATAGTGCTGTATAGAGCATAGATACAGTTAGGTCCATATATATTTGGACAGAGACCTCATTTTTCTAATTTTGGTTCTAGACATTACCACAATGAATTTTAAACAAAACAATTCAGCTGCAGTTGACGTTCAGACTTTCAGCTTTCATTTGAGGGTGTCCACATTAACATTGGATGAAGGGTTTAGGAGTTTCAGCTCCTTAACATGTGCCACCCTGGTTTTAAAGGGACCAAAAGTAATTGGACAGATTACATAATTGTAAATAAAATGTTCATTTCTAGTACTTGGCTGAAAACCCTTTGTTGGCAATGACTGCCTGAAGTCTTGAACTCATGGACATCGCCAGACGCTGTGTCTCCTCCTTTTTGATGCTCTGCCAGGCCTTCACTGCGGTGGTTTTCAGTTGCTGTTTGTTTGTGGGCCTTTCTGTCTGAAGTTTAGTCTTTAACAAGTGACATGCTCCATTGGGTTGAGATCAGGTGACTTGGCCATTCCAGAATATTCCACTTCTTTGCTTTAATAAACTCCTGGGTTGCTTTGGCTTTATGTTTTGGGTCATTGTCCATCTGTAGTATGAAACGACGACCAATCAGTGTGGCTGCATTTGGCTGGATCTGAGCACACAGTATGGCTCTGAATACCTCAGAATTCATTCTGCTGCTTCTGTCCTGTGTCACATCATCAATAAACACTAGTGACCCAGTGCCACTGGCAGCCATGCATGCCCCAGCCATCACACTGCCTCCGCCGTGTCTTACAGATGATGTGGTATGCTTTGGATCATGAGCTGTACCACGCCTTCGCCATACTTTTCTCTTTCCATCATTCTGGTAGAGGTTGATCTTGGTTTCATCTGTCCAAAGAATGTTCTTCCAGAACTGTGCTGGCTTTTTTAGATGTTTTTTAGCAGAGTCCAGTCTGGCCTTGTGATTCTTGATGCTTATGAGTGGCTTGCACCGTGCAGTGAACCCTCTGTATTTACTTTCATGCAGTCTTCTCTTTATGGTAGATTTGGATATTGATACGCCTGCCTCCTGGAGAGTGTTGGTCACTTGGTTGGCTGTTGTGAAGGGGTTTCTCTTCACCATGGAGATTATTCTGCAATCATCCACCACTGTTGTCTTCCGTGGGCGCCCAGGTCTTTTTGCATTGATGAGTTCACCAGTGCTTTCCTTCTTTCTCAGGATGTACCAAACTGTAGATTTTGCCGCTCCTAATGTAGCAATTTCTCAGATGGGTTTTTTCTGTTTTTGCAGCTTAAGGATGGCTTGTTTCACCTGCATGGAGAGCTCCTTTGACCGCATGTTTCCTTTACAGCAAAACCTTCTAAATGCAAGCACCACACCTCAAATCAACTCCAGGCCTTTTACCTGCTTAATTGAGAATGACATAACGAGGGGATTGCCCACACCTGTCCATGAAATAGCCTTGGAGTCAACTGTCCAATTACTTTTGGTCCCTTTAAAAACAGGGTGGCACATGTTAAGGAGCTGAAACTCCTAAACCCTTCATCCAATGTTAATGTGGAGACCCTCAAATGAAAGCTGAAAGTCTGAGCGTCAACTGCATCTGAATTGTTTTGTTTAAAATTCATTGTGGTAATGTCTAGAAGCAAAATTAGAAAAATGTCTCTGTCCAAATATATATATGGACCTAACTGTAAGTAGTGCTGTACAGTACTGACTGTTTCCAGCAGGACATGGGGGCTCTATTGAGTCTATGTGATTTCTGTTTTCACACAGATGGTGAATAGATTGGGGTCTGCACGGAGTGGAGCAGAGCTAGATGTACAGACCGCTGCAATGATGGCGCAGGAAAGGAGAGGTGACCAGACCATCACCATCGAAGGTATGACACTGCTCAGTTTGCCGCTTATCACTGATGAACTAGGGTAAAGATCATGTGATTATACTGTCCTTTAACCCAGGGAGGTGGTATTATACCGTCATGTGGCCTGGAGGCTCTGCTGCATGTAGGGAGGCAATTACATGGATCAAATGTTTAATGAGTTATCCTGCTCACGAAACTGTGTATGATGTCAGGTGATGAGACTCCTCTGCCTCCAATCGTCAGGACAATTACGCAATTGACTGACGAGTGATGGATGAGGCCGCGGCTACATACAGGTGAACTCAAAGTGATGGTATATACACATCCGATTCCAACACACTGCCAACTCCACAATAACAAAAGTAACTAGCTGCCACCAACAGTCGATTATACAGGCCAATTGGACGCCCATTACAAGTAGCGTATGGCTTCAGGGATGCGGCTTACTGAGCAAGAGGAACAGAGCTATTACATTTTATATTTAATCCACAAAAATAGGCAGTGTTTATACAAAATATTCAAAGGTGATAAAAATGGGAACAAAACTATACGGTATATAAAATTACCTCAAATAAAATGGATAACAAAAGAAAAAGTACTAAACCTGATGTCACGGAAATGCCTCAGAGCATGGCAAAGGGAGGTACTCTAGGAAAATGGGCAGAACCACAGCAAGCTGTACCTTCCAGGACTGGCAAATGACCAAAACTCAAACTCTAGTTTTTATTATATCAAGGTTACACCCACATACCTCCCCTTGGTGAGCTCATATGGAGAATGGATGTGGGGATATCTTCGCATCTGGAGGTCCCAGGCGGTAGATATTGTCATCATGCTTTCTATCACAATTTTACTTTTCTCTAGAGACAAAGCATAGCATGGATAACATCATCCATCGCACCACATTTTTAAGTTGGAAGGATTAGGATCAGCTTACACTGATGTGAGTGAATGCATTATGTTCGTCCCTTTGCTACAACGCTGAGAATATATCTCCCATCACTATCAGATCGATGCAAACCCCAATATTCATCGCTGGCTCCAGAAATCTGAGATACTTCCTTTGCAGAGACTAAGCCCCTGTACTTCTCCATCTCTGTGTATGCGAAACCTAGGCTTGTTGGCTGGTTCTCATCAGATTCCCTGTGGTAATTACCTGTTCATGGCAGGGGGGTTTAATTGTCCGCTCTTTCTCTCTTCCCCAGATCTAATTAATCCCATATGTTTCATGAGAGGGTGATATCTCCCCTCCGGAGATGTCTTTATGGATTTTACAATTTTTCTACTGTAGATAGATGGTTCATGAGTGTGTGGAGGAGCCATGTCCATGAGATCAGCGATAACATCACCGAGAATGCTACCAATCTCTGGTGATGGATAGGAGGCATTCTCAGTGATGTCACCGCTGATCTCTAGTGATGGATAGGAGGCATTCTCAGTGATGTCACCGCTGATCTCTAGTGATGGATAGGAGGGATTCTCAGTGATGTCACCTCTGATCTCTGGTGATGGATAGGAGGGATTCTCAGTGATGTCACCTCTGATCTCAAGTGATGGATAGGAGGGATTCTCAGTGATGTCACCGCTGATCTCAAGTGATGGATAGGAGGCATTCTCAGTGATGTCACCTCTGATCTCTGGTGATGGATAGGAGGGATTCTCAGTGATGTCACCGCTGATCTCAAGTGATGGATAGGAGGCATTCTCAGTGATGTCACCTCTGATCTCTGGTGATGGATAAGAGACATTCTCAGTGATGTCACCGCTGATCTCAAGTGATGGATAGGAGGCATTCTCAGTGATGTCACCGCTGATCTCTGGTGATGGATAGGAGGCATTCTCATTGATGTCACCTCTGATCTCTGATGATGGATAGGAGACATTCTCAGTGATGTCACCGCTGATCTCTAGTGATGGATAGGAGGCATTCTCAGTGATGTCACCGCTGAACTTTAGTGATGGATAGGAGACATTCTCAGTGATGTCACCTCTGATCTCTAGTGATGGATAGGAGGCATTCTCAGTGATGTCACCTCTGATCTCTAGTGATGGATAGGAGGCATTCTCAGTGATGTCACCGCTGATTTCTGGTGAAGGATAGGAGACATTCTCAGTGATGTCACCGCTCATCTCTAGTGATGGATAGGAGACATTCTCAGTGATGTCACCGCTGAACTTTAGTGATGGATAGGAGGCATTCTCAGTGATGTCACCTCTGATATCTGGTGAAGGATAGGAGACATTCTCAGTGATGTCACCTCTGATATCTGGTGAAGGATAGGAGGCATTCTCAGTGATGTCACCTCTGATCTCTAGTGATGGATAGGAGGCATTCTCAGTGATGTCACCGCTGAACTTTAGTGATGGATAGGAGGCATTCTCAGTGATGTCACCTCTGATATCTGGTGAAGGATAGGAGACATTCTCAGTGATGTCACCTCTGATATCTGGTGAAGGATAGGAGGCATTCTCAGTGATGTCACCTCTGATCTCTAGTGATGGATAGGAGGCATTCTCAGTGATGTCACCTCTGATCTCTAGTGATGGATAGGAGGCATTGTCAGTGATGTCACCGCTGATCTCTAGTGATGGATAGGAGGCATTCTCAGTGATGTCACCGCTGATGTCTGGTGATGGATAGGAGGCATTCTCAGTGATGTCACCTCTGATCTCTAGTGATGGATAGGAGGCATTCTCAGTGATGTCACCGCTGATCTCTAGTGATGGATTGGAGGCATTCTCAGTGATGTCACCGCTGATCGCTAGTGATGGATAGGAGGCGTTCTCAGTGATGTCACTGCTGATGTCTGGTGATGGATAGGAGGCAATCTCAGTGATGTCACCTCTGATCTCTAGTGATGGATAGGAGACATTCTCAGTGATGTCACCGCTGAACTTTAGTGATGGATAGGAGACATTCTCAGTGATGTCACCTCTGATATCTGGTGAAGGATAGGAGACATTCTCAGTGATGTCACCGCTGATCTCTAGTGATGGATAGGAGGCATTCTCAGTGATGTCACCGCTGATCTCTAGTGATGGATAGGAGGCATTCTCAGTGATGTCACCTCTGATCTCTGGTGATGGATAGGAGGCATTCTCAGTGATGTCACCTCTGATCTCTAGTGATGGATAGGAGGCATTCTCAGTGATGTCACCTCTGATCTCTAGTGATGGATAGGAGACATTCTCTGTGATGTCACCGCTGATCTCCGGTGATGGATAGGAGGCTTTCTCAGTGATGTCACCTCTGATCTCTAGTGATGGATAGGAGGCATTCTCAGTGATGTCACCTCTGATCTCTGGTGATGGATAAGAGACATTCTCAGTGATGTCACAGCTGATCTCAAGTGATGGATAGGAGGCATTCTCAGTGATGTCACCGCTGATCTCTGGTGATGGATAGGAGGCATTCTCATTGATGTCACCTCTGATCTCTGGTGATGGATAGGAGGCATTCTCAGTGATGTCACCTCTGATCTCTGGTGATGGATAAGAGACATTCTCAGTGATGTCACCGCTGATCTCAAGTGATGGATAGGAGGCATTCTCAGTGATGTCACCGCTGATCTCTGGTGATGGATAGGAGGCATTCTCATTGATGTCACCTCTGATCTCTGATGATGGATAGGAGACATTCTCAGTGATGTCACCGCTGATCTCTAGTGATGGATAGGAGGCATTCTCAGTGATGTCACCGCTGATCTCTAGTGATGGAATAGGAGGCATTCTCAGTGATATCACCGCTGATCTCTAGTGATGGATAGGAGGCATTCTCAGTGATGTCACCTCTGATCTCTAGTGATGGATAGGAGACATTCTCAGTGATGTCACCGCTGATCTCTAGTGATGGATAGGAGGCATTCTCAGTGATGTCACCGCTGATCTCTAGTGATGGAATAGGAGGCATTCTCAGTGATATCACCGCTGATCTCTAGTGATGGATAGGAGGCATTCTCAGTGATGTCACCTCTGATCTCTAGTGATGGATAGGAGGCATTCTCAGTGATGTCACCTCTGATCTCTAGTGATGGATAGGAGGCATTCTCAGTGATGTCACCGCTGAACTTTAGTGATGGATAGGAGACATTCTCCGGATGTCACCGCTGATCTCTAGTGATGGATAGGAGGCATTCTCAGTGATGTCACCGCTGATCTCTAGTGATGGATAGGAGACATTCTCAGTGATGTCACCTCTGATATCTGGTGAAGGATAGGAGACATTCTCAGTGATGTCACCGCTGATCTCTATTGATGGATAGGAGGCATTCTCAGTGATGTCACCTCTGATCTCTATTGATGGATAGGAGGCATTCTCAGTGATGTCACCTCTGATCTCTGGTGATGGATAGGAGGCATTCTCAGTGATGTCACCTCTGATCTCTAGTGATGGATAGGAGGCATTCTCAGTGATGTCACCTCTGATCTCTGGTGATGGATAAGAGACATTCTCAGTGATGTCACCGCTGATCTCAAGTGATGGATAGGAGGCATTCTCAGTGATGTCACCGCTGATCTCTGGTGATGGATAGGAGGCATTCTCATTGATGTCACCTCTGATCTCTGGTGATGGATAGGAGGCATTCTCAGTGATGTCACCTCTGATCTCTGGTGATGGATAAGAGACATTCTCAGTGATGTCACCGCTGATCTCAAGTGATGGATAGGAGGCATTCTCAGTGATGTCACCGCTGATCTCTGGTGATGGATAGGAGGCATTCTCATTGATGTCACCTCTGATCTCTGATGATGGATAGGAGACATTCTCAGTGATGTCACCGCTGATCTCTAGTGATGGATAGGAGGCATTCTCAGTGATGTCACCTCTGATCTCTGGTGATGGATAGGAGGCATTCTCAGTGATGTCACCGCTGATCTCTAGTGATGGAATAGGAGGCATTCTCAGTGATGTCACCTCTGATCTCTAGTGATGGATAGGAGGGATTCTCAGTGATGTCACCGCTGATCTCAAGTGATGGATAGGAGGCATTCTCAGTGATGTCACCTCTGATCTCTGGTGATGGATAAGAGACATTCTCAGTGATGTCACCGCTGATCTCAAGTGATGGATAGGAGGCATTCTCAGTGATGTCACCGCTGATCTCTGGTGATGGATAGGAGGCATTCTCAGTGATGTCACCGCTGATCTCTAGTGATGGAATAGGAGGCATTCTCAGTGATGTCACCTCTGATCTCTAGTGATGGATAGGAGGGATTCTCAGTGATGTCACCGCTGATCTCAAGTGATGGATAGGAGGCATTCTCAGTGATGTCACCTCTGATCTCTGGTGATGGATAAGAGACATTCTCAGTGATGTCACCGCTGATCTCAAGTGATGGATAGGAGGCATTCTCAGTGATGTCACCGCTGATCTCTGGTGATGGATAGGAGGCATTCTCATTGATGTCACCTCTGATCTCTGATGATGGATAGGAGACATTCTCAGTGATGTCACCGCTGATCTCTAGTGATGGATAGGAGGCATTCTCAGTGATGTCACCGCTGAACTTTAGTGATGGATAGGAGGCATTCTCAGTGATGTCACCTCTGATCTCTAGTGATGGATAGGAGGCATTCTCAGTGATGTCACCTCTGATCTCTAGTGATGGATAGGAGGCATTCTCAGTGATGTCACCGCTGATTTCTGGTGACGGATAGGAGACATTCTCAGTGATGTCACCGCTGATCTCTAGTGATGGATAGGAGACATTCTCAGTGATGTCACCGCTGAACTTTAGTGATGGATAGGAGGCATTCTCAGTGATGTCACCTCTGATATCTGGTGAAGGATAGGAGACATTCTCAGTGATGTCACCTCTGATATCTGGTGAAGGATAGGAGACATTCTCAGTGATGTCACCGCTGATCTCTAGTGATGGATAGGAGGCATTCTCAGTGATGTCACCGCTGATGTCTGGTGATCCATAGGAGGCATTCTCAGTGATGTCACCTCTGATCTCTAGTGATGGATAGGAGGCATTCTCAGTGATGTCACCGCTGATCTCAAGTGATGGATAGGAGGCATTCTCAGTGATGTCACCGCTGATCTCAAGTGATGGATAGGAGGCATTCTCAGTGATGTCACCGCTGAACTTTAGTGATGGATAGGAGGCATTCTCAGTGATGTCACCTCTGATATCTGGTGAAGGATAGGAGACATTCTCAGTGATGTCACCTCTGATATCTGGTGAAGGATAGGAGACATTCTCAGTGATGTCACCGCTGATCTTTGGTGATGGATAGGAGGCATTCTCATTGATGTCACCTCTGATCTCTGATGATGGATAGGAGACATTCTCAGTGATGTCACCGCTGATCTCTAGTGATGGATAGGAGGCATTCTCAATGATGTCACCGCTGAACTTTAGTGATGGATAGGAGGCATTCTCAGTGATGTCACCTCTGATCTCTAGTGATGGATAGGAGGCATTCTCAGTGATGTCACCGCTGATCTCAAGTGATGGATAGGAGACATTCTCAGTGATGTCACCTCTGATCTCTGGTGATGGATAAGAGACATTCTCAGTGATGTCACCGCTGATCTCAAGTGATGGATAGGAGGCATTCTCAGTGATGTCACCGCTGATCTCTGGTGATGGATAGGAGGCATTCTCATTGATGTCACCTCTGATCTCTGATGATGGATAGGAGACATTCTCAGTGATGTCACCGCTGATCTCTAGTGATGGATAGGAGGCATTCTCAATGATGTCACCGCTGAACTTTAGTGATGGATAGGAGGCATTCTCAGTGATGTCACCTCTGATCTCTAGTGATGGATAGGAGGCATTCTCAGTGATGTCACCTCTGATCTCTAGTGATGGATAGGAGGCATTCTCAGTGATGTCACCGCTGATTTCTGGTGAAGGATAGGAGACATTCTCAGTGATGTCACTGCTGATCTCTAGTGATGGATAGGAGACATTCTCAGTGATGTCACCGCTGAACTTTAGTGATGGATAGGAGGCATTCTCAGTGATGTCACCTCTGATATCTGGTGAAGGATAGGAGACATTCTCAGTGATGTCACCTCTGATATCTGGTGAAGGATAGGAGACATTCTCAGTGATGTCACCGCTGGTCTCTAGTGATGGATAGGAGGCATTCTCAGTGATGTCACCGCTGATGTCTGGTGATGGATAGGAGGCATTCTCAGTGATGTCACCTCTGATCTCTAGTGATGGATAGGAGGCATTCTCAGTGATGTCACCGCTGATCTCTAGTGATGGATTGGAGGCATTCTCAGTGATGTCACCGCTGATCTCTGGTGATGGATAGGAGACATTCTCAGTGATGTCACCTCTGATCTCTAGTGATGGATAGGAGACATTCTCAGTGATGTCACCGCTGATGTCTGGTGATGGATAGGAGGCATTCTCAGTGATGTCACCTCTGATCTCTAGTGATGGATAGGAGGCATTCTCAGTGATGTCACCGCTGATCTCTAGTGATGGATTGGAGGCATTCTCAGTGATGTCACTGCTGATGTCTGGTGATGGATAGGAGACATTCTCAGTGATGTCACCTCTGATCTCTAGTGTTGGATAGGAGACATTCTCAGTGATGTCACCGCTGAACTTTAGTGATGGATAGGAGACATTCTCAGTGATGTCACCGCTGATCTCTAGTGATGGATAGGAGGCATTCTCAGTGATGTCACCGCTGAACTTTAGTGATGGCTAGGAGACATTCTCAGTGATGTCACCTCTGATATCTGGTGAAGGATAGGAGACATTCTCAGTGATGTCACCGCTGATCTCTAGTGATGGATAGGAGGCATTCTTTGTGATGTCACCGCTGAACTTTAGTGATGGATAGGAGACATTCTCAGTGATGTCACCTCTGATATCTGGTGAAGGATAGGAGACATTCTCAGTGATGTCAGCGCTGATCTCTAGTGATGGATAGGAGGCATTCTCAGCTCAGTGATGTCACCGCTGATGTCTGGTAATGGATAGGAGACATTCTCAGTGATGTCACCGCTGATCTCTAGTGATGAATAGGAGGCATTCTCAGTGATGTCACCGCTGATCTCTAGTGATGGATAGGCGCATTTTCCGTGATGTTACCACTGATCTCAGTGAATTATCTCCAGAAAAAAACCCACACTGAATGATGGCCCCCAGTATTCCACCCACACTGAGCGATGGCCCTCAGTATTCCCCTCACACTGTATTATGGCCCCCAGTATTCCCCCCACACTGTATGTTGGCCTCCAGTATTCCCTCCACACTGTATGATGGTCCCCAGTATTCCCTTCACACTGTATGATGGCCCCCAGTATTCCCTCCACACTGTATGATGGCCCCCAGTATTCCCTCCACACTGTATGGTGGCACCCAGTATTCCCTCCACACTGTATGATGGTCCCCATTATTTCCTCCAAGCTGTGTGATGGCCCTCAGTATTCCCTTCACACTCTATGATGGTCCCCAGTATTCCCTTCACACTGTATGATGGTCCCCAATATTCCCCCCACACCATATGATGGCCCCCAGTATTCCCACCACACCATATGATGGCCCCCAGTATTCCCTCCACGCTGTATGATGGCCTTCAGTATTCCCTCCACACAGTCTGATTGCCCCCAGGATACCCTTCACACTGTATGATGGCCCCCATTATTCCCCCCACACCATATGATGGCCCCCACTATTCCCACCACACCGTATGATGGCCCCCAGTATTCCCTCCACACCGTATGATGACCCCCCAGTATTCCCTCCACACCGTATGATGACCCCCAGTATTCCCTCCACACTGTATGATGATCCCCAGTATTCCCTTCACACTCTGTATGATGGCCCCCAGTATTCCCTCCACACTGTATGATGGCCCCAGTATTCCCTCCACACTGTATGATGGCCCCCAGTGTTCCCTCCACACTGTATGATGGCCCCAGTATTCCCTCCACACTGTATGATGGCCCCCAGTGTTCCCTCCACATTGTATGATGGCCCCCAGTATTCCCTTCACACTGTATGATGGCCCCAGTATTCCCTCCACACGGTATGATGGCCCCCAGTATTCCCTCCACACCGTATGATGGCCCCCAGTATTTCCTCCACACGGTATGATGGTCCCAAGTATTCCCTCCACACCGTATGATGGTCCCCAGTATTCCCTCCACACGATATGTTGGCCCCTAGTATTCCCTTCACACTGTATGATGGTCCCCAGTATTCCCTCCACACCGTATGATGGTCCCCAGTATTCCCTCCACACGGTATGATGGCCCCCAGTATTCCCTCCACACGGTATGATGGCCCTCAGTATTCCCTCCACACGGTATGATGGCCCCCAGTATTCCCTCCACACCGTATGATGGCCCCCAGTATTTCCTCCACACTGTATGATGGCCCCAAGTATTCCCTCCACACCGTATGATGGTCCCCAGTATTCCCTCCACACGATATGTTGGCCCCTAGTATTCCCTTCACACTGTATGATGGTCCCCAGTATTCCCTCCACACCGTATGATGGTCCCCAGTATTCCCTCCACACGGTATGATGGCCCCCAGTATTCCCTCCACACGGTATGATGGCCCCCAGTATTCCCTCCACACGGTATGATGGCCCTCAGTATTCCCTCCACACGGTATGATGACCCCCAGTATTCCCTTCACACTGTATGATGGTCCCCAGTATTCCCTCCACACGGTATATGGCCTCCATTGTTCCCCACACACATCTGCGAAGTTATAGAGTTCGGAAATCTCTTTTCCTGACATTTTGCCAGAGGGAACAGGCTGCTAATAATTCTGATAAAGGGCGGGACATCTTGGGGCCACATCCTTCCATTACACAGATACACATCACCTGATCTGCCTTCTCCAATCAGCATTCAGGATTATTCAGAAGGACATCGGAAATACGCATGAAATGATGATCTGGTGTTGTCTGCACTGCAGAGAGTTCTGCACACAGTGTATGCTGCTGCTCCATTGTGTCTCATCCTCCAGTTGTAAGAAGCCCATGCCAGGTAGTGGTGGTGGGGGCGAGCTTCTGTTCCCAGTCACTTTGGCATCTTACAGACAACTCGTGTCCCGGTCCCGGTGTGCTGCTGTCTGTGAGGGGCATCACTCTCACCTCCGGTGACTCTAGTAATTCCTCTTCTGGAACCAGGGCAGCAATCAATGCAGGAGACGCAAGAGTCATAAAAACAGCCAAACTTTTACTTGGTGAATGACAGTATTTCCAGACAGGTGTAGAAGGTGAGGCCCATCAGGTTGTCATCTCTCCCACAGGTACCGGACACAACTTCAGCTCTGGTTCTCGGTTTAGGTAGAACATCCCTTTTACTATCTCTTCTAGTTCTAGGGGATCTTCTCCTTTTCTAGCAGTATATCTGGCTTCCTTCTCACTCTGCCTCTAAAGGTTTGAGTCCAGTTTCTCCTGCAGCTTCGCAGGAGTGTGGCCCCCCCGGGCCTCGATGTCTATCTCGAGGTTTCCAGGCCGGCAAAGGGGACTTGTGCGGAGGGGTTCTCTGGCAATGCACTGCCCCGAGTTTCTGGGTTCACACTGTCCCTAGCAGCCCCTGTCCTGAGCCAGTCACTGCTCAGCACTCACTGACTCTATCACTTCCTGTCTTTGACACTAGCTCTCAGTTCTCTCTGCCAAACTAGACCCACAATTACAGTTAACCGTGTCTAAACTAATTATAACCCCAGGCACATCAGATGTCAGGGCGCATACCATCTGCCCCATCACTCCTACATTCCTCCACCCGTTAATTATGGTCGTCCTTGACCACATCAGACCTTAAGGCTATGTGCCCACGCTAACGTTTTTAAATGCTCAGGAAACGGATCCCCTTTCCCAGAAAACGCGCGTTTCTTGCGTGGTTTTTGACAAAAAGCCGCACGTTTTTGACGCGTTTTTTGACACGCGTTTTCTGGGAACATTGGGGTAAGGCTAAAAACACTCAGCTATGCGAGAATTAATGAGCATGCTGCGTTTTTAGCCGCTAAGTGATTCCTGAGCGGTTAAAAACGCATGCATTGCCACAAAAAGCCAAAAGAACATGCAAATGAATTAGAAGCATCTTGTAAGCGTTTCTGCAGCGTCTGATCCGGCACAAACGCTGCGGAAACGCTTAAAAAAACGCAACATGGGCACACAGCCTAAAAGAAGAGTTAGTGTAGAGGTCCATCAGCCCCACCACTCCTACACAGTCACCTCCAGAGCTGCACTCACTATTCTGCTGTTACATTGTGTCTTTTCCTCCAGTCACCACCAGAGCTGCACTCACTATTCTGCTGTTACATTGTGTCTTTTCCTCCAGTCACCTCCAGAGCTGCTGTCACTATTTTGTTGTTACATTATTTCTTATCCTCCCTCCAGTCACCTCCAGAGCTGCGGTCAGGATTGTGCCATTCTCATGTTACCTGATTGTCGTCTCCATCGCTGTGTTGCTATAATGCCTTGTATCAGGAGCGTGTTCCCCCCTAATATTGATTTTCTGGTTGGACGGTTATTGGGATTCTGGACGGTTAGGTAGTGAGGACCTCCATAGAGTGTGAATGTCGCTGATGCTTGTGGTGTGTGTGTGGTGCACGATACATACATTACTCAGCATGCGAGCGGTGATATACTGTATGGTAGTGCCACCTGTGCGTGCTCTGCCCCCATTGGTGGTTACAGCGGATGCCTGTCTGTGTACAGGGCCCCCGAGCTGACATGTGGGGTCTCTGCTCAAGGTTAGTGGTGATTATCCCGGACTCTGTTGTGTTCTCTGTATATCGCTCTCCTGGTCCGCCCCTTTAGTAGAGTATTATGGCCCCACTGTCTGGTAGCCACTGTGGTGTGCCCACCTCTCCTGTTCCCTGCTGGTGTGTGATGCCCAGTGTGTACAGGCTCTGCAGCTCCGTGTGGGCGGGGCTGCTGTGTGTGATTGACAGCTGCCCCTGCTGTGTCCTCCAGTGCTGGGAGATCACTGGACAGTAAATATATGTGGATGATGAGGGTGGTGGTTCGGTGTGAGCATCGCAAGATGGCAGAGAGTGAGTAGGCCACCAGGAGGTAATGTTATCCGCCCTGTCATGGTCCTGGACATCACCCCCGCTCTGCTCAGTTTATGTCCTAGAGCACATATGGCTCGCGGTCGTGATCTGTGGCTCGCAGGTGTCTGCCAGCTTGGGGCATTAGCACCAGGTGTAGCAAACAGCCATTAAGAGTAGATCTCTAGATGGCGACTTTTGGCTTCAGCCCTTAACAGAAGAGCAGATCTGAATGGGGGTCAGATAGGAGACCCTGGAGCTCGGCACACTGCCTTGGTTGTCATAATACCGGTAATTGGGGGCTCCGAGTGTCACTACTGTGAGTGAGAAGGAGCTGGATGTGCCTCGCGACCCTCTCTCAGAGCTGAATGGGGCTCTCAAGGTCAGAAAGCTTGGGGACCTCTGTCCTAGAGGATTGGGGTTCAGCACGATTTACATCAAGAAGTTGTTGAGTCCTGCTTGTTACAGTTTATTACCTGGACATCCACTTTAAGAATGTCCATGGACTTATGAGGGGAGATTATACAGAAGGCACGTGGGAGATGAACACTCGGAATGGCAGAAGTGGCAGGATAAGTGAAGAGGGGAAGTAAAAAAAGGGAAGTATAATGTGAAAGAGGAGAAAACCAGAAGAGGAGAGGACAGGAGAGCTGGTTGTGGAGGAGAGCAGAAGAAGAGGAGATCGGGAGGTGGAGGAGAGAAGGAGAAGGAAAAGAGGAGAGCGCAGAGTGCAGGAGAGAAGGAAACCAGGAGGTGGAGGAGCGGCTAGCAGGAGGTAGGGGAGAGGATAGCAAGAGGTGGAGAAGAGTGAATCAGGAGGTGGAGGTTAGGACAGTGGAAGGTGGAGGAGAGCAGAAGGAGCAGAGTTGAGCAGGAAGCATAGCGCTTTGAAAAAGAATTCGTACCCCATTAACTTTTCCACATTGTTCATGTTACCCCCACAAACTTAAATGTATTTTATTGGCATTTTATGTGATACCAACATGAAGTAGCAAGTACTTGCGAAGTGTAAAGGAAATGGTACAATCTTTTCTATTTATTTAAGAAATTTAAATATGAACATTGTGATGTGCATTTGTATTCAGCACTCTGTAGTCTCATCCCCCTAAATAACATCCTGAGTGACCATATGCCCCCAGAAATCACATTGCGTCCTCCTGGGTGTGATTTCTTCTCTGTATAACTACAGCTGTTCTGTGAAGACTGCAGAGGTTTATGTGAGAACATTAGGGATCAAACAGCATCATGAAATAAAGGAGCCCACCAGACAGGTCATGGATAAAATTGTGGAGAAGAGTAAATCAGGGTTAGGTTAGGATGAGGATAGCAGTGGTTGGAGGAGAAGAGCAGGACTGGGGAGCAGGAGAAGAGGAGAGCAGCAGGTGAAGGAGGAGGACAGGAGAGTGGGAGGTGATGGAGGAGAGCGAGTGGTGGAGGAGAGGAGGAGGACAGGAGAGCGGCAGGTGGAAAAGAGGATGAGGAAAGAAGAGCAGAAGGTAGAGAACAGGAGAGCTGGAGGTTGAGGAGAAATGGAGAGCGGGAAGTGGAGGAGAGGAAGAGGAAAGGAGGTGGGCAGGAGAGTGGAAGGTGGAGGAGATGAAGAGGACAGGAGAGCAGGAAATGGAGGTGGAGAGGATGAGAGAAAGTGAGCAGGAGGTGGAAGAGATGATGGCAGGAGGAGGAGAATGGAAGGTGGAGGAGAGCAGGAGGAGTGTGTCAGAACATTAGGAATGAAACAGCATCATGAAAACCAAGGAGCCAATCAGACAGGTCAGGGATAAAGCTGTGGAGAATAGTAAAGCAGGGTTAGGTTGTAAAAAATAGTCCAAGCTCTGAACGTCTAATGTTCTATCCATCATCCAAAAATGTATGGCACAACTGCAATCCTACCAAGACATGGCCGTCCACCTAAACAGATATCCAAAGCAAAGAGAGCAGTAATTAGAGAAGAAACCAAGAGGTCCTTGGTCACTGTGGAGGAGCTGCCAAGATCCACAGCTCAGGGGGGGAAAATTGGTTCATAGGACAACTATAAGTCGTATGTGCCTCAAACCTGGCCTTTATGGAAGAGTGGCAAGAAGAAGCCATTTTTGAAAGCCAGAAGAGGTCCCGTTTACAGTTTGGAAAAAGCTACATAGGGGATACAGGGAGCATGTAGAAGAAGAGGCTTTAGTCTAATGAGGCCAAAAGAGAACTTTTGAGGCTAAATGTGAAACGATATGTGTAGGGGGAAAACTAACACTGTACATCACCCTAGAAACACCATCCCCACCATCACACATGGTGGTGGCAGCATCATTCTGTGAGGTGGCTTTTAGGCCAGGTTCATACTGCGTTAAAGCAGCCCATTCAACGCATAGCGTTGATGGGCTGCATTAATGCCATAGCATAACACGATCGCGTTATGCTATACAGATAGCGCAGATGCTTCATGTGGGAAATGTTACTTATTAACTATTGTGTGACAGCTCTCTACGATTTAAGGGCATAAAAATTTTAAAGTTTGAAAATTGGAAAATTTTTTGCCATATTTCTGTTTTTTTCATAAATAAACGAAAGTCATATCAAAGAAATTTTACCACTAGCATGAAGTACAATATGTCACAAAAAACAATGTCAGAATCACCGGGATCCATGGAAGCTCCAGAGTTATAACCTCCTAAAGGGACAGGGGTCAGAATTGTAAAAATTGGCCGGGTCGTTAAGGGGTTAACAAAATAACTTGTACATTAATGTCGCTTCTGGTAAATGTGTATACTTGGCTTTGATTATTATTTAGACAGTTTGTCGGGGTAGCTATTTAGGGAGGGCTAAATTAACCCTTCACGGTTGAGCCAGTGATGTCCAAATTATTCCAGTGTTGCTAGCAACTCAAATGACCACACGGAGACGGGGGTCTCTGTACGGGAGGATCGAGACAGATCACTAAGCCCCTTTATTTTAGTCACTTCTTTTATAACATTTTGCTTAATTATGCAAAGTTCTCAACTACCAATAAAATCATTTCACTTTGTAAGCCAATAATATTGCATGAAATGGGATGAAACTGAATGGGAGGAGACACAGATTAGATATTAGAAAAAACTTTTTGACAGTTAGAGTGATCAATGAGTGGAACAGGCTGCCACGAGAAGTGGTGAGTTCTCCTTCAATGGAAGTCTTCAAACAGAGGCTGGACAGACATCTGACTGGGATGATTTAGCGAATCCTGCTTTGAGCAGGGGGTTGGACCAGATGGCCCAGGAGGTCCCTTCCAACTCTACGATTCTATGATTCTATGAAAACCGGAAACTACATATATGTCCGTATCCAAATAGAAAGTAGTATAATGGCATATTCTTCAGAGTTTTACACCCCGCCTCCCTTATCTTGCACCTGATGGGAACAGTCTAGTTTCATGACAGTTTGAACTTTTACCTAATTACAAAATTTATCTTACATCAACAAAAACGGAGAAACGAAACCTTCAGAGAATGGATAAAACGAAACTTCAACTCTGATTTTAGTATTAACCCTTCACATTCCCCCCTAGATAAATTTTGTTAACACATATGCAGCATTAGAGGTGCTATCCCAAGCTAACAGCTTGAGGGGTACTGGTCTTCACATGACTGATGCCGTGTTACCAGTCATGGCTGTCGCGGCGCACCCGTCCCCCCTGTATACTGCAATTCACGAATAACAATTTTTGATGACGGTGGTGGAGATCTTTTGTAGGTAGCCATATGCTTGGCTTCGACATCTTCATCAAATAGCCTTTTAAGATCGGTGCAGAGAAGAGCAGGGGCAACGACGCCTTTGGTATCATCATTAGCTGTCTTAGTGCAGAATTTCCTAATACATACAGAAATACACCAAAGAACAAGTTTTAGTATCACATATACTACAAGGATACAGGCAGCAATGTGTAACAAGCTTTGTAAGATCCCAGCTATCCAGCCCCCAATTCCCTTAAACCAATTGGCTGGATTGAAAAAGGAGAAGGTGTCTGACCAACAACTGTCCTTAGTGCGATCATTGTCTTTATCGTATTGATCTCTGAGTCATTGAATATCTTCTAACTTTAACTTTTAACTTCTACCAATAATAATATGGAAAATGCGAAAAACCAAAACATTATGCCCCTTCATTTGCTATTGGCTTGTTGGGTGATGAGGAGAACTTGATAGGGACCGTCATACAAGGGTTCTAGTCCGTGCTTCCTGACATGCCTCTTCACGACTACCAAATCACCAGGCTTCAGGTTATGACAGGTGTCGGTTTCTGCTGAAACTGGAAAAGAAAAGAAAACTAGAACATGGGTGTTAGCAAGATTTTCACTAAGCTGAATAACATATTGAACAGCACAGTCAGTCTCTTCTGATAACTGCTGAGGCTGGAAATTTGCAACTGGGGGCCTAGCACCAAACAATATCTCATATGGGGACAGGCCATGTTTTGCAATAGGGGTAGTACGAATGTGGTATAGTACAATGGGTAGGAGCTCTGGCCAAGGAGCCATAGTCTCCTGCATCATTTTGGTCAATTGTTCCCTCAGTGTGCCATTCAACCTCTCAACTTTCCCACTGGATTGTGGGTGGTACAGAGTATGGAGGGCTACAGTGGATCCAAGCATTGTCAGAACTTCTTGGTACACATGAGAAGAAAAGGCCGGACCTTGAACACTTTCAACAACTTCTGGAACCCCATATCTGCATATGACTTCCATCACCAGTTTCTTCGCTGTGGTCTTTGCAGTCATGTTGGTAACGGGAAATGCTTCCGGCCAACTGGAGAACCGGGGCCCAGTAGAATTTTTGCACCAGTGCAAGGGCCTAATTCTTTCCTCGATATGTAGGTCCATGTGCCCATGTGGCAATAGCAGGGTACATCCGCTTAGGGAGACACACGAGTCGGTCCTTTTCTCAGAGACCATTATCCATTTGTGCCCCATCAGTCTTCCATTGCTTCACCTCTTCCTTTGGAGACATTCTCTGCATTGTCATTAAGCGGTCTTGCGGGGTCCGACAGAGAACTTCAGTCTGTTGTAGATCCTCAGGTTCTTGTAGGGTCAGTGCTTCTTGTAACTTTTTACGCTGAGAGCGTGTGGTCACCATAGTTGGTATGGTTGGTTCAACGGGTAAGAGAGCGGCGGCTTTTGCTTGCATATCCGCAAATGCGTTGCCGACAGTCTATGGTCTGGTCCTAGGACCGTGCGCCTTAACTTTGATAATGGCCACCTGAGTAGGTAATTTGATCGAGTCCATGAGGGCTTTAACAGCTTCAGCATTTTTCACTGGGGTTCTGGCAGTAGTAATAAACCCTCGATTGGCCCATAGAGCCCCAAAATCGTGAGCAATACCAAATGCATACCGTGACGCCATGTATATATTAGCCCGCCTGTTCTTGGCCAAAGTACATGCAGTAGACAGAGCCTGGAGTTCTGCTTGTGCTGACTGTGATGGCGGGAGTGCAGCTGTGTGCACTACAGTGTCCTCTGTGGTAACAGCGTATCCCGTGTGGAATCTACCAAACTCGTCAGCATATCTTGAACCATCCGTGTATAACACCAGATCAGGATTTGGGAGTGGATTCTCACTGGCATTTGGTGGAGTAGCTGTTTCTTCAGTCAGAAGTTGGGAACAATCATGTTGGAGGTAATCCTCATCACTGCCATCTTCCCTTATAGTTCATTATACGTCTTTCAAGGCATTGTAAAGGGGTTGCATTATGCGGGATGCATCCGGTATCCACTGACAAAAATAAGTGCATAGTCCAAGAAAACGCTGGAGTTCAGTTTCATTTTTTGGGAACGGAAGGGAGCTGACAGCCATTTTTCTTTCTTCTGCGAGGTGTCTGGCACCCTGAAGGAGACAGTGACCCAAGAATATCACTTGACCAAGGCAGAACTGAAGTCCCGAGGCCGAAACCCGACAGTTCAGTGCTGCCAGATGCTTGAAGAGGCTAACAATGGCAGAAATGGCAAAAGACACCTGCTCATATTTTTTTTTTTGCAAACTGGTTGGGACTGTTTTGGGCCCCTTGTGGCATAACCGTCCATATTAACTGTCGTCCCTGCTAAGTGAATGCAAATAGAAACTGGCAGTCTGGGTGTAACGGAATGCTAAAGAAGGCATTGGTAAGGTCAATAACTGTAAACCAAGCAGCATCCTGGGGTATTTGGGACAAAAGAGTATGAGGATTAGGCACCAGGTTTGAGAAACACTTTTACTGGTTCTACAGGCATTTTCCCTATATCATTTGGCCCTTTTGACCAGAGTTTAGATGGTATCACTGAGAGGTATGGGGTGAGTCATTGATCCTCAGGCAATATTGGGGGTGGATCTGAGCCTATCAGGGCCATCATAACTGTGGGAAGGGCATGCGAAATACAGATTTCCTCACTGTCTTCATCTACATAGGGATTATATAACGTAAGAGCCATCTGACCATCATATTGGAATTGTATTCTGGAGCGGAACTGTGATAATAAATCTACCCCCAGTAAATTTACTGGACATGTGGCAGAGATTACGAATTGAGCAGTAACCTCGGGGAAAGGCCCCACAGGGATGGGTTTTGTAAGAGTATGTTTATTGGGTCTGCCATCTACTCCAATTAAAACAAGCTCTTGATCTGAGAATTGAATAGGGGTATCCGTAGGTACATCTGATGACTTGATTATAGAATTGGCTGCCCCAGTGTCTACCATGAACTTAACAAGGGTGTCCCCTACAGGGAACGTGACGGATGAGCATGCCCCAGGTTTTTTGGAGGACATTGTGATGGCAGACCCTGGTTGGCCAACCCTTCAGTATGGACAATTATCAGGATTTTGGGGCTGTCCGTAACCGGGGTATCCTCTGGGGTTCCCAGTATTTAGATTACGATTGGAAGAGGGAACTTGAGGGTAGCATCTATCAGCGGGAGTGTCACAGTCTCTCTGAAAGTGACCAAGTCGGCCACATCGCCAGCATTAGCAGGGAGGGGCTGAGGAGCAGAGTTCCCAGTAGCTGAAGTCTGAGGGGGGGGCAGAGTTTGCTGTGTGCTCCACTGATACTGATAAGAGACTGGCTGTGTACTCACAGCTGCGGTGGGGGCGAAGGGGGATATGGTGTGGGCTAAGATGGGAGGGGGTACTGAAGCAGCTGCTAGCTTGCTAGTTTGCTTTTTTTCTTCTTTTTTTCCTCTCTCTCTGCTGAACAGAGCGGGTTAAAGTCTTCTGAAAACTTTTTTTTTTTCCCCCTCTGGATCGGGTGAACGGGGACTGGGGCTGGCTGTAGATGATAATAGGTACCGTCAGCATTCAACAACGGAAAGGTGGGGGCTGCAACACCCGGTCTTCTTGTGCCACAATTATAACAGACCTCTCTCCACTGAGGTTTAGTAACTCCACATACAGCACAGATCCACCCGGCAAGATCATAGGGTGGGGGCATACTGAGTTTCGGTAGTCCAGGATACATCGGTGCCTTAGGGTTAAGGGGCAAAGAGCTTACAGTCGGGAGGAGAGGCTTGATTTCTTGGAGAGGGACCTTATCATCTAGCAGGGAAACTTCTTGTTTCAAATCATTCTTAACCATCTGTCTGCCTGACACATTAGTATCGATCTCAGTGTCTTCTTTAATCACATTCTCAATTCTTTCCTGTACCACAACACGTTCTGTCTTTTTCAGAGTGTTAGACAATTTTCCTTTTTCCACATAGCAATAAAAGCACTCAGAATTCACTTGCTGTTCAATTTCCACATAACCTTCATTATACAATTCATGTGCCAAGCCACGGAATTCCTCAGCGCCTTTAAGCAATCCATCATCAGTCAACCTCCCTTTATTTTTTTTTTTTTAACTCCTTCATCCCATAGTGTAGGCTGCAACCTCCCGCTCTTAGGAAATCCCAGAATCGAAAATATTTTTCCTGTATTCCTGACAGATTTCTTTCCTCGTCTTTGAATCATAAGACTAACAGTATCTGATCCTTCACACAATTCCAAACTTTTCTTTTTCTTCCACAGAAACATAATTCTCTCCTTTAGAGCTAAATATCCTGACAAATTGTGCACAATACCGAAGCGGCCGTCTCCGTTTGTTCCACCGGGTCAACCCCCTCTGGGAATCCCAAAAGTCATCGCGGTACCCAGTGAAAGGAGGAGGGCGTCTCAGACTATCCCTCCGGACACCTCTGGTTATATATATCTATCTATATATACCTGTGTTACGTATCCTGCCCATCTTTGATCACATGACCACGCCCGATTACTAACAATGATCAGGAATTCAGGATATTTTGACTATAAAGAGAGTCACAATCACTGGTCAATCCGGGGTGTCCGTCCCTTATGAGGTACGGTTCGAGCACTGGGCACCCAACGGGACTGCACCTCTATATGATTCCACCCATGAATCACCCCACCAGGGGACAAACCTCAGATCCTCTTTGCAGCAACAAGCACAGGAAAACCACACCAACGGTCAGTCTGAACAGTATAACTGCCAACTTACCGTGGTTGTCGTGGGGGATGATCAGTCCCAATTTTCCAGCACCCGTGTCTGCTCCGAGGGTCCTTTGTCTTGTTGTCCTCCAGGGGCAGAGGCGTCCCTATTCGGGGGCCCCACGTTGGGCGCCAAGCTGTCGGGGTAGCTATTTAGGGAGGACTAAATTAACCCTTCACGGTTGAGCCAGTGATGTCCAAATTATTCCAGTGTTGCTAGCAACTCAAATGACCACACGGAGACGGGAGTCTCTGTACGGGAGGATCGAGACAGATCACTAAGCCCCTTTATTTTAGTCACTTATTTTATAACATTTTGCTTAATTATGCAAAGTTCTCAACTACCAATAAAATCATTTCACTTTGTAAGCCAATAATATTGCAAGAAAACTGGAAACTACATATATGTCCGTATCCAAATAGAAAGTAGTATAATGGCATATTCTTCAGAGTTTTACACCCCGTCTCCCTTATCTTGCACCTGATGGGAACAGTCTGGTTTCATGACAGTTTGAACTTTTACCTAATTACAAAATTTATCTTGCGTCAACAAAAACGGAGAAACGAAACCTTCAGAGAATGGATAAAACGAAACTTCAACTCTGATTTTAGTATTAACCGTTCACAAGTTAAATCTACCTTCAGGGTATGTTTCCACGTGGCGTATTTGCTGCGGATTGGACGCTGTATACAGCCGCAGCGTCCAGATGTTACAGCATAGTGGATTTTATGAAATCCCCTCTCCACTATGCGTACAAAGTCGCAGGCAGCAGACCTGCGTAACCGGACATATGGAGCGTCTTTATAGACAGCAGCATGTCTATTTATCTGGCGGAGACGCTCAGTCTATGTATAGGATGCGGTAATTCCACACGGTTCAATGGTCACATGCGGAATAACCGCGCGTACAAAAGCCGGCAGCTGCCAATACGCCAAGTGGAAACATAGCCTTCTAGCTCCGATAATTCTTTATTTTAGTATTTTAGCTTTATAAGTGTTATTTATCAGAGCAATAACACATGGCGTTTTCTCTGATATATAGGGGAATGTGGGTTAAATATTCCTTTTGTCTCTGAAAGTATAGTAAGCTCGTTAGAACTGGCGACAAAGAAATTTTGACAGAATCCATAATTTACAGATTTTGTTTTTTCCAACTTCTTCTGTCTTAGGTGATGTAAGAAGCCATTCCCACTTTTCTTATCTCTGTGCTTGTAATAAAGACTTGTGCCTGGGCTTTTGAGATCAGACAAGCCAGTAGACCAAGAGACTCTGCCTGTGTGCTCTTGTCTCCGATCGATCATCTTCCTTACGTGATCAAATCTGGCAACCGTGTGAAACATTTTGAGTTTGTTCTAAAACTTTCCATACAGGTTTCCACATCACATCTTAGGCTTAAAGGAAAAACACAATTACATTTTTCAAAGATATAAACAGATTTTTACTGAAAGCTTGCATTTGGCATGTTTCTCTGGAAGCCACTGTGTCATAGGTACTCTACAGAAGGCACTGTGATCTGAGAGCTCTACAGAAGACACTGTGTCATGGGTGCTCTACAGAAGGCACTATGTTATGGGTGCTCTACAGAAGACACTGTGTCATGGGTGCTCTACAGAAGGCACTATGTTATGGGTGCTCTACAGAAGACACTATGTTATGGGTGCTCTACAGAAGACACTGTGTTATGGGTGCTCTACAGAAGGCACTATGTCATGGGTGCTCTACAGAAGACACTATATTATGGGTGCTCTACAGAAGACACTATGCTATGGGTGCTCTACAGAAGGCACTGTGTTATGGGTGCTCTACAGAAGGCACTGTGTTATGGGTGCTCTACAGAAGACACTATGTTATGGGTGCTCTACAGAAGACACTGTGTCATGGGTGCTCTACAGAAGACACTGTGTCATGGGTGCTCTACAGAAGGCATTGTGTTATGGGTGCTCTACAGAAGACACTATATTATGGGTGCTCTACAGAAGACACTATGCTATGGGTGCTCTACAGAAGACACTATGTTATGGGTGCTCTACAGAAGGCATTGTGTTATGGGTGCTCTACAGAAGACACTATATTATGGGTGCTCTACAGAAGACACTATGCTATGGGTGCTCTACAGAAGACACTATGTTATGGGTGCTCTACAGAAGACACTATGTTTTGGGTGCTCTACAGAAGGCACTGTGTCATGGGTGCTCTACAGAAGGCACTATGTCATGGATGCTCTACAGAAGGCACTGTGTTATGGGTGCTCTACAGAAGACACTATGTTATGGGTGCTCTACAGAAGACACTGTGTCATGGGTGCTCTACAGAAGACACTGTGTCATGGGTGCTCTACAGAAGGCATTGTGTTATGGGTGCTCTACAGAAGACACTATATTATGGGTGCTCTACAGAAGACACTATGCTATGGGTGCTCTACAGAAGTCACTGTGTTATGGGTGCTCTACAGAAGGCATTGTGTTATGGGTGCTCTACAGAAGACACTATATTATGGGTGCTCTACAGAAGACACTATGCTATGGGTGCTCTACAGAAGACACTATGTTATGGGTGCTCTACAGAAGACACTATGTTTTGGGTGCTCTACAGAAGGCACTGTGTCATGGGTGCTCTACAGAAGGCACTATGTCATGGATGCTCTACAGAAGGCACTGTGTTATGGGTGCTCTACAGAAGGCACTGTGTTATGGGTGCTCTACAGAAGGCACTATGTCATGGATGCTCTACAGAAGGCACTATGTCATGGATGCTCTACAGAAGACACTATGTTATGGGTGCTCTACAGAAGACAATATGTTATGGGTGCTCTATAGAAGGCACTGTGTCATGGGTGCTCTACAGAATACACTGTGTTACGGGTGCTCTACAGAATACACTGTGTTATGGGTGCTCTACAGAATACACTGTGTCATGGGTGCTCTACAGAATACACTGTGTTATGGGTGCTCTACAGAAGACACTGTGTCATGGGTGCTCTACAGAAGGCACTGTGTCATGGGTGCTCTACAGAAGGCACTGTGTTATGGGTGCTCTACAGAAGATACTATGTTATGGGTGATCTACAGAAGGCACTGTGTCATAGGTACTCTACAGAAGGCACTGTGATCTGAGAGCTCTACAGAAGCAACTGTGTCATAGGTACTCTACAGAAGGCACTGTGATCTGAGAGCTCTACAGAAGACACTGTGTCATGGGTGCTCTACAGAAGACACTGTGTTATGGGTGCTCTACAGAAGGCACTATGTCATGGGTGCTCTACAGAAGGCACTGTGTTATGGGTGCTCTACAGAAGACACTGTTATGGGTGCTCTACAGAAGACACTATGTTATGGGTGCTCTACAGAAGGCACTGTGTCATGGGTGCTCTACAGAAGACACTGTGTTATGGGTGCTCTACAGAAGGCACTATGTCATGGGTGCTCTACAGAAGGCACTGTGTTATGGGTGCTCTACAGAAGACACTATGTTATGGGTGCTCTACAGAAGGCACTGTGTCATGGGTGCTCTACAGAAGACACTGTGTCATGGGTGCTCTACAGAAGACACTGTGTCATGGGTGCTCTACAGAAGACACTGTGTCATGGGTGCTCTACAGAAGGCACTATGTCATGGGTGCTCTACAGAAGGCACTGTGTTATGGGTGCTCTACAGAAGACACTGTTATGGGTGCTCTACAGAAGACACTATGTTATGGGTGCTCTACAGAAGGCACTGTGTCATGGGTGCTCTACAGAAGACACTGTGTCATGGGTGCTCTACAGAAAGCACTGTGTCATGGGTGCTCTACAGAAGGCACTGTGTTATGGGTGCTCTACAGAAGGCACTATGTCATGGGTGCTCTACAGAAGGCACTGTGTCATGGGTGTTCTACAGAAGGCACTATGTCATGGGTGCTCTACAGAAGGCACTGTGTCATGGGTGCTCTACAGAAGGCACTGTGTCATGGGTGCTCTACAGAAGACACTGTGTCATGGGTGCTCTACAGAAGGCACTGTGTCATGGGTGCTCTACAGAAGACACTGTGTCATGGGTGCTCTACAGAAGACACTGTGTCATGGGTGCTCTACAGAAGGCACTGTGTCATGGGTGCTCTACAGAAGACACTGTGTCATGGGTGCTCTACAGAAGGCACTGTGTCATGGGTGCTCTACAGAAGACACTGTGTCATGGGTGCTCTACAGAAGACACTGTGTCATGGGTGCTCTACAGAAGGCACTGTGATATGGGAGCTCTACAGAAGACACTGTGTCATGGGTGCTCTACAGAAGGCACTGTGTCATGGGTGCTCTACAGAAGACACTGTCATGGGTGCTCTACAGAAGGCACTGTGTCATGGGTGCTCTACAGAAGACACTATGTTATAGGTGCTCTACAGAAGGCACTATGTTATGGGTGCTCTACAGAAGGCACTGTGTCATGGGTGCTGTACAGAAGGCACTGTGTCATGGGTGCTCTACAGAATACACTGTGTCATGAGTGCTCTACAGAAGGCACTATGTTATGGGTGCTCTACAGAAGACACTGTGTCATGAGTGCTCTACAGAAGGCACTATGTTGTGGGTGCTCTACAGAAGACATTGTGTTATGAGTGCTTTTCAGAAGACACTATGTTATGGGTGCTCTACAGAAGACACTGTTATGGGTGCTCTACAGAAGGCACTGTGATATGGGTGCTATACAGAAGGCACTATGTTATGGGTGTTCTACAGAAGACACTGTGATATGGGTGCTCTACAGAAGGCACTATGTTATGGGTGCTCTACAGAAGACACTGTGTCATGGGTGCTCTACAGAAGGCACTATGTTATGGGTGTTCTACAGAAGACACTGTGTTATGGGTGCTCTACAGAAGACACTGTGTTATGGGTGCTCTACAGAAGACACTGTGTTATGGGTGCTCTACAGAAGACACTGTTATGGGTGCTCTACAGAAGACACTGTGTCATGGGTGCTCTACAGAAGACACTGTCATGGGTGCTCTACAGAAGACACTGTGTCATGGGTGCTCTACAGAAGACACTGTGTCATGGGTGCTCTACAGAAGACACTGTGTCATGGGTGCTCTACAGGAGGCACTGTGTCATGGGTGCTCTACAGAAGGCACTGTGTCATGGGTGCTCTACAGAAGACACTGTGTCATGGGTGCTCTACAGAAGGCACTATGTTATGGGTGCTCTACAGAAGGCACTATGTCATGGGTGCTCTACAGAAGGCACTGTGTTATGGGTGCTCTACAGAAGACACTATGTTATGGGTGCTCTACAGAAGGCACTGTGTCATGGGTGCTCTACAGAAGACACTGTGTCATGGGTGCTCTACAGAAGACACTGTGTTATGGGTGCTCTACAGAAGACACTATGTTATGGGTGCTCTACAGAAGGCACTGTGTCATGGGTGCTCTACAGAAGACACTGTGTCATGGGTGCTCTACAGAAGACACTGTGTCATGGGTGCTCTACAGAAGACACTGTGTCATGGGTGCTCTACAGAAGGCACTATGTCATGGGTGCTCTACAGAAGGCACTGTGTTATGGGTGCTCTACAGAAGACACTGTTATGGGTGCTCTACAGAAGACACTATGTTATGGGTGCTCTACAGAAGGCACTGTGTCATGGGTGCTCTACAGAAGACACTGTGTCATGGGTGCTCTACAGAAAGCACTGTGTCATGGGTGCTCTACAGAAGGCACTGTGTTATGGGTGCTCTACAGAAGGCACTATGTCATGGGTGCTCTACAGAAGGCACTGTGTCATGGGTGTTCTACAGAAGGCACTATGTCATGGGTGCTCTACAGAAGGTACTGTGATATGGGAGCTCTACAGAAGACACTGTGTCATGGGTGCTCTACAGAAGGCACTGTGTCATGGGTGCTCTACAGAAGACACTGTGTCATGGGTGCTCTACAGAAGGCACTGTGTCATGGGTGCTCTACAGAAGACACTATGTTATAGGTGCTCTACAGAAGGCACTATGTTATGGGTGCTCTACAGAAGGCACTGTGTCATGGGTGCTCTACAGAAGGCACTGTGTCATGGGTGCTCTACAGAAGACACTGTGTCATGAGTGCTCTACAGAAGGCACTATGTTATGGGTGCTCTACAGAAGACACTGTGTCATGAGTGCTCTACAGAAGGCACTATGTTGTGGGTGCTCTACAGAAGACATTGTGTTATGAGTGCTTTTCAGAAGACACTATGTTATGGGTGCTCTACAGAAGACACTGTTATGGGTGCTCTACAGAAGGCACTGTGATATGGGTGCTATACAGAAGGCACTATGTTATGGGTGTTCTACAGAAGACACTGTGTTATGGTTGCTCTACAGAAGACACTATGTCATGGGTGCTCTACAGAAGGCACTATGTTATGGGTGTTCTACAGAAGACACTGTGTTATGGGTGCTCTACAGAAGACACTGTGTTATGGGTGCTCTACAGAAGACACTGTTATGGGTGCTCTACAGAAGACACTGTTATGGGTGCTCTACAGAAGACACTGTGTCATGGGTGCTCTACAGAAGACACTGTCATGGGTGCTCTACAGAAGACACTGTGTCATGGGTGCTCTACAGAAGACACTGTGTCATGGGTGCTCTACAGAAGACACTGTGTCATGGGTGCTCTACAGAAGACACTATGTTATGGGTGCTCTACAGGAGGCACTGTGTCATGGGTGCTCTACAGAAGGCACTATGTTATGGGTGCTCTACAGAAGACACTATGTTATGGGTGCTCTACAGAAGACATTGTGTTATGAGTGCTTTTCAGAAGACATTATGTTATGGGTGCTCTACAGAAGGCACTGTGATATGGGTGCTATACAGAAGGCACTATGTTATGGGTGTTCTACAGAAGACACTGTGTTATGGGTGCTCTACAGAAGACACTGTGTCATGGGTGCTCTACAGAAGACACTGTGTCATGGGTGCTCTACAGAAGGCACTGTGTTATGGGTGCTCTACAGAAGACACTGTGTCATGGGTGCTGTACAGACGGCACTATGTTATGGGTGCTCTACAGAAGACACTGTGTCATGGGTGCTGTACAGACGGCACTATGTTATGGGTGCTCTACAGAAGACACTGTGTCATGGGTGCTCTACAGAAGGTGCTATGTTATGGGTGTTCTACAGAAGACACTGTGATATGGGTGCTCTACAGAAGACACTATGTTATGGGTGCTCTACAGAAGACACTGTGTTATGGGTGCTCTACAGAAGACACTGTGTTATGGGTGCTCTACAGAAGACACTATGTTATGGGTGCTCTACAGAAGACACTGTGTTATGGGTGCTCTACAGAAGACACTGTGTTATGGGTGCTCTACAGAAGACACTGTGTTATGAGTGCTTTTCAGAAGACACTATGTTATGGGTGCTCTACAGAAGACACTATGTTATGGGTGCTCTACAGAAGACACTATGTTATGGGTGCTCTACAGAAGACACTGTGTTATGGGTGCTCTACAGAAGACACTGTGTTATGAGTGCTTTTCAGAAGACACTATGTTATGGGTGCTCTACAGAAGACACTATGTTATGGGTGCTCTACAGAAGACACTATGTTATGGGTGCTCTACAGAAGGCACTATGTTATGGGTGCTCTACAGAAGGCACTGTGTCATGGGTGCTCTACAGAAGACACTGTGTCATGGGTGCTCTACAGAAGGCACTGTGTCATGGGTGTTCTACAGAAGGCACTATGTCATGGGTGCTCTACAGAAGGCACTGTGATATGGGAGCTCTACAGAAGGCACTGTGTCATGGGTGCTCTACAGAAGGCACTGTGTCATGGGTGTTCTACAGAAGGCACTATGTCATGGGTGCTCTACAGAAGGCACTGTGATATGGGAGCTCTACAGAAGGCACTGTGTCATGGGTGCTCTACAGAAGGCACTGTGTCATGGGTGCTCTACAGAAGGCACTGTGTCATGGGTGCTCTACAGAAGACACTATGTTATAGGTGCTCTACAGAAGGCACTATGTTATGGGTGCTCTACAGAAGGCACTGTGTCATGGGTGCTCTACAGAAGACACTGTGTCATGAGTGCTCTACAGAAGGCACTATGTTGTGGGTGCTCTACAGAAGACATTGTGTTATGAGTGCTTTTCAGAAGACACTTTGTTATGGGTGCTCTACAGAAGACACTGTTATGGGTGCTCTACAGAAGGCACTGTGATATGGGTGCTATACAGAAGGCACTGTGATATGGGTGTTCTACAGAAGACACTGTGATATGGGTGCTCTACAGAAGGCACTATGTTATGGGTGTTCTACAGAAGACACTGTTATGGGTGCTCTACAGAAGACACTATGTTATGGGTGCTCTACAGAAGGCACTGTGTCATGGGTGCTCTACAGAAGACACTGTGTCATGAGTGCTCTACAGAAGGCACTATGTTGTGGGTGCTCTACAGAAGACATTGTGTTATGAGTGCTTTTCAGAAGACACTTTGTTATGGGTGCTCTACAGAAGACACTGTTATGGGTGCTCTACAGAAGGCACTGTGATATGGGTGCTATACAGAAGGCACTATGTTATGGGTGTTCTACAGAAGACACTGTGATATGGGTGCTCTACAGAAGGCACTATGTTATGGGTGTTCTACAGAAGACACTGTTATGGGTGCTCTACAGAAGACACTGTTATAGGTGCTCTACAGAAGGCACTATGTTATGGGTGCTCTACAGAAGGCACTGTGTCATGGGTGCTCTACAGAAGACACTGTTATGGGTGTTCTACAGAAGACACTGTTATAGGTGCTCTACAGAAGGCACTATGTTATGGGTGCTCTACAGAAGGCACTGTGTCATGGGTGCTCTACAGAAGACACTGTGTCATGAGTGCTCTACAGAAGGCACTATGTTGTGGGTGCTCTACAGAAGACATTGTGTTATGAGTGCTTTTCAGAAGACACTTTGTTATGGGTGCTCTACAGAAGACACTGTTATGGGTGCTCTACAGAAGGCACTGTGATATGGGTGCTATACAGAAGGCACTATGTTATGGGTGTTCTACAGAAGACACTGTGATATGGGTGCTCTACAGAAGGCACTATGTTATGGGTGTTCTACAGAAGACACTGTTATGGGTGCTCTACAGAAGACACTGTTATGGGTGCTCTACAGAAGACACTGTGTTATGGGTGCTCTACAGAAGACACTGTTATGGGCGCTCAACAGAAGACACTGTGTCATGGGTGCTCTACAGAAGACACTGTCATGGGTGCTCTACAGAAGGCACTGTGTCATGGGTGCTCTACAGAAGGCACTATGTTATGGGTGCTCTACAGAAGACACTATGTTATGGGTGCTCTACAGAAGACACTATGTTATGGGTGCTCTGCAGAAGACACTGTGTTATGGTTGCTCTACAGAAGACACTGTGTTATGGGTGTTCTACAGAAGACACTGTGTTATGGGTGATCTACAGAAGACACTGTGTTATGCGTGCTCTTCAGAAGAAACTATGTTATGGGTGTTCTACAGAAGACACTATGTTATGGGTGTTCTACAGAAGGCACTATGTTATGGGTTCTACAGAAGACACTATGTTATGGGGGTTCTACAGAAGGCACTATGTTATGGGTGTTCTACAGAACACACTGTTTTATGGGTGCTCTACAGAAGACACTGTGTTATGGGTGCTCTACAGAAGACACTGTGTTATGGGTGCTCTACAGAAGACACTGTTATGGGTGCTCTACAGAAGACACTGTGTTATGGGTGCTCTACAGAAGACACTATGTTATGGGTGTTCTACAGAAGACACTATGTTATGGGGGTTCTACAGAAGACACTATGTTATGGGGGTTCTATAGAAGCCACTATGTTATGGGTGTTCTACAGAACACACTGTTTTATGTGTGCTCTGCAGAAGACACTGTGTTATGGGTGTTCTACAGAAGGCACTATGTTATGGGTGCTCTACAGAAGACACTGTGTTATGGGTGTTCTACAGAAGGCACTATGTTATGGGTGCTCTACAGAAGACATTATGGGTGCTCTACAGAAGACACTGTTATGGGTGCTCTACAGAAAACACTGTGTTATGGGTGTTCTACAGAAGACACTATGTTATGGGTGCTCTACAGAAGACACTATGTTATGGGTGCTCTACAGAAGACACTATGTTATGGGTGCTCTACAGAAGACACTATGTTATGGGTGCTCTACAGAAGACACTATGTTATGGGTGCTCTACAGAAGACACTATGTTATAGGTGTTCTACAGAAGGCACTTTGTTATGGGTGTTCTACAGAAGACACTATGTTATGGGTGTTCTACAGAACACACTGTGTTATGGGTGCTCTACAGAAGACACTGTGTTATGGGTGTTCTGCAGAAGGCACTTTGTTATGGGTGCTCTGCAGAAGACTCTATGTTATAGGTGTTCTACAGAAGACACTGTGTTACGGGTGTTCTACAGTAGGCACTGTGACAAGGGTGCTCTACAGAAGACGCTATGTTATGGGTGCTCTACAGAAAACACTGTGTTATGGGTACTCTACAGAATACACTGTGTTATGGGTGCTCTACAGAAGACACTATGTTATAGGTACTCTACAGAAGGCACTGTGTTATGGGTGCTCTACAGAAGACACTGTGTTATGGGTGCTTTTCAGAAGACACTATGTTATGGGTGCTCTACAGAAGACACTGTTATGGGTGCTCTACAGAAGATACTGTGTTATGGGTGTTCTACAGAAGACACTATGTTATAGGTGTTCTACAGAAGGCACTTTGTTATGGGTGTTCTACAGAAGGCGCTATGTTATGGGTGCTCTACAGAATACACTATGATATGGGTGCTCTACAGAAGACACTATGTTATAGGTGCTCTACAGAAGACACTGTGTTTTGGGTGCTCTACAGAAGACACTGTGTTATGGGTGTTCTACAGAAGGCACTATGTTGTGGGTGCTCTACAGAAGACACTATGTTATATGTGCTCTACAGAAGGCACTTTGTTATGGGTGTTCTACAGAAGGCACTTTGTTATGGGTGTTCTACAGAAGGCACTTTGTTATGGGTGTTCTACAGAAGGCACTTTGTTATGGGTGTTCTACAGAAGGCACTTTGTTATGAGTGTTCTACAGAAGGCACTTTGTTATGGGTGCTCTGCAGAAGACACTATGTTATAGGTGCTCTACAGAAGGCACTATGTTATAGGTGTTCTACAGAAGACACTATGTTATTGGTGCTCTACAGAAAACACTATGTTGTTGGTTCTCTCCAGCAGGCACTATGTTATGGGAGCTCTCAGGAAGGCACTGTGACATAGTAACATAGTTAGCAAGGCCAAAAAAAATCCATTAGTCCATCCAGTTCAGCCTATATTTTGTCAGAATAAATCCCCAGATCTACATCCTTCTAACGAACCTAATCACTGTAAGATACAATATGGTTACGCTCCAGGAAGATATCAAGGCCTCTCTTGAACCCCTCGACTGAGTTCGCCATCACCATCTCCTCAGGCAGGGAATTCCAGATTCTCACTGCCCTAACAGTAAAGAATCCTCTTCTATGTTGGTGGGAAAACCTTCTCTCCCCCAGATGCAGAGAATGCCCCCTTGTGACCGGCACCTTCCTTGGTATAAACAGATCCTTGGAGAGATATTTGTATTTTCCCCTTATATACTTATACATGGTTATTAGATCGCCCTTCAGTCGTCTTTTTCTAGACTAAATAATCCTAATTTTGCTAATCTCTCTGGGTATTGTAGTTCCCCGTCCCCTTTATTAATTTTGTTGCCCTCCTTTGTACTCGCTCTAGTTCCATTATATCCTTCCTGTTCCCAAAACTGTACGCAGTACTCCATGTGCGGTGTAACCAGGGATTTGTACAGAGGCAGTATAATGCTCTCATCATGTGTAGCCAGACCTCTTTAATGCACCCCATGATCCTGTTTGCCTTGGCAGCCACTGCCTGGCACTGGCTGCTCCAGGTAAGTTTATCATTAACTAGGATCCCCAAGTCCTTCTCCATGTCAGATTTACCCAGTGATTTACCGTTCAGTGTGTAATGGTGATACTGATTCCTTATCCCCATGTGTGTAACCTTACATTTATCATTGATAAACCCCATCTGCCACCTTTTAAGCCCAAGTTTCCAACTTATCCAGATCCATCTATAGCAGAATACTAACTTCTCTTGTATTGACGGCTTTACATAGTTTTGTATCATCTGCAAATATCGATGTTTTACTGTGTAAACCTTCCACCAGATCGTTAATAAATATGTTGTAGAGAAGAGGTCCCAACACCGACCCCTGGGGTCCCCACTGGTCACAGCGACCCAGTTAGAGAATATTCCATTTATAACCCCCCCTCTGCTTTCTATCACTCAGCCAGTTACTTACCCATTTACACACATTTTCCCCCAGACCCGGCATTCTCATTTTGTGTACCAACCTCTTGTGTGGCACGGTATCAAACGCTTTGGAAAAATCAAGATCTACCACGTCCAATGACTCACCTTGGTCCAGTCTATAGCTTACCTCTTCATAAAAGCTGATTAGATTGGTGTGACAGGAGCTATTCCTCATAAACCCATGCTGATATGGAGTTACACAGTAATTCTCATTGAGATAATCCAGAATAACATCCCTCAGAAACCCGTCACATATCTCACCAACAATAGAGGTGTTGTGTACTCTCAGAGATGCACTGTGTTATGGGTGTTCTCAGGGAGGCACTGTGTTATGGGTACTGTCAGGGAGGCACTCTTATGGGTGTTCTCAGGGAGGCACTGTGTTATGGGTACTCTCAGGGAGGCACTGTGTTATGGGTGTTCTCAGGGAGGCACTGTGTTATGGGTACTCTCAGGGAGGCACTGTGTTATGGGTACTCTCAGGGAGGCACTGTGTTATGGGTACTCTCAGGGAGGCACTGTGTTATGAGTACTCTCAGGGAGGCACTGTGTTATGGGTACTCTCAGGGAGGCACTGTGTTATGGGTACTCAGGGAGGCACTGTGTTATGGGTACTCTCAGGAAGGCACTGTGTTATGGGTACTCTCAGGGAGGCACTGTGGTATGGGAGCTGTCAGGGAGGCACTGTGTTATGGGTACTCTCAGGGAGGCACTGTGTTATGGGTGTTCTCAGGGAGGCACTGTGTTATGGGTACTCTCAGGGAGGCACTGTGTTATGGGTACTCTCAGGGAGGCACTGTGTTATGGGTACTCTCAGGAAGGCACTGTGTTATGGGAGCTGTCAGGTAGGCACTGTGTTATGGGTACTCTCAGGGAGGCACTGTGTTATGGGTGTTCTCAGGGAGGCACTGTGTTATGGGTACTCTCAGGGAGGCACTGTGTTATGGGTACTCTCAGGGAGGCACTGTGTTATGGGTACTCTCAGGGAGGCACTGTGTTATGAGTACTCTCAGGGAGGCACTGTGTTATGGGTACTCTCAGGGAGGCACTGTGTTATGGGTACTCATGGAGGCACTGTGTTATGGGTACTCTCAGGAAGGCACTGTGTTATGGGTACTCTCAGGAAGGCACTGTGTTATGGGTACTCTCAGGGAGGCACTGTGGTATGAGTGCCCTCAAAAAGACACTGTGTCATTCATAGGTACTCTCCAGAAGGCACTGTGTTATGGATGCTCTACAGGAGGCACTGTTATGGGTACTTTCAGGTATGAACTGTGGTGTAGGTGCTCTCCAGAAGGCATCGTGTTAGGGGTGCTCTCCAGAAGGCACTGTGTTATCGGTGCTCTCAGGAAGGCACTGTGTTGTGGTTTCTCTCAGGAAAACACTTTGTTTTCAGAGTTCTCAGGAAGGCACTGATGATCTCAGGATGGTCTCCAGAAGGCACTGTGTCATTAGTAGTCTCCAAAAGGCACTGTGTTGTGGGTGCTTTCAGGAATGCACTCTGTTATGAGTACTCTCAGGAAGGTACTCTCTTATGGATGCTCTTAGGAAGGCACTGTGTTAACAGTATCTCTGAAGACACTGTGTGATAGTGCTTTCAGAAGAGTACCTACTGTATGTTATCGGTACTCTCTGAAAGGCACTGTTACAGATGCTCTCCTGAAGGCACTGTTATGGGTACATTCAGGAATGAACTGCCCTAAGGGTTTTCTCCAAAAGTCACTGTGTTAAGGGTGTTCTCAGAAAGCCACTGTGTTATGGGTACTCTCAGGGAGGCACTGTGTTGTGAGTGCCCTCTAAAAGACAATGTCATAGGTACTCTCCAGAAGGTTCTGTTTTATGGGTGTTCTCAAGAAGGCACTGTGTTATGGGAGCTCTCAGGAAGGCACTGTGTTGTGGGAGCTCTCAGGAAGGCACTGTGTTATGGGAGCTGTCAGGAAGTCACTGTGTTATGGGAGCTCTCAGGAAGGCACTGTGTTATGGGAGCTCTCAGGAAGGCACTGTGTTATGGGAGCTCTCAGGAAGGCACTGTGTTATGGGAGCTCTCAGGAAGGCACTGTGTTGTGGTAGCTGTCAGGAAGGCACTGTGTTATGGGAGCTCTCAGGAAGGCACTGTGTTATGGGAGCTCTCAGGAAGGCACTGTGTTATGGGAGCTCTCAGGAAGGTACTGTGTTATGGGAGCTCTCAGGAAGGTACTGTGTTATGGGAGCTCTCAGGAAGGTACTGTGTTGTGGTAGCTCTCAGGAAGTCACTGTGTTATGGGAGCTCTCAGGAAGGTACTGTGTTATGGGAGCTCTCAGGAAGGTACTGTGTTATGGGAGCTCTCAGGAAGGCACTGTGTTATGGGAGCTCTCAGGAAGGCACTGTGTTATGGGAGCTCTCAGGAAGGCACTGTGTTATGGGAGCTCTCAGGAAGGCACTGTGTTATGGGAGCTCTCAGGAAGGCACTGTGTTATGGGAGCTCTCAGGAAGGCACTGTGTTATGGGAGCTCTCAGGAAGGCACTGTGTTATGGGAGCTCTCAGGAAGGCACTGTGTTATGGGAGCTCTCAGGAAGGCACTGTGTTATGGGAGCTCTCAGGAAGGCACTGTGTTATGGGAGCTCTCAGGAAGGTACTGTGTTATGGGAGCTCTCAGGAAGGTACTGTGTTATGGGAGCTCTCAGGAAGGTACTGTGTTATGGGAGCTCTCAGGAAGGTACTGTGTTATGGGAGCTCTCAGGAAGGCACTGTGTTATGGGAGCTCTCAGGAAGGCACTGTGTTATGGGAGCTCTCAGGAAGGCACTGTGTTATGGGAGCTCTCAGGAAGGCACTGTGTTATGGGAGCTCTCAGGAAATCACTGTGTTATGGGAGCTCTCAGGAAGGCACTGTGTTATGGGAGCTCTCAGGAAGGCACTGTGTTATGGGAGCTCTCAGGAAGGCACTGTGTTATGGGAGCTCTCAGGAAGGCACTGTGTTATGGGAGCTCTCAGGAAGGCACTGTGTTATGGGAGCTCTCAGGAAGGCACTGTGTTATGGGAGCTCTCAGGAAGGCACTGTGTTATGGGAGCTCTCAGGAAGGTACTGTGTTATGGGAGCTCTCAGGAAGGTACTGTGTTATGGGAGCTCTCAGGAAGGCACTGTGTTATGGGAGCTCTCAGGAAGGCACTGTGTTATGGGTTCTCTCAGGAAGTCAATGGGTTATGGAGTTATGGATGCCCTTAGGAAAGCGCTGTGTTATGGGTACTCTCAGGAACGTACTGTTTTATCGGACTCTCTAGAAGGCACTGTGTTACAGGTGCTCTCCAGAAGGCACTGTGTTATGGATGCACTCCAGAAGGGACTGTGTTATGGGTGCTCTCAGAAAGGCACTATGTTATGAATGATTTCAGGAAGGCACTGTGTTATGGGTACTGTCCAGAAGGCAATGAGTTATGGGTGCTCTCCAGAAGGTACTGTGTTAGGGGTGCTCTCCAGAAGACATTGTTACGGGTACTCTCTAGCATGCTTTATGTTATGGGTACTCTCCAGAAGGCACAGTATACTAACTCCTTAGCTTCAGCACAAGTCACTCTGGTGGTCTCCAGCTAGACAGGGAGCAGTAACGTCTCATTCTTTGGCCACTTGACTTCTGAGGCTTCCTGCAAGGCATCAGCAGCACATCTTAAGAAGTTTTGTACCCGTCACCTGAGGTTTTAATGCTCAAATGACCAAAGAATGGAACGACATTGCTTCCTGTCCTGCTGAAGACCACTGAAGCAGCTTGTGCTAGACCTGGGTGGGGAACCCTTTTTTTGTCATCGGCCATTTGGATATTTAGAATTTAGTACAGCCCCCTGAATTATCAACTTGAAAATAATTCTTGTACATTTGATAAAATAACCCCCCCCCCCCATAGTGAGTGCTGGAGCTGCCTTTTATGATGATGTTGCTACTCACATCTGCTTTTCCAGATTTGCTTTGGTCTGGAACACAGGTGATACTTTGTGATAAGTTTTATAAGGAACTCACAGCAGTAAAGTGTTCCGAACACAGATGTAAATTACAATGCAGGTGTCCTCACAGCATTAAATTCTTCACTGTTCATATGGGACTGGGGCATATACATCATAGGAGACACTGGGGCTGCAGCATGTACATCACATAGGAAACACTGGGAAGGAAGCATTTGCATCACAGGAAACACTGAGGCTGGGGCATATACATCACTTAGGAAACATTGAGGTTGGAGTATATACATCACAGGAGACACTGGAGCTGGAGAATATACATCATACATGAGACATTGGGGCTGGAGCACATACATCACATAGGAGACCCTGGGGCTGGAGCATGCAGAACAGGAGATACTGGACCTGGAGTATTTACATCACAGGAGACACTGGGGCTGGAGCATATAGAATGGGAGACGCTGGAGCATATAGAATAGGAGACACTGGAGAGGGAGCATTTACTTCACATGAAACACTGGGACTGCAGCAAATACATCATAGTAGACACTGGGGTTGAAGTATATAGAATAGGAGACGCTGGAGCATATACATTACAGGAGACACTGTTGCTGGAGTATATAGAATAAGAGACGCTGGAGCATATACATGACATAGGAGTCACTGGGGCTGGGGAATATACAGTACATCACATAGGAGACATTGATGCTGGAGTATATACATCACAGGAGACACAGAAGTTGGAGTATATACATCATATAGGAGACATTGGGGCTGGAGCATATAAATCACATAGGAGACGCTGGGTCTGAAACATATAGAATAGGAGATACTGGAGCTAGAGTTTATACATGACGTAGGATTCACTGAGGCTGGAGCATATAGAATGGGAGACACTTGAGCAGTTATATCAAGGGAGACACTGGTGCTAAAGTATATATATCATACAGGAGACATTGGGGCTGGAAAATATACATCTCATAGGAGACTGGGAAATATATGTCACAGGATACACTGGAGCTGGAGCCTATACATCACAGGATATATTGAGTACACCACAGGAGATGCTGGTGCTCCCATCACAGGAGACACGGGTCTTCCTCCGTGGGCTCGCTGTGCAAGTACAACTTAAAGGGCTGGCCTGAACACTGTGGTCCCCAGGAATCTTCCCTGGCCTAGAGAAAAGTTCATAATTGTGGGATGATGGCCCGAGTGCCCACAGAGAGGTCTCTGGGTGCCTCCTCCGGGACGTGTACATAGATTCCCCACCACTGTGCTGTAATGTCTTTTTTTATGTACATATACCCCCTGAAATGTAAAGTGCTGCCGAATATGTTGGTGCTATAGAAATAACATTATTATTATTATTACTAGCAGAAGAGCCTCAAGCTCAAAAAGGACTGAGAGCAGTTCTGTGCTTGACTTTTGGGGGAATATCTCGGAGTGCCTGGAAGGTGCAGCGTTGACACCCCAGTCATGTACCCATCATAGGAGGGTACAGTGGATGTGTCGCCAGCATCCAGAGTCGGGCACTGGCATCATGGTGGTGGGGGAGAGGCAGGACGCATGACTGCTTTATCTGTTCATCCGCGGCCTGTAATAACTTAACCCGATCAGGTGATCATCAGCTTGTGTTGGTCTAACCCGCTCTCCATATTGTTTCCTTTATAGTCACTGAGCAAGAAACTAAAGTGCCCAAGAAAACGGTCATCATGTAAGTGCCGCTGTCTGTGTCTGTGCGTCCCGCTAACACATGCTAACCGCTCATGTGTGTGCTGCATGGAGAGGCGCAGTGACCCCACCTGTGTGCTCCACCCACATACTAAAGAGCCGCCCCCCACACAGGTCAGGGGAACAGCGCTAACCAGCACCGCCCGACATCCACCATCACCCCAGCTGTCATTATGTGCCTGGTGACCCCATAAATATGGACAGGGGGTCTCGGGTTATGCTAGCTGTACATACATAATTATATACAGGAGATACCCAGGTTATACCAGCTGTACATATATAATTATATACAGGAGATGCCCAGGTTATACCGGCTGTACATACATAATTATATACAGGAGATACCCAGGTTATACCAGCTGTACATATATAATTATATACAGGAGATACCCAGGTTATACCAGCTGTACATATATAATTATATACAGGAGATGCCCAGGTTATACCAGCTGTACGTATATCATTATATACAGGAGATGCCCAGGTTATACCGGCTGTACGTATATCATTATATACAGGAGATGCCCAGGTTATACCGGCTGTACATATATAATTATATACAGGAGATGCCCAGGTTATACCAGCTGTACATATATAATTATATACAGGAGATGCCCAGGTTATACCAGCTGTACATATATAATTATATACAGGAGATGCCCAGGTTATACCGGCTGTACGTATATCATTATATACAGGAGATGCCCAGGTTATACCGGCTGTACGTATATCATTATATACAGGAGATGCCCAGGTTATACCGGCTGTACATATATAATTATATACAGGAGATGCCCAGGTTATACCAGCTGTACATATATAATTATATACAGGAGATGCCCAGGTTATACCAGCTGTACATATATAATTATATACAGGAGATGCCCAGGTTATACCAGCTGTACATATATAATTATATACAGGAGATGCCCAGGTTATACCGGCTGTACATACATAATTATATACAGGAGATGCCCAGGTTATACCGGCTGTACATATATAATTATATACAGGAGATGGCCACGTTATACCGGCTCTACATATATAATTATATACAGGAGATGGCCAGGTTATACCGGCTGTACATATATAATTATATACAGGAGATGCTCAGGTTATACCGGCTGTACATATACAATTATATACAGGAGACACCCAGGTTATACCGGCTGTACATATATTATATACAGGAGATGCCCAGGTTATACCAGCTGTACATATATAATTATATACAGGAGATGCCCAGGTTATACCAGCTGTACATATATAATTATATACAGGAGATGGCCACGTTATACCGGCTCTACATATATAATTATATACAGGAGATGCCCAGGTTATACCGGCTGTACATATATAATTATATACAGGAGATGCTCAGGTTATACCGGCTGTACATATACAATTATATACAGGAGACACCCAGGTTATACCGGCTGTACATATATTATATACAGGAGATGCCCAGGTTATACCAGCTGTACATATATAATTATATACAGGAGATGCCCAGGTTATACCAGCTGTACATATATAATTATATACAGAGAAACCCAGGTTATACCGGCTGTACATATATAATTATATACAGGAGATGCCCAGGTTATACCGGCTGTACATATATAATTATATACAGGAGATGCCCAGGTTATACCGGCTGTACATATATAATTATATACAGGAGACGCCCAGGTTATACCGGCTCTACATATATAATTATATACAGGAGATGCCCAGGTTATACCGGCTCTACATATATAATTATATACAGGAGATGCCCAGGTTATACCAGCTGTACATATATAATTATATACAGGAGATGTCCAGGTTATACCGGCTCTACATATATAATTATATACAGGAGATGCCCAGGTTATACCGGCTCTACATATATAATTATATACAGGAGATGCCCAGGTTATACCGGCTCTACATATATAATTATATACAGGAGATGCCCAGGTTATACCGGCTCTACATATATAATTATATACAGGAGATGCCCAGGTTATACCAGCACGCTCGGTGTTGTAGTTACTGCCCTGTGCCGTGCTGTAGTGCTCAGATCGTTCTCTGGCCTCATCCTACAATCCCGCGGTGCTCAGGACCAGGGATGAGCTAAAGTTCGGGGTATGTACCGAACACCTAGTGTCCATTCACAGACTTCTCCCTGAAGTCTGTGTTACTGTTCGGGTTCAGCAGCCCAAACATCCGGTGTTTCCCACTCTGTCATATGTGTCACAGAGCAAGAAACACAGGCTCTGATCAGTGGCAAGTACGTGCGTCAGAGCGCTGCAGTTCTCACATTGTCATACAGATGACAGTGTGAGCCAGCATCTGTTACCGGTGTTAAGAAGGTTACCGCTGGTCACATACATCAGCTGATGAGAGTACTGCCCTCATCATTGTACCACCAGTGTTGCTGATAGCAGCGAGAGCAGTCGTAATATGATAATAGAAAAAAATGTTGTGAGGTCCCCTCTATTTTTGTAACCAGTGGACTGCAACTCTCAGCGGTCAGCGTTATCTTGGCTGGTTATCAAGAATAGAGGGGTCCCCACAACATATTTTTAAATTATTTAAATAAGTTTAAAAACTGCATGGGATCCCCCCCCAATTTTTGACAACAGCCAAGTTAATGAAGACAGCTGAGGTCTGGTATTCTTAGACTGGTGAAGGGCCATGGATATTGCCCCTCCCCCAGCCTAAAAATAGCAGCCTGCAGCCCCAGAAAAGGCACATCCATTACATGTGCATATCCAATACAAATTCTGGCACTTTATCCTGATCTTCCCACTTGCCCTGGTGCGGTGGCAAGTGGGATAATAGTTGTGGGGTTGATGTCAGCTTTGTACGTAATATCAGCTAATATCAATCCCAGGGGTTAGTAATGGAGAGGCATCTATAAGACAACTCCAATACTAACCCCATAGTCATATTTAAAAAAAAACAAAACACGGACACAAAGAAAAGTCCTTTATTTGAAATAAACACTCCCCCACCCTCTATTACCCATTTATTAATATAAAATTAAAAATAATCAATCTCCATATTTTCACGTGTCCGAAGATAATCCATATGTCTCACGACGTGCTCCAACACTGCTACATCTGGATTGCATGGCTGAGCGATGGCATGATGCAGCCACTCAGCCATGAATCCAGAAGACACTGAGCTGAGCCTGAGAACATAGCTTCAGTGACCTGCGGTAACGTTAAGGTTACCGCTGGTCACAGGCAGCGGCTCTCAGGCTCAGCTCAGTGTCTCCTGGATTCATGGATCATGCCACCACTCATCCATGCAATCCAGATGTTGAAGAGTGAGTTTGGTTCTTCGTCGGGTAAATGAATTATCAGGGGACAGGTAAGGAATATGATGTTTTATTATTTTTAATCCATGGCCCCTTCCTAGGCTATTAATATCAGACTGCGGCTGTTTAGATTTTGCAAGTTAGTAAATATAGAGGGGACCCCACATCATTTTTTTTTAGTGGGGTGAGGGGTTCCCCTGTAATAACCAGTAAAGGCTAAGCAAACAGCTGTGAGTTAATATTAATAGCCTGGGAACCTTTATGGCTATTGGCTCCTTCCCAGAATATTAACATCAGCCTCCAGCTGTCAGTTTTCCCTCAGCTGGTTATGAAAATTTTGGTGGCACCCACACCGCTTTTTTCGTTTTATTTATTAACAAGTACAATAAAATACACCCAAGGTAATCTTACTTCACAGCCTCCAGGTGTTCCAGCAGCTAGAAACACAAGTAACCTTACAGTGTCCTTCAAAGTTTCTCATGAGGTTTCCGGGCCTCGCAGCTGCCAGGAGATTCAGTGTCTGTTAACTCTGGTGACCTTTAAGGGTTGACCACCGGGTCTCACAGTAGCTCGAGTGCCGGACTGATGAATGCCGGAGTGCTGGACTCACAGTCGTTCATCAGTCGGCACTGCCGCTGCACAGCATGAGAACCAGCTGCTATGAACTCAGGTGCAGATTTATTTTATTTAAATACTTAATCTAAAAGAACGGCGAGGGATCCCCCTCATTTTTTGATAACTAGCCAAGCTAAAGCAGACAGCTGGGGGCTGATATTCTCAGACTGATAAGGGGCTCAGTCCACAGCCGCCCCAGGAAAGGTGCATCTATTAAAAGTGCCAATTCTGGCGCTTTGCCTGGCTCTTGCCACTAGCCATGAGGAGGTGGCAAGTGGGTTAATAGTTGTAGGGTTGATGTCAGCTTTGTAATGTCAGCTGATATCAAGCCTACGGATTAGTAATGGAGAGGCATCTATAATGAAATGTAATAAAAACATATACATAGTAAAGTCCTTTATTTGAAGTATACACTCCCCACCCTCTGTTACCCATTTACTAATATAAAATTAAAAATAATAAAGCATCTTATTCTCACCTGTCCAATGACAATCCATATGTCCCATGAAGTGGCTAACTCTGCCTCATCTGGATTGCAGGAGACACTGAGCTGAGCCTCAGAACTAAGCTTCAGTGCCGAGCACTGACATCAAAAGGTGACCAGAGTTCATCGGCTTTGAAATACTCTGATTATCATACGCCTGTTCTTGCTGCCATCAGTATTACTCATCAGCCAATGACTGTGACCGGCGGTAACCATTTTACCACCGATCACAACTTCCGGCTCACATGCTATCGTCTTTATGACAGCGTGGGAACCGCAGCGCTCTGACGGGCAGTAATGAACTTCCCACCAATCAGAGCCGGTGGTTCTAACGCTGTCACACAGGTGACAGCGTGGGAAACACTGGATGTTTGAGCTCCCCATTCATTTGAATGAGGTTCGAGTTTGGGTACTGTTTTAGTACTCAAACCAAACTTTTTTAAAATGTTCAGCCGTACCAGAGGGACCCTCATTATCGGTATGATCAGGATGTGTCTTGCCTCTTTCTGCAGTGACACATCCAACATGTACAATACTTATGATACATACGACCCTTAAGACACTTACGATACAGATGGAACATTCGACACAGACGATACAGATTGCACAGATGACACTTCCGATGCATACGACATAGGCGACACATACAACACATATGACAAAGACAATACAGGCGATAGTCTCACATAGTCTGTTTGTGCTCGGCTGTATACTGCTGTTTATTGTATGTGCTGCACAGAGGCGCGTGGCACAATGTGCCTCCAACGGCAGTATTAGTTTGCATAACTCAACTTATTGTGTTCTGGAAAGCTACTGAAAATTCTGCGTAAGGCTGGTTTCACACTTGCGTTTTTTTTCGCGGTATTTTAGCGCTAAATAGCGCATGCGTTTTTTTTTCCTATACTTTGCATGGGATGCGCTTATGTGCGCATACACATGCGTTTGTACGCGTTTTTCCGCGCATGCGTTTTTTTGCGGTATGCGCTCGGGCGCACAAAATGCATCCTGTTGCATTTTTTGGGCATCCGACTTGCCTCAAAAAAACGCATGCGCGCGCAATGCATTTTTTTACAGCAAGACACCCATTATAAGTCTATGGGTGCGCATATGTGTGCATTGGCATGCTTATGTATGCGTTTTTTGGCACATGCGTTTTTTTTTGTTAACCATGGAATTTAGGGGTTTGGGTTAGAGTTAGGGTTAGTTAAGGGGGTTTAGGGTTAGGGTTAGGGTCAGGGTCAGGGTTAGTTAGGGTTTAGGGTTTGGGTTAGGGTTAAGTATGGTTTGGTTAAGGGTTAGGGTCAGGGTTAGGGTTAGGGTCAGGGTCAGGGTTAGGGTTAGGGTTAGTTTTAGGGTCAGGGTTAGGGTTAGTTAGGGTTTAGGGTTTGGGTTAGGGTTAAGTATGGTTTGGTTAAGGGTTAGGGTCAGGGTTAGGGTCAGGGTTAGGGTTAGGTTTAGGGTCAGGGTTAGTTAGGGTTTAGGGTTTGGGTTAGGGTTAAGTATGGTTTGGTTAAGGGTTAGGGTCAGGGTTAGGGTTAGGGTCAGGGTCAGGGTTAGGGTTAGGGTTAGGTTTAGGGTTAGGGTTAGTTAGGGTTTAGGGTTTGGTTTAGGGTTAAGTATGGTTTGGTTAAGGGTTAGGGTCAGGGTTAGGGTTAGGTTTAGGGTCAGGGTCAGGGTTAGGGTTAGGTTTAGGGTCAGGGTTAGGGTTAGTTAGGGTTTGGGTTAGGGTTAAGTATGGTTTGGTTAAGGGTTAGGGTCAGGGTTAGGGTTAGTAAAGTCATGGTTTGGGTTAGTGTGAGGGGCCACCTAATGTTTGGAAAAAACGCAAACGCGGTAAAAACGCACTAAAAACGCATACAAACGCATAAAAACGCTGCAGTTGTATGCTTTTGTATGCGTTTTTTCAATGCGTTTTTTTGCGGGAAAAACGCGCTGCAAAAAAAAGCAAGTGTGAAATTAGCCTAATACATGTTCCTGAATTAACCTAGTGGCAACTTATAATGGCAGTGAAACTCCTGAGCTTGTCGAACAACTATCTGTAACACTCTGTCGCTAACTGGAGAAGTATTGACCACCTATGTCACCAGCAGAGGTCTCCAGAACATCTGCCCCCTTCGCCCTCTCAGAACTCTGTCACTAATAAGGATCTACTGAAAACATTGTCCCTGACCAGCTGTCCATCACTAATAAGAGTGTATAGAAAGTTTTACCCCCTCCACCCCTGCGGAACTCCCCATCACGCTGCAGTGTACTTTGTATTAACATGTGTCATGAAGCATGGCCCACAGAATTCCAGAACTAACTCTGCATGGTGCTGTTGCTGTCCTGGTGAGCTCTGTCATTAGACTCTAATTTCAAATTTACATCACTAGAGAGGAGACAATAACCACAGTAGTGAAGAGTCCACGCATGAGGAGAAGAATGTCTCCAGGCATGTCTCCATCTCGTCCAGCATCAGGACAGTCACCTGCAAGATCCCCTAGACCAGAAGTGTCCACACCAGAACTGCATTTTGTATCACGAGGCAAACAGTCTGTCTTTAGATCTGAACAAGAGACACGAAGAACATTGGTTCCCACGCTTTTTGTCACGGAGCCAGAAGATGAGTTGGGAGCCTCTGCTCGGCCTGATGAGCAGAAGTCTCGTTGGGTTGAAGTGGAAGAAATCATTGAATTCAAAGTGAAAAAATCACCAAAACCACCAAGAAAAAGAGGGACTTCCCCAGCCAAGCCAGAGAAAGACGACCGAGCTGGTAAGAAGTTCACCCATTACGGCTCAAGATCAAGAGGTTTTCCTGGTTCTGATCCCAACACAAACAACTCCAACAATAAACTGGTGGACGTGTCAAAGTCCTCATTAACATCTTGTAGCCTATCGGAAGTGGACATCCCATCATTGGAGTATGAACTTGTAGAACCAGGATCCGAGACTGAGGATGATCTTTCTCCTCAGGATGTCTCAGAGAAAAATGATGATGTAGATGAAGGTTGTAGTATCATCATTGAGCCAGAGTCACCATCAGCTGCTTGTGAGATCTTTAATATTCCAGAAAATGAAAGGTCTCCTCCAGCAGTGGCAGCATATACTAGTGATAATTATCAAAAAGTTCCAGTTGAGGTAGAATCAGGAGATCATGACCAAATAGTGTCCCTAGAAGTAGAAGACTTCATGGTAGAACACCCAGTAGATGATGAAGCCACTGAAGATTTACGAAACAGAGATAAAAAAATTCTCACTTGCGATGGGAAAGTTCTGACATTAGAAGATCTTGAGGATTATATTCCTGGTCAGGGAGAGACTTATGGATGTGAAGAAAATGTAGCAAACATTTCGGGAAGCACCCCATGTGAAATCTCTGTACTGCAGGCAGAAATAAGTGAGCCAACCATCGGCAAACCTGTTCTGCTAAATGTGGGGAGACCTGTGGTGCCGAAGCAAAGACAGAGTGTCTTCAGCCACCTAAAAGAAGGTATCGGGAGCATGTTCACTGTGGGCTCAAAAATGAGTAGGATGAATGTCATGGGATCTGCAAATGTTTCCTTTCACGTGAATGAAACTAGCATGTCAGCAGCTACTGCTGGCACGTCATCGACCAGTCAACCAGCTTTTAATATTAAGCCCTCCTTCTGCACCGAGGTCCAATGTTCAGTAGATAATGGACATCCCAGCTTTAAGACAGAAGTTTCTACAAGAACCCTAAGTTATGGAACCTTGGGCGAAACAGTTACTTTACACATAAGTAAAAAGGACCCGTCACAAAGTTAAGTTCAGAACCTTCCTTGGGAAGATGAGGAGGAGGCAAGTAACATAAGATCTAGAAGACACAGAAAATGTTTTAAGAGAATTCTCCAGTCTTAATGGGAACACTTAATCTTAGATACAAATGATATCAGTAATTGCTAAAGTGTCATTCCGTCAAAAAAAAAAAAATGGTGTTGACAAGATGAGGAAGTGGACAAGAGCCACCATGAAAGACTGGCCTCTCCTCCTTGTAGTCATCTTTGGATGGTTGGTGCTTCCAGCCTTCTTTCATTTACTTTGCCATCTGGACATGTGTAATTCAAAGGATCTGTCGGAAAGAAATCTGAATGTTTACATTGAAACATCGACCGTTGTCAGTGGCAGATGCGAAACGCGTCAGTGCTGCCAAATCTACGTTCATGTCAATTAAAATACAGAACTGGAAAAATGTGCATTGCTTTTGGCGGTGTCCCAGAGATCACACGGACTAATTACATTTCCTCAGCAGTATGCCATGAATGCTGCCGAATACATGACAACAATTGCACCGTGTTCCACTGCCTGTCCTCAGCTCTGGAGGACACGGATCTACTGACAACACAAGATCTTCACCGTGGACGTTATTTATTATTAGGTCTCAGAGCTTATCTCTTGTGTGACAGGACGTGGCTGTAATGCAGAAGAGGTCTACCCCTGGTTCTCCACGTCTCTGTCTACACATCGGGCAGTGAAACCCTCTTATTTATAAGCCGACTTTAGGTTTGTTCTTGTGTCATTTCTGCAGATTCTTCTCGCAGCATGACATTTAGATTGTGGTAGTTGTTGTTTGTTAACTCTTCAAGTCCAGGAGTGATCTTGCACGGTCTGTAATACTACTGCCCCGAAGAAGACAATGCATCACATCCTCACTGCTTTTCTGTTAGGTTTCTGCAGATATTTTATGTTTTTGTTCCTTAGAGAAATGATGTTCCAGTGACAAGTGCTGCTGAGTGTAATAAACCTCTACTGGGGATTGATACTTGTCTGCCTCCTATGTTCAGTATTTGTCATGGTCCTACATAAAATGAAATATGAGAAATTGTATCTGCTGGTGCAAGGAAATCAATGAGATTCACAAAACATTCATTTACTGTAAGCGGTAGCAATATGGATGATATATTACAGCAATACTGAGCAGTGTGGCTGTGTAGCCAGCTCTGGAATAGGATAACACACTAACTAAAAAGCAATTGCAGCATTTATTATATTATACAGAAGTACTGAGCAGTGTGGCTGTGAAGGCAGCTCTAGGATAGGAATAACCACTAGCTATAGAGTACCTGCAGTATGCAGGATGATATACAGACATACTGAGCAGTGTAGCTGTGAATCTAGCTATGGGGTGAAATAAAGCACATTAAAAATCAGCAGCACAAACTGAGTCTTTACCTTAGTCTCTCACTCTACTCCTCCATTCTCCTCTGCTCTCAGCTGGAATCTGCTTTAGTATTTCTCTGGTGAAATATATTACACAATTTCTTATTGTCACTTGTTCTCTGCTACCCCCAACGCAGCTGCAGGGTCTTTCTCTACATTAAATGCCCTTTGTTATGGAGCCTTCTAAAGGTAAATATTTCTGTACTGCATTTCTCTTGCTTTACTGAATATGTTTGAATGTAATGATGATGTAAGACCCAGAGAGACATCCAGACGGCTCATGAGTTTGGTCTCCAGCGCAGACACAGTGAGGTCACTATGAGATCATTGATTTTGACTGAGATGTTCTGGTATAGATCCCCGACAGGAGCCTTCATCTTCTTTTCATAGTCCGGGACTTTATGTGATCTATGCTTTGCATGATAGAATGATGAGTGTAATTAAATCTGGATGACTGAGTTGTGGTAGAACTGACGAAAGAGTTTTTTTGGAGCACAACTAAATCTGTGAAGGTTAGGAATTATTCTGGTTTATTGGGACATTCCATTCCAGATAATTTCTGCAGCATGAGAGAAATCCTGGAGACTGGAGTGGCAGTTTCAGATTATGATACGTGATAGTCTGAGATCATTGGCATTGTAGAGAAAATGAGTGAGGAAAGAAATCTAGGGTGCTGCAGCACTGCTGAGAGGACAAGTAGAGTGGTAGACAGATGAAGAGATGCAGGGCGGTGCAGCACTGTGAATGGGATGGTTAGGATGGTAGACAGAGATGAGGAGGAGATATGGGGCGGTGCAGCACTGTGGATAGGACGGGTGTGGTGGTAGACAGATGAGGAGGACATGTAGGGCAGTGCAGCACTGTGGAGAGGACGGGTGTGGTGGTAGACAGATGAGGAGGAGATGTAGGGCAGTGCAGCACTGGACAGAACGACGAGTAGGGTGGTAGACAGATGTGGAGGAGCTGTAGGGGAGTGCAGCACTGTGGAGAGGACTGGTAGGGTGGTAGACAAATGAGGAGATGTACGGTGGTGCAGCACTAGAGAGAACGGGTAGGGTGGTAGACAGATGAGGAGGAGATGTAGGGTGATACAGCACCATGTAGCGGATGGGTAGGGTGGTAGACAGAGATGAGGAGGGCATATAGGGCGGAGCAGCACTGTGTAGGGGGACGGGTGTGGTGGTAGACAGATAAGGAGATGTAGGGCGGTGCAACACTGTGGATAGGACAGGTAGGGTGGTAAACAGATGAGAGATGAGGAGGAGATGTAGAGCAGGGCAGCGCTGTGTAGACGAAGGGTAGGGTGGTAGACAGATGAGGAGGACATGTAGGGTGGTGCAACATTGCAGAGAGGATGGGTAGGATGGTAGACAGAGATGAGCAGGAGATGTAGTGCAGTGCTGTGGAGAGGACAGGTAGGGTGGTAGACAGATGAGAAGATGTAGGGCAGTGCAGCACTGTGGAGAGGACAGGTAGGGTGGTAGACAGATGAGAAGATGTAGGGCAGTGCAGCACTGTGGAGAGGACAGGTAGGGTGGTAGACAGATGAGAAGATGTAGGGCAGTGCAGCACTGTGGAGAGGACAGGTAGGGTGGTAGACAGAGATGAGGAGGAGATGTAGGGCAGTGCAGCACTGTGTAGAGGAAGGGTAGGGTGGTAGACAGATGAGGAGGACATATAGGGTGGTGCAACATTGCGGAGAGGATGGGTAGGGTGGTTGACAGATGAGGAGGAGATGTAAGGCAGTGCAGCACTATGGAGAGGACGGGTAGATGGTAGGCAGAGACGAGGAGTTAGAGAGACAGGATATGACCTATGTATAGTCACTAGTGGATTGTCTGTCGATGCTCAGTTTTTCTTCATGTACTTGCAGGTTAGATGTTGTTGATGGATCTGTTCTTTCTACCTGGGTTCTGCAGGCTCATAAATGTCTCAGAACCCACCGCAGCCTGTGATCAGATGGGCTCATTACACTCCTGGGGGCATGATCTCAGATTTGTTGGGCTGCTGGCTTCAGTGTAATGGGAAAAAAAGATTTGTGACCTGTCCTTTCAGAATCATAGAATCATAGAATCGTAGAGTTGGAAGGGACCTCCTGGGCCATCTGGTCCAACCCCCTGCTCAAAGCAGGATTCGCTAAATCATCCCAGTCAGATGTCTGTCCAGCCTCTGTTTGAAGACTTCCATTGAAGGAGAACTCACCACTTCTCGTGGCAGCCTGTTCCACTCATTGATCACTCTAACTGTCAAAAAGTTTTTTCTAATATCTAATTTGTGTCTCCTCCCATTCAGTTTCATCCCATTGCTTCTAGTCTTTCCTTGTGCAAATGAGAATAAATGCATTTCCTGGGGGTTTTTAAGATTGTTTATTTTTTTCTTTGTCGCATGAGCTGATGCTTTACAGCATGTGGAGACTAAATTCAGTGGGCATATGTAATGTCCAAGACCTCCACATCTTGCGTAGTAGAGAGCTGACTTGATAAGAAATGTGGGCAGAAAGCTAGAACATCTGATATCATTTCTTCCAGATGCCCCCAAAATGTGGAAATTTCCATCATTTTCCCTACATCTTGAGGCTCCTCACACTTAACTGTACTCTACCATCCACTGCCCAATCTCCATCCCCCCACATCCACTGCCCAATCTCTGTACCCTCCTAATTACAGTGCTCAGCCTCTGTACCCCCACATCCACTGCTCACCCTCCAACCTCCCACATCCACTGCCCAATCTCTGTACCCTCCTAATTACAATGCTCAGTCTCTGTACCCCCACATCCACTGCTCACCCTCCAACCTCCCACATCCACTGCCCAATCTCTGTACCCTCCTAATTACAATGCTCAGCCTCTGTACCCCCACATCCACTGCTCACCCTCCATCCCCCCACATCCACTGCCCAATCTCTGTACCCTCCTAATTACAATGCTCAGCCTCTGTACCCCCCACATCCACTGCCCACCCTCCATCCTCCCACATCCACTGCCCAATCTCTGTACCCTCCTAATTACAATGCTCAGCCTCTGTACCCCCACATCCACTGCCCACCCTCCATCCCTCCACACCCACTGCCCAATCTCTGTACCCTCCTAATTACAGTGCTCAGCCTCTGTACCCCCACATCCACTGTCCACCCTCCATCCCCCCACATCCACTGCCCAATCTCTGTACCCTCCTAATTACAGTGCTTAGCCTCTGTACCCCCACATCCACTGTCCACCCTCCATCCCCCCACATCCACTGCCCAATCTCTGTACCCTCCTAATTACAGTGCTCAGCCTCTGTACCCCCACATCCACTGCCCACCCTCCATCCCTCCACATCCACTGCCCAATCTCTGTACCCTCCAAATTACAGTGCTCAGCCTCTGTACCCCCACATCCACTGTCCACCCTCCATCCCCCCACATCCACTGCCCAATCTCTGTACCCTCCTAATTACAGTGCTTAGCCTCTGTACCCCCACATCCACTGTCCACCCTCCATCCCCCCACATCCACTGCCCAATCTCTGTACCCTCCTAATTACAGTGCTCAGCCTCTGTACCCCCACATCCACTGCTCACCCTCCATCCCCCCACATCCACTGCCCAATCTCTGTACCCTCCTAATTACAGTGCTCAGCCTCTGTACCCCCACATCCACTGTCCACCCTCCATCCCCCCACATCCACTGCCCAATCTCTGTACCCTCCTAATTACAATGCTCAACCTCTGTACCCCCACATCCACTGCTCACCCTCCATCCCCCCACATCCACTGCTCAATCTCTGTACCCTCCTAATTACAATGCTCAGCCTCTGTACCCCCCCATCTACTGCTCACCCTCCATCCTCCCACATCCACTGCCCAATCTCTGTACCCTCCTAATTACAATGCTCAGCCTCTGTACCCCCACATCCACTGTCCACCCTCCATCCCCCCACATCCACTGCCCAATCTCTGTACCCTCCTAATTACAGTGCTCAGCCTCTGTACCCCCACATCCACTTCCTGCCCTCCATCCCCCCACATCCACTGCTCAATCTCTGTACCCTCCTAATTACAGTGCTCAGCCTCTGTACCCCCACATCCACTGCTCACCCTCCATCCTCCCACATCCACTGCCCAATCTCTGTACCCTCCTAATTACAGTGCTCAGCCTCTGTACCCCCCACATCCACTGTCCACCCTCCATCCCCCCACATCCACTGCCCAATCTCTGTACCCTCCTAATTACAGTGCTCAGCCTCTGTACCCCCCACATCCACTGTCCACCCTCCATCCTCCCACATCCACTGCCCAATCTCTGTACCCTCCTAATTACAGTGCTCAGCCTCTGTACCCCCCACATCCACTGTCCACCCTCCATCCCCCCACATCCACTGCCCAATCTCTGTACCCTCCTAATTACAGTGCTCAGCCTCTGTACCCCCACATCCACTTCCTGCCCTCCAACCCCCCCCCACAGCCACTGCCCTGTCTCCATACTCCCCTAATTCCAATGCCCAGCTTCTGTACCCCCCACCTCTACTGCCCACCCTCTGTACCCCAGCCGCTGCCAATCCTTTTTTACCCCTTCATCCCCACCTTTCTTCATTACCTACTAAACCTAAAGCCCCCTTCACACATAGCGAGATCGCTAAAGTGTCACCGATTTTGTGACGCAACAGTGATATCGCTAGCGATCTCGCTACATGTGACACTTACCTCCGACTCGGCTCCCCGCTGGATATCGCTGATCGCGCGAGAACGGGATGGTCCATTTCTCGTCGTCTGCTTCCTGCTGGCACCGATGAGCGACTCCATGGACGCGGGCGGAAGACGCTGGTGCATCGCTAAATGTAACGGGACTTTAACCAACTACTTATCATTGACCTGCCCGAGACCACCTTCCTTTACATTACCCACCTCATCTAATCATCTCATCTACCCCTTAATCCTCAGCCAGCGATCCATTAACTGCCTCTGCATAACCAGTCAATCCTCAGCTATCCCTAAATACCCAACATATTTATCTACCCCTAAATCACCAAATAAACCTCATGCAAATTGCCTCTTCAGAAAGAAAGAGGACTTTAACTCTACAGCGCCACCTATTGGTAGTAGCGATCCTACAAGTCACAATCAACCCTTTAACGAGTCTTGTAGTATGACTTAGGATACAAGCCAAATCAGAATCTCAATTTGCAGACACGGTGTTTCGAGCTGTTGGCTCTCGTCAGTGCAAAGTATGAGATCTGATTTGGCAAGGTGAGAGGCTCTGGACTAGGGTCTAAGAAGTAAGGTTTCTCCTTGCGGAGAGTGACATGCCAGCTGTGGCTTGTCAAGGTAAGGAGACTTATTCGCCGTGCAATGCTCCTCTGGGAAAATAATATGCAAATTGCCTCTTCAGAAAGAAAGAGGACTTTTACTCTACAGCGCCACCTATTGGTAGTAGCGATCCTACAAGTCACAATCAACCCTTTAACGAGTCTTGTAGTATGACTTAGGATACAAGCCAAATCAGAATCTCAATTTGCAGACACGGTGTTTCGAGCTGTTGGCTCTCGTCAGTGCAAAGTATGAGATCTCATTTGGCAAGGTGAGAGGCTCTGGACTAGGGTCTAAGAAGTAAGGTTTCTCCTTGCGGAGAGTGACAGTTGCAGTGACGGAGAAATAAACCTCAGCAGTCATTACATCAATATGTACTCACCTCCTTCTACAACCATCCCCAATGGCTCCAGCGCCCACCAAGCCCCATACCTCCATATTACATGTCCATCCTCAGGTACCCCTACATAACCCACCCACAGTTTCTTATCCTTACCCATGACCTGTTTACACCTACAGTGGTTTGCGAAAGTATTCACCCCATTGACATGTTTTGTGTTTTGCTACCTCACAACCTTGAATTTCAGTGTTAGAGGTTTTGCATCAGTTCATGTAAAGAACATTCCAACAACTGTGAACTTTTAGCTTTCTTTTTACTGTGAAGCAAACAAGTAGGACAAAATAACTGAAAACTTCAGTGTGCAGAACTATTCACCCCCCTAAAGTCAGTACCTTGTAGAGCCTCCTTTCTCTGCATTTACAGTTGCATGTTGTCACGCTCGCGCCTTGACTGAGTGGCGCGAGCCAGGGGGTTGTGGCCCCACTGTGCCACAAACCAGACTACCCTGGAAGGGGCATAACTACGGCAGCTACCTCGGTCTTCACTGGAGCCTCTGATGGTGAGGTCAGGCTTGTGCGGCAGGTAGCTGCCGGGTGCCACTCCAGGGTGGTGTCTGGCTGTGGCTGCTGATCCCACTCGGGAACAGGACACCTGGACAGGTGCGAGTGACAAGCAGGCTGAGAGACAGGACAGGCGGGCACGGCTTGGAGACACAGGACAGGCGGGCACAGCTTGGAGACAGGACAGGCGGGCACGGCTTGGAGACACAGGACAGACTGGCGTGGTATGAGAAGGGGCAGGTAGGGACCTGTTCACACAGCAGGTGCAGGCAAGAGGGAGTGGTGTATGTTGGAAAAGGATTTGGACCTGTTCACACAGGAGGTGCAGGTATGGATATAGGCAGGAGTGTGGAGTAGGCAGAGCCGCAGGAGTGCGGAGTAGGCTGGGCGGCAAGGGAGCCGTGCAGGCAGAGCGGCTAGAGAGCCGTGCAGGCGCAGCGGCTAGAGAGCCGTGCAGGCAGAGCGGCTAGAGAGCCGTGCAGGCAGAACGGCTAGAGAGCCGTGCAGGCAGAGCGGCTAGAGAGCCGTGCAGGCAGAGCGGCTAGGGAGCCGTGCAGGCAGAGCGGCTAGGGAGCCGTGCAGGCAGAGCGGCTAGGGAGCCGTGCAGGCAGAGCGGCTAGGGAGCCGTGCAGGCAGAGCTGCAAGGGTGCAGATTCGCAGGCAGAGCTGCAAGGGTGCAGATTCACAGACAGAGCTGCAAGGGTGCAGATGCACAGAGCTGCAAGGGTGCAGATGCACAGATAGAGCTGCAAGGGTGCAGATTCACAGACAGAGCTGCAAGGGTGCAGATTCACAGACAGAGCTGCAAGGGTGCAGATGCACAGATAGAGCTGCAAGGGTGCAGATTCACAGACAGAGCTGCAACAGTGCAGATGCACAGATAGAGCTGCAAGGGTGCAGATGCACAGACAGAGATGCAAGGGTGCAGATGCACAGACAGGGAGGACACAAGGAAAGATACAACAAGGAAGGAAGCCACGGACAAGGAGAAAGGGAGACTAAGGTAGGACAGAGTACAGACAAGGTACTGGAACCAAGACTCAAGGGCCAGGATATTCAGCCTCCTGGCAGGCAGACAAGGTACAAGGCAAGACAAGAAGTATTCCTCCAGAGAAGGAGGAAATACACAGAACGGGGCATGGCTTCCTCAGCAGCAAGATACTAACTGAGATTAGACATTGCACAGGCAATGTTTCAGTGGGTGTGGCGGAACTAAATAGTCAAGGGCTCTAGGTGATTGGCCAGGGACAGATTAGACCGGTGCACCCTGACTGCATAAGAACCAGAGAGTGCTGGCGCCGCCCCCCCTATACACACATAGCTAGGAAACATACAGGAGAGCAGAGGCACAGAGCACAGGACTGGCAACAGACAGAATTCACAGCATGACCCGGAGCAGTGGGTAAGTTGATGTGCGGGGGATGGGAGGCCATGCAGTGACGCCAGCAGGGCTGTTACACATGTCGCTTTGGATAAGTCTCTTTGAGATTTCCACATCTTGCCACTGACAGTTTTGCCCATTCCTCAAGGCAAAACTGCTAAAGCTCTTTCAGCTTAGATGTTTCCTGTGGTGATCTTCACATCTGACCACAGATTCTCCATTGGATTAAGGTCTTGTCACGATATGTGACTGGCCCTGTGTGACACGACCCAGAAATCGGTCGGTCACCAAACAACTGGACACCAGGGACACAATTACAGCGGTGGGCCCTGCTATAGGGAACGGGAAAGGGACACCTCCTGCACTCTCCTAATGATGTGCCCTGATCTCCCTGACGTCCCTATATAGGTTCTTTCAACCTGTCGCTGAGCAGGATACTTTAGCCCTCATTTGCCCTGCACCAATTCCTCAATAGGGAAGTGGTAAGTGCAGACACTGGTCCCATCACTGCACTAATATAACACCAAGGAAAGATAACAGACAAGGTAAGACAAACAACACTTAGCTTTCTCTGCTGCAATGCACCGAACAGCAGAGTAAGGCACCAGATCAGCATTCAGCTGAAGCACCACTACACTCAGCCAGCTCCTGTCTTCACCACATTGGTATCCAAAAGGAAGTGTAACACCAACACCAGCTGATGCCTCAGGTGACCTTATATAGGAAGGTGGGAGTGGTCACCACCAGCAGATTAATTAAACATGTAATACCAGCGGCCATCGGGGGGAAAAACTGACATTACCCCCGATGGCCAGAAAGGAAAAAAGTTTAAATGTGAGCAGCCCAAACTGACACAGATCCAAAAATGGATCATGACAGGTCTGGGCTGTAACTCAGCCACTCCCAAGCATTTAAATGTATCCCCTTATACCACTCGAGTGTTGCTTTAGCAGTATGTTTTGAGTCAAATCACTCACAGACTGAAACGTGTTTTGCTCTAGAATATCCCTGTATATCGCACCATTCACCTTCCCCTTGACTTGGACCATTTTCCCTGTCCCTGCTGCTGAAAAACATCCCCACAGCATGTTGCTGACACCACCATGTTTCACTGTGGGGATGGTGTTCTTGGGGTGATGAGCTGTGTTGGTTTGGCACCAGACATAGTGTTTACCTTGGTGACCAAAAAGTTCAATTTTGTTCTCATCTGACCACAGCACCTTCCTCCATACGTTTAGGGAGTCTCTCACATGGCTTTTGGGAAACTCAAAACGAGCCTTACACTTTTTGTGTGTAAGTAAAGACTTTTTTTCTGCCCACTCTTTCATAAAGGCCACTTCTACAGAGTGTACAGCTTTTTGTGGTTGTATGGACAGATAGTCTGCTTGGGAACTTTGCTGCTTCTTAAGGGTTACCTTTCCTCTCTGTGCAGCCTGTCTGATTAATGCCCTCCTTGCCAAGGCTGAGAGTTTTGGTGGGTGGCCCTCTCTTGGCAGGTTTGTTGTAGTACCATGTTCTTTCTGTGTGATAGTACCGTAATGAATTTGATGGTGCTCTGCTGGATCATCAGAGATTGGGATATTTTTTTTTATAACCCAACCCTGACTTGTTTGGATTTCTCCTTGGTCTTCATGGTGGTGTTTGGAGATCTCCTTGGTTTTCGTGGCGTTGTGTGGAGATCTCCTTGATCTTCATGGTGTTGTGTGGAGATCTCCTTGGTCTTCGTGGTGCTGTGTTTAGATCTCCTTGGTCTTCGTGGTGTTGTGTGGAGATCTCCTTGGTCTTCGTGGTATTGTGTTTAGATCTTGGTCTTCGTGGTGTTGTGTTTAGATCTCCTTGGTCTTCGTGGTGTTGTGTTTAGATCTCCTTGGTCTTCGTGGTGTTGTGTGGAGATCTCCTTGGTCTTCGTGGTGTTGTGTTTAGATCTCCTTGGTCTTCGTGGTGTTGTGTTTAGATCTCCTTGGTCTTCGTGGTGTTGTGTGGAGATCTCCTTGGTCTTCGTGGTGTTGTGTGGAGATCTCCTTGGTCTTCGTGGTGTTGTGTGGAGATCTCCTTGGTCTTCGTGGTGTTGTGTGGAGATCTCCTTGGTCTTCGTGGTGTAGTGTGGAGATCTCCTTGGTCTTCATGGGTTTTGGTTAGTGGCGCCTCTTGTTAATGGTGTTGCTGCCTCTGTGGCCTTTCAGAAAAGGTAAAGTGTATATACTGACAGACACGTGACACTTAGATTGCACACGGGGGGACATCCTGTCACTAAGAATGGAACTTATGAAGGTATTGCTTGCACCAGGAAATTTTTAGTGGCTTCAGCGCTAAAGGTGTGAATACATATGCATATGGCAGTTTTTAGTTATTTGATGACATTCATTTAATTTATACCTATATTTTTCTCACTTGACCAATTTGAGCCATTTAGTGCTGATGAATCACACACAAATCGGATTACTAAAATATTTACACACCGGTTGTACTCTAACAAAGTAGGTAAACAGCCAAGGGTTGAATACTTTCACAAGCCACTGTACTTCTGCATAAGGCTGTCTCCAGTCACCTTCCTTTCACACCCTCTCTGCATCACCCGCTGTCCTCCCATTTGTTCGTTTGTCGCCCATCCTCTTCTTTCTCACCTGCCTCATATACCCACCACCGCCATCTTGTGCGTGGAGCCCAGTCTTGTGCTATCGTTTTCCCTGACCTCACCCACTTGTGCATATATCAGCAGAGCTAGGACGGTAAATGCACAATGTCGGTTCAGTAAACTAATCTCCATTACAAGGAATTTTGTCATTTAGCAAAAAGTCACTTTATTTAGAGAAACAAATGCTATAAATCAGCGACCACCATCGTCCCATACTCCAAATTATGTTCATCTCTAGCAGCATAGAAGTAGAGACAGATGGCTGATAGTGGAGATGAGCTGCAGGATTACAGGAAATGGCGCCCGGGACTGCAGGATTACAGGAAGTGGCGCCCGGGACTGCGGGATTACAGCAAATGGCATCTGCATTCAGTATAGATATGTTTCTCATTACTGTGATAGAAGATCACAGTTGGTGCTTATATGATTGTGTGGAGCTGGGAGAGGGAGGAGCTAGAGGAAGATAAGGGGAGGAGCTAGATGAACAAAGAGGGGAGGAGCAAAAGACAGACAGGGGAGCTAGATGCAGACAGAGGGGGAGGAGCTAGAGGAAGACGGGGGAGCTATTGGCAGAAATAGAGGGGGAGGAGCTAGAGGCAGAAAGAGGGGGAGGAGACAAGGGGAGGAGCTAGATACACAAATAGAGGGGAAGCTAGAAGAGGGAGGAGCAAAAGGCAGATGGGGAGCTAGATGCAGAAAGAGGGGGAGGAGCTAGAGGCAGACCCAGAGGTGATTAGCTAGAGGCAGACACCGGGGGAGGAGCTAGAGGCAGACACCGGGGGAGGAGCTAGAGGCAGACCCAGAGGTGATGAGCTAGAGACAGACACTGGAGGGAGGAGCTAGAGGCAGACCCAGAGGTGATGAGCTAGAGGCAGACACCGGGGAGGAGCTAGAGGCAGACCCAGAGGTGATGAACTAGAGGCAGACACCGGGGGAGGAGCTAGAGGCAGACCCAGAGGTGATGAACTAGAGGCAGACACCGGGAGGAGGAGCTAGAGGCAGACCCAGAGGTGATGAGCTAGAGGCAGACACTGGGGGGAGGAGCTAGAGGCAGACCCAGAGGTGATGAGCTAGAGGCAGACACCTGGGGAGGAGCTAGAGGCAGACCCAGAGGTGATGAGCTAGAGACAGACACCGGGGGGAGGAGCTAGAGGCAGACCCAGAGGGGATGAGCTAGAGGCAGACACCGGGAGAGGAGCTAGAGGCAGACCCAGAGGTGATGAACTAGAGGCAGACACTGGGGGAGGAGCTAGAGGCAGACCCAGAGGTGATGAACTAGAGGCAGACACCGGAAGGAGGAGCTAGAGGCAGACCCAGAGGTGATGAGCTAGAGGCAGACACTGGGGGGAGGAGCTAGAGGCAGACCCAGAGGTGATGAGCTAGAGGCAGACACCTGGGGAGGAGCTAGAGGCAGACCCAGAGGTGATGAGCTAGAGGCAGACACCGGGGGGAGGAACTAGAGGCAGACCCAGAGGTGATGAGCTAAAGGCAGACACCGGGGGAGGAGCTAGAGGCAGACACAAACATTCTGCTGCAACTTCTTCTGAAAGGACAGTGACTTTTTAACCCTTTCACGCCGCAGCCCTTTTTCGTTTTTGCGTTTCTGTTTTTTGCTCCCCTTCTTCCCAGAGCCATAACTATTTTTCGCTTTCGTCAATATGGCCGTGTGAGGGCCTGTTTTTGCGGGACGAGTTATACTTTTGAATGACACCATTGGTTTTTACCATGTCGTGTACTTGAAAACGGGAAAAAAATTTCAAGTGCTGTGAAATTTAAAAAAAAGTGCAATTCCACAAGTGTTTCTGGTTAATTTTTTATCATGTTCATCAAATGCTAACACTGCCCTGCCATTGTGATTCCCAGGTCATTACAAGTTCACAGACACCAAACATGTCTAGGTTGTTTTTTAATTAAATGGTAAAATAAAAAATCCAAAGTTTGTTAAAAAAAAAGACAAAAAAAGCGCCGTATTCCAATACCCGTAGCGTCTCCATTTTTCGTGATCCCGGGTTAGGTGAGGGCTTATTTTTTGCGCACCGAGCTGACAATTTTATTGATACCATTTTAGTGTGGATACAATCTTTTTATCGCCTGTGACTGCATTCTAATGTAATGTTGCGGCGGCCAAAAAAACATAATTATGGCGTTTTAACTTTTTTTTTGATACGTCGTTTACCAATTGGATTAATTTTTTTATATTGATTGGGCAATTCTAAACGTGGCGATACCAAATATGTGTATTTTTTTTATTGTTTTATTTTAAATGGGGCAAATGGGGGGTGATTTGAACTTAGATTTTATTTTTTTAAATATTTTTAAAAACACTTTTTTTCCTTTTGGCATGCTTCATTAGTCTCCATGGAAGACTAGAAGCTGCCATACATAACCCGATCGGCTCTGCTACATAGAGGCAATGATTAGATCGCCTGTATGTAGCAGAAATGCTCACTTGCTATGAGAGCCAACCACTGGGCAGCGCTCATAGCAATCCAGTAATGACAACCACAGCGACCCACAGTCATGTGACATAGGTGCCGATGGGCGGGATCAGTGACGCGCTTCCACGTGATCACATTAAATGCCGCTGTCAGAGATTGACAGCAGCATTTAACGGGTTAACAGCCGCAGGTGGATCACACATGTCATCTGTTAAAAGCAGCTGACATGTGCCGGGAAAGATGTCGACTCAGCGCCGGAGCCCATATCAAAAGTACATGTACGGTGCATGTCATGAAGGGGATAAAGAGAATCTGATTTGTCAGCAGGATGTTGCCACATTATCTGATAGAGATTCTGATTCCAACGATTTGCCACTTGGACCACTGGGTGCAGCAGTTGTGATAGTGATAGTCTTCTCTGCTGCAGATGTAGCAGAGCTCGGACTGCTGAGCTGTGTATAGTCTGCACACCACAGCTGTCTGTGTACAGTGTATAGTAAAAGTTGATACTCAGTGCTGGGGGAGTGGTTGGACTAAGAAGCACGTATTGATTGCCTGCTGATAAAACACTAATTGTATAAAAACAGAAAAGCAGCTCAGTAAGTGTCATATCTCTGGAATCAGGGTCTCTGCTCCTACATTGTGCTGTTCTCAGATTACATACAAAAAAACTGGTGATAGTCACTTTAAATCAATAGTAAAAAACTAAATATGTCTGTGGATGCGTTCAACTCCCCCCCTCTAGGTCTGCCTCTAGCTTCTCCCTTCTAGGTCTGCTTTCACCTCCTCCCCCCTCTAGCTCTGTCTCTAGCTCCTCCCCCTTCCTCCCCCCGTCTACCTTCAGCTCTTCCCCCTCTAGGTCTGCCTCTAGCTCCTCCCCCTCTAGGTCTGCCTCTAGCTCCTCCCCCTCTAGGTCTGCCTCTAGCTCCTCCCCTCTATGTCTGCCTTCAGCTCCTCCCCCTCTAGGTCTGCCTTCAGCAACTCCCTCTCTAAGTCTGCCTTCAGCTCCTCCCCTCTAGGTCTGCCTTCAGCTCTTCCCACTCTAGGTCTGCCTTCAGCTCCTCCCCCTGTAGGTCTGCCTTCAGCTCCTCCCCCTGTAGGTCTGCCTTCAGCTCCTCCCCCTCTAGGTCTGCCTTCAGCACCTCCCCCTCTAGGTCTGCCTCTTGCCTCTCTCCCTCTAGATCTGCCTTCAGCTCCTCCCCCTCTAGGTCTGCCTCTCCCCCTCTAGGTCTGTCTTCAGCTCCTCCCCCTCTAGGTCTGCCTCTTGCCTCTCCCCCTCTAGGTCTTCCTTCAGTACCTCCCCCTCTAGGTCTGACTTCAGTACCTCCCTCTCTAGGTCTGCCTCTAGCTCCTCCCCTCTAGGTCTGCCTTCAGCTTCTCCCCTTTAGGTCTGACTTCAGCTCCTCCCCCTCTAGGTCTGTCTTCAGCTCCTCCCCCCTCTAGGTCTGCCTTTTGCCTCTCCCCCTCTAGGTCTACCTTCAGCTCCTCCCCCTCTAGGTCTGCCTCTCGCCTCTGCCCCTCTAGGTCTGTCTCTCCCCCTCTAGGTCTGTCTCTTGCCTCTCCCCCTCTAGGTCTGCCTTCAGCTGCTCCCTCTCTAGGCATACCTCTAGCTCCTCCCCTTACCCTCTCCATAGACTCTTACAAGAACTAGCTGTCACTGTTGTCAATGTCTTCAGTGAATACAGAGTTTACAGATATCGTGCTGCAGTTAGTGTGTGTGGTGGTGTATGGTGTACACCGCACCGTCACATGACCCTGCACCCAGAAGCGGGAAGCTGTGTACAGGCATCACATGACTTACTGACATTGCCACCGTCTGTAGGGGGCGCAGCTGGATTGGACGATTGTATCCGAGCTTCTCTCCAGCGAGCAGATCAGGAGATCAGACACGTCCTGAGGAGACTGAGCTCCCCGGTACCCCGAGAAGCGGCCTTGGGGCGCACAGGGATCCCGAAACATACAGAAAGTATCCAAGAGGAACGACAGGAAACTGTGGATATATTCCGAGATGCCAACACCCAGACACCGGAGGATGCCACTCATGGTAAGTGCCAGTGTCCTGCTTTATAATACGGGGTGACCACCGTGTCTCACACTCACCCTGTGCCTTAGATGACGCCTCGAGGCCGCCTGTGGTCAGTGAAGCCACAGAAGCTCATCCTGAGGTCAGCTCTTCAGAAACGCAGACAGAGTCGGCCGTCTCAGAGACCATCATCCCTATCAGGTACCCAACTACTACTCTAATCGGCTGCGCCTAATCCTCCTGCTGTACAGCATATGTCCACGGGGGCACTGGTGGCCATGATAAATGAGGTATTGCCTCACAGTGCAGGTGAGATTAGAGAGACAGCATCTCCAGCACTGATATAACCCCCAGACATTACACCATATGTGACTGATATCAGCCCCTCTTATAACGCTCCAGTACTGATATAACCCCCAGACATTACATCATATGTGACTGATATCAGCCCATCTTATAACGTTCCAGTACTGATATAACCCCCAGACATTACATCATATGTGACTGATATCAGCCCCTCTTATAGCGCTCCAGTACTGATATAACCCCCAGACATTACACCATATGTGACTGATATCAGCCCCTCTTATAGCGCTCCAGTACTGATATAACCCCCAGACATTACACCATATGTGAATGATATCAGCCTCTTATAACGCTCCAGTACTGATATAACCCCCAGACATTATACCATATGTGACTTATATCAGCCCCTCTTATAACGCTCCAGTACTGATCTAACCCCCAGACATTACATCATATGTGACTGATATCAGCCCCTCTTATAACGCTCCAGTACTGATATAACCCCCAGACATGATACCATATGTGACTGATATCAGCCCATCTTTGTTATGAATGAGTCACCGAAGGAGGAAAAAACAAAAATACAAGCTAAGTCCAGAAAACCGGAGAGGTTGGTAGCTATCGGATTGCAGACCCCTGATCCTAACCACAACAACTAACAGTAGCCGTAGGGGGTTCCTACGATGCCCTAGACCCCTCAAACACAGCCGGAGAACTAAATAGGCCTAAAGAAAGAAAGGGAAAATCTAAACTGCCCCAGAGCAGACCCCAAAGCAATAGGCAGCCCCCAACATATAATGACGGTGAAGCAAGATGAAAACACCAACACAGATAGAAAGACAGGTTGAGCAAACGATGGGGCCCAAGCTAACTAAAAAGGACAGGATAGAAAAGCTGCTGTCTGCAGTCCGTAAAAAACCCTACCAAAAAATGTCCCAACCGACTGATAGGAAAAACAGGCCCTGAAGTCGCTAGGACTTCAAAAAGACTATATCAGCACTCAGGTAAATTCTGAAGACAGAGCAAAGAGACAAACTGATCAGAGACAAAAATGGAACTCAGCACACCCCCGACCGAGGATGGCTGAACTCCAAAAAAACAAGGTAAACAAAACAAAACTAATAAGTTCAATAGCAGAGCAAAAACTTATCTTTGGGAAGCAGGAATCAGACTGGTCTCCAAGAATCCAGCAGAGAAATCACCAGCGACTCAGAAGGGCGTTGGCTGCCTTATATCCAGTCAGAATTTCCTGTTACCCAGTCATCATCTACCAGATCAGGTGTTTGGTAATCAGCCTCACTACCTTCCTTCACCAGGAGAGGGAGTTCATCAGACATCGACGGTGAAGGGGAAAATGAACTCACAACAGTACCTCCCCCTTGAGGAGGGGTCACCGAACCCTCATCCAAGCCACCAGGGCGATCAGGATGGGCCCGATGAAAGGCACGAACCAATCTTTCGGCATGAATATCGGATGCAGGGACCCAAGAATTATCCTCCTGGCCATAACCCTTCCATTTAACCAAATACTGGAGTCTCCGTCTAGCCAGGCGAGAATCCAGTATCTTCTCAACCTCATATTCCACATTACCTTCAACCAATACCGGGTCAGGAGGTGCCACCACAGGAACTACTGGCTCAACAAACCTCTTTAACAGAGACTTATGAAACACGTTATGGATCTTAAATGTAACAGGAAGAGCCAATCGAAAAGAGACTGGATTAAGAATCTCCAAAATCTTGTAAGGTCCAATAAATCTAGATTTAAACTTTGGAGAAGCCACCTTCATAGCGATATTCTTTGCTGACAACCAAACCATATCACCCACCTTAAACTGGGGACCAATGGTCCTATGCCGGTTGGAAAACCGCTGGGCCTTTTCCTGGGAGAGAGACAACTTATCCACCACTTGGTCCCAGATCTGGTGCATTCTCTCCACCACAGTGTCAACACCTGGGCAGGCAGAAGGCTCCACCTGCCCTGAAGAGAATCGAGGATGAAACCCAAAGTTACAAAAAAAAGGTGACATCAAAGTGGCAGAACTAGCTCTATTATATAAAGCAAATTCGGCCAAGGGTAAAAATGAAACCCAATCATCCTGATCAGCAGAAATAGAACATCTCAAATACGACTCCAAAGTCTGGTTTGTTCTCTCCGTCTGCCCATTGGTCTGAGGGTGAAACGCAGAGGAGAAGGACAACTGAATTCCCAGCTTGGAACAGAAAGTCCTCCAAAATCTAGACACAAACTGAACTCCTCTGTCAGATACAATGTTCTCAGGAATCCCGTGCAAGCGAACCACCTGTTGCAAAAACAAGGGCACCAACTCTGAACTCTGAGGAAGATGGCAACTTAGGGAGTGGTACAAGATGGACCATCTTAGAGAATCTATCACAAATCACCCAAATAACAGTCATTCTCTGATAGACAGGCATATCAGAGATAAAATCCATTGAAATATGGGTCCATGACCTCCTGGGCACCGGCAAAGGCATCAACAACCCACTAGAGCGAGAACAAGGTTTAGACCAAGAGCAAGTACCACAGGACTGCACAAAATTCCTGACATCACGAGACAAGGCGGGCCACCAAAAAGACCGACTCACCAAATCTCTAGTACCAAAAATACCTGGATGACCAGCCAATGCAGAGCAATGAACTTCAGACATCACTCTCTTCCTCCACTGGTCAGGAACATACAATTTTCCAATTGGACAACACTCAGGTTTGTCCTCCTGAAACTCTTCCAGAGCACGTCTCAAATCGGGCGAGATGGCAGAAAGAACTACCCCCTCACCTAAGATGGTAGCAGGCTTGGTCACAACAGGAGAATCAGCAAAGAAACTCCTAGAGAGGGCGTCTGATTTGACATTCTTAGTGCCAGGAAGAAAAGAGACCACAAAATCAAAACATGGCCCACCTAGCCTGTCTAGGATTCAAGCGTTTGGCCGACTCCAGGTAAATCAAATTCTTGTGGTCAGTAAGGACCACAACTTGATGTTTAGCTCCCTCCAACCAATGTCTCCACTCCTCAAATGCCCATTTCATGGCTAACAGTTCCCGATTCCCCACATCATAGTTACGTTCGGATGGGGAGAACTTTCCGGAAAAGAAAGCACAGGGATTCATTTTAGATGTTACAGGATCTTTTTGGGACAAAACAGCTCCTGCACCAATCTCAGAAGTGTCCACCTCTACCTGAAACGGGAGTGAGACATCAGGTTGCCGCAAAACCGGAGCAGAAGTGAACCTTCGCTTCAGCTCCTGAAAGGAAGAAACAGCCTCCGGAGACCAATTCAGCACATCAGCACCCTTCTTAGTCAAATCAGTCAATGGTTTGGCAATACCAGAAAAATTAGCTATAAATTTCCGATAAAAATTAGCAAAACCCAAAAGCTTCTGGAGGGCCTTCAAAGAAGTGGGCTGAACCCAATCATAAATGGCCTGTACCTTGGCCGGGTCCATTTCAATAGTTGACGGAGACAAAATAAATCCCAAAAATGAAATCCTCTGTACACCAAAAAGGCATTTCGATCCCTTGACATACAGGGAATTCTCCCTCAAAATCCGGAACACAGTCCGAACATGTTCCACATGAGAGTCCCAATCCTTGGAAAAGATCAAAATATCATCTAGATAGATGATCAAAAATTTATCCACCATGTCTCGGAAAATATCATTCATGAAGCACTGGAAGACAAAAGTGGCATTAGTGAGCCCAAAAGGCATCACCAGGTACTCAAAATGTCCCTCAAGAGTATTAAACGCCGTCTTCCATTCATCCCCATGCTTAATGCGAATAAGATTATACGCCCCCTGAGGTCAAGCTTTGTAAACCAGCAAGCACCTTTAACTCTGGAGAATAGATCAGAAATCAGGGGTAACGGATACTGATATTTAACAGTAATTTTGTTGAGGGAACGATAGTCAATACGAGGCCTTAATGACCCATCTTTCTTAGCCACGAAAAAAAAAACAGCACCTAAGGGTGAAGAGGATGGTCTAATATGACCCTTCTCCAACGACTCCTTAATATAGGATCGCATAGCCTCGTGCTCCGGTACAGATAAATTGAAAAGTCGATCCTTGGGAAATTTACACCCAGGGCTCAGCTCAATTGCACAGTCATAACTCCTATGAGGAGGCAAAGACGCAGACTCATTCTCACTAAATACATCATAATAATCAGCCAAATAGTCAGGAACATCATGCGACTGGGGAGAGGTGGAGAAAACAGGAGCATCACTAAGGTCACACCGACGACCCCATGAAGCACTGGAAGACAGAAGGTGCATTAGTGAGCCCAAAAGGCATCACCAGGTACTCAAAATGTCCCTCCGGAGTATTAAACGCCGTCTTCCATTCATCCCCATGCTTAATGCGGATAAGATTATATGCCCCCCTGAGGTCAAGCTTGGTAAACCAGCAAGCACCTTTAACTCTGGAGAATAGATTTGAAATCAGGGGTAACGGATACTGATATTTAACAGTAATTTTGTTGAGGGCACAATAATCAATACAAGGTCTTAATGAACCATCCTTTTTGGCCACAAAAAAAAACCCAGCACCTAAGGGTGAAGAGGATGGTCTAATATGACCCTTCTCCAACGCCTCCTTAATATAGGACCGCATAGCCTCGTGCTCGGGTACAGATAAATTGAAGAGCCAACCCCTGGGAAATTTACACCACGGGCTCAGTTCAATTGCACAATCATAACTCCTATGAGGAGGCAAAGACGCAGACTCATTCTCACTAAATACATCATAAAAATCTGCCAAATAGTCAGGAACATCATGCGACTGAGGAGAGGTGGAAAAAAACGGAGCCTCACTAAGGGCACACCGACAACCCCAACTCACCACAGACACAGATTTCCAATCCAAAACTGGATTATGGATTTGCAACCAGGGAAACCCCAGAACAATGGTATCATGCAAATTATGCAACACCAAAAATCTGCAATTCTCTTGATGGTCTGGGGCAACCCGCATTACCACCTGGGTCCAAAACTGAGGTTTATTCTTCGCCAAAGGAGTAGCATCAATACCCCTCAAAGGGATAGGCGTCCGCAGAGGTGTCATAGGAAATCCACAACGTTTAGCAAAATCCAAGTCCATCAGGTTCAGAGCTGCTCCCGAATCCACAAAAGCCTTAGCGGAAAATGTGGACAGGGAGCAGATCAGAGTAATTGCCAGAAGAAACTTAGGTTGAACACCACCCACAGCAAATGTGTGTGCAAAACGTTTCTCTCGTTTAGGGCAGACAGAAATAATATGCGAGGCATCACCACAGAAGAAACACAGCTTATTACGCCTTCTGAACTCCTGACGTTGCGCCCTAGACAAAACTCTATCACATTGCATAGGTTCAGACATTTGTTCAACAGGTGGCAACACCTCTCGTGCGGTTTTGCATTCACGCAAACGCCGATCAACCTGAATGGCTAATGGCATAGAATCGTCAAGACCAGAGGGAACAGGAAATCCCACCATAGTATCTTTTACGGTTTCTGACAAACCCTTCCGAAAGAGAGCTGCCAAGGCACCATCATTCCAGGTAGTAAGGACCGCCCACTTTCGGAATTTTTGACAGTACAACTCTGCAGAATCCCGACCCTGGCTCAATGCCAACAGGGCCTTTTCAGCCTGATCAATAGCATTAGGTTCATCATACAACAACCCCAAGGCTTGAAATAATGCGTTCACATTAGTAAGAGTAGGATCATCAGGTTTCAAAGAAAACGCCCAATCCTGGAGATCGCCGCGCAGCAAAGAGATGACAATTTTAACCTGCTGCGCGGAGCTCCCCGACGAGTTAGGCTTCAAGGCAAAAAATAATTTACAATTCTTAAAATTCAAAAATTTAGACCGATCCCCAAAAAACACATCAGGAGTAGGGATCTTTGGTTCAGCAGCATGTGAATGAGCAAGATAGGCGGAAATTCCCCGCACTTCAGCAGTGAGCTGCTCCACACGATCAGACAATTGCTTTATCTCCATTGAGAGAAGAAAAAATTCCCCCTACGGCCTCAGAGATATAGAGGAAAAAATATACACACAAAAAAAAAAATTCTGACAAACTTTTTTTTTTTACAATTCTTTCCTGCTATTGAGTACCCTAGGATCTGCGGTATGGCTGGTGATTCTGTTATGAATGAGTTACTGAAGGACGAAAAAACAAAAATACAAGCTAAGTCCAGAAAACCGGAGAGGTTGGTAGCTATCGGATTGCAGACCCCTGATCCTATCCACAACAACTAACAGTAGCCGTAGGGGGTTCCTACAATGCCCTAGACCCCTCGAACACAGCCGGAGAACTAAATAGGCCTAAAGAAAGAAAGGGAAAATCTAAACTGCCCCAGAGCAGACCCCAAAGCAATAGGCAGCCCCCAACATATAATGACGGTGAAGCAAGATGAAAACACCAACACAGATAGGTTGAGCAAACGATGGGGCCCAAGCTAACTAAAAAGGACAGGATAGAAAAGCTGCTGTCTGCAATCCGTAAAAAACCCTACCAAAAATGTCCCAACCGTCTGATAGGAAAAAAAGGCACTGAAGTCGCTAGGACTTCAAAAAGACTATATCAGCACTCAGGTAAATTCTGAAGACAGAGCAAAGAGACAAACTGATCAGAGACAAAAATGGAACTCAGCACACCCCCGACCGGGATGGCTGAACTCCAAAAAACAAGGTAAACAAAACAAAACTAATAAGTTCAATAGCAGAGCAAAAACTTATCTTTGGGAAGCAAGAATCAGACTGGTCTCCAAGAATCCAGCAGAGAAATCACCAGCGACTCAGAAGGGCGTCGACTGCCTTATATCCAGTCAGAATTTCCTGTTACCCAGTCATCATCTACCAGATCAGGTGTTTGGTAATCAGCCTCACTACCTTCCTTCACCAGAAGAGGGAGTTCATCAAACATCGACAGTGAAGGGGAAAATGAACTCACAACACATCTTATAACTCTCCAGTACTGATATAACCTCCAGACATTACACCATATGTGACTGATATCAGCCCCTCTTATAACGCTCCAGTACTGATATAACCCCCAGACATTACATCATATGTGACTGATATCAGCCCATCTTATAACGCTCCAGCACTGATATAACCCCCAGACATTACACCATATGTGACTGATATCAGCCCGTCTTATAACGCTCCAGTACTGATATAACCTCCAGACATTACACCATATGTGACTGATATCAGCCCCTCTTATAACGCTCCAGTACTGATATAACCCCCAGACATTACACCATATGTGACTGATATCAGCCCCTCTTATAACGCTCCAGTACTGATATAACCTCCAGACATTACACCATATGTGACTGATATTAGCCCATCTTATAACGGTCCAGTACTGATATAACCTCCAGACATTACATCATATGTGACTGATATCAGCCTCTCTTATAACGCTCCTGTACTGATATAACCTCCAGACATTACACCATATGTGACTGATATCAGCCCCTCTTATAACGCTCCAGTACTGATATAACCCCCAGACATTACACCATATGTGACTGATATCAGCCCCTCTTATAACGCTCCAGTACTGATATAACCTCCAGACATTACACCATATATGACTGATATCAGCCCCTCTTATAACGCTCCAGTACTGATATAACCCCCAGACATTACACCATATGTGACTGATATCAGCCCCTCTTATAACGCTCCAGTACTGATATAACCTCCAGACATTACACCATATGTGACTGATATTAGCCCCTCTTATAACGCTCCAGTACTGATATAACCCCCAGATATTACACCATATGTGACTGATATTAGCCCCTCTTATAACGCTCCAGTACTGATATAACCTCCAGACATTACACCATATGTGACTGATATCAGCCCCTCTTATAACACTCCAGTACTGATATAACCTCCAGACATTACACCATATATGACTGATATCAGCCCCTCTTATAACGCTCCAGTACTGATATAACCCCCAGACATTACACCATATGTGACTGATATTAGCCCCTCTTATAACGCTCCAGTACTGATATAACCTCCAGACATTACACCATATGTGACTGATATCAGCCCCTCTTATAACGCTCCAGTACTGATATAACCTCCAGACATTACACCATATATGACTGATATCAGCCCCTCTTATAACGCTCCAGTACTGATATAACCCCCAGACATTACACCATATGTGACTGATATCAGCCCCTCTTATAACGCTCCAGTACTGATATAACCTCCAGACATTACACCATATGTGACTGATATCAGCCCCTCTTATAACGCTCCAGTACTGATATAACCTCCAGACATTACACCATATATGACTGATATCAGCCCCTCTTATAACGCTCCAGTACTGATATAACCCCCAGACATTACACCATATGTGACTGATATCAGCCCCTCTTATAACGCTCCTGTACTGATATAACCTCCAGACATTACACCATATGTGACTGATATCAGCCCCTCTTATAACGCTCCAGTACTGATATAACCCCCAGACATTACATCATATGTGAGCAATATCAGCCCCTCTGTCACGGGGTCCTTCTCCGGTATCACACAATCAACAGAGCGAGAGAAGTGTGAACAATCCCAAGACCTTTATTATAGGCAAAACTAAAAGGTCCATAAACAATCCACCACACTGAGGATACAATAGTCCAGAACACGAATGAAGTTCAGTAACAGGATAAAATGTCCAGGGAGATGAGAGTCCAATAACCAGCAGCCAGAGGATACAATGGGTCCATACGCTTTCGTTTCTCTCTGACGTGCTGCGTGATGAGTTGAGATGTGGTCTCTCGGTCTCAGGGTCTTTTATACCCCAGAACGGTAAGCTATTTTTAGAATTTCCCAGTGTCCTTCAGTACACCCTCACATTCTGTTCCCTCTTTAGAAGTCAACAAACTAGTTTCATAATACAATGCACAATTAGCATATCAGTACACTTCAATAGACAAAGATAAACACACACTATGTACAGTCAGGCTGCAGACAGTAAAGGCCCCGTCTCACTAAGCAATCTCGGTAGCGAGATCGCTGCTGAGTCACAACTTTTGTGACGTAACAGCGATCTCACCAGCGAGATTGCTGTGTGTGACAGCGATCAGCGAGCGGCCCCCCTGCCGGTATCGCTGATCGCTGGAAGAAACCTCTGGACATTTCTTTGGTCGCTGGTCTCCCGCTGGCCAGCACGCATCGCTGTGTGTGACAGCGGGAGACCAGCGATCAGGTGTAAAAAAATAATTAAAAAAAATAAAAAATATAGTTATTCTCACCTTCCGACGTCCTGTTCAGCCATCCTGCCTCTCTCCACGCTCCGGTCCCAGTGATACTATTTTCTACAGCGATAGCCAGCGATGCCGGGCGCTCGGCGTCGCTGTGCTGATCGCTGGTGAAGCTGTCTGTGTGACAGCTCACCAGCGATCACATAGCGACTTACCAGCAATCCTGACACCTTCATATCGGTGTCGGGATCGCTGGTGAGTCGCTTAGTGAGACGGGGCCTTAAGTGAGCTAATTCAATTTTTTGGAAGGTAATTGAGACTTCAGACAATATGGGGAATACAAGAAATGATACAAGGCAACAAGAAAACATTATGAAAATCTGTGAAATAGAAATATACACAAAATGACATCCACATAACATATCACACCATCACAACCTCCCCCCCATAATAAGTGAGCACGCCATGAGGTCTACACAGACCTCTGGCCTGCTCACTTTAGTCCACATTGCTCAGTTATTTATAGTTCCTTGTACAGTGGCAGGGGTAGGTCGGCCTGGGGAGCCTATGGTTCTTCTTGTCGAGACAGTCCATCGGCGTTCTGGTGTTGGCTTCCCCGCTTGTATTGGATGGAGAAGCTGTAGGGTTGTAAGGACAAGCTCCGCCGCAGCAATCTTCCATTGTCCCCTGATACACGGTTCAGCCATGTGAGGGGGTTGTGGTCTGTAACAATTGTGAAGTCTCTGCCATACAAGTACGGCTGCAATTTTTTTAGCGCCTATACGATGGCAAGGCACTCCTTTTCAATAGTGGCATAGGCAACTTCCCGATCCAGTAGTTTCCGACTGGCAAAAGCAACAGGATGTTCTTCTCTGGCGGCGTTCACTTGGCTAAGTACTGCCCCAATCCCAAAGGTGGATGCATCTGTCTGCACGAGGAACCTGCGTTTATAATCCGGAGCAGCCAAGACAGGAGCAGTGACGAGGGCAGTCTTTAACGCTGAAAAGGCATCCTCGCAAGCCGTCGTCCACGTCACATTCCTAGGCATGTTCTTGCGGGTCAGGTCGGTTAGGGGCTTGACCAAGGTGCTGAAGTTAGAAACAAATTTGCGATAGTAACCAGCAGTTCCTAAAAACGCAAGTACCTGCTTTTCAGTCTGGGGTCTACACCAGTTGCTAATGGCTTCCACCTTGGCAGGCTCAGGCCTTAGGGTCCCGCCCCCTACTCTATGCCCGAGGTACTGCACCTCAGCCATCCCTATTTGGCACTTATCAGGGCGAATGGTCAGTCCTGCAGTAAGGATACAGTCCAGCACTATGCCCAAGTGTTTAAGATGTTCCTCCCAGGTGGTGCTAAAAATGGCAATGTCCTCTAAGTAAGCACAGGCAAAGTCCTGACATTGTTGTAATAGTTGATCCACCAGTCTCTGGAAAGTAGCGGGGGCAGTTTTCATCCCAAAGGGCATTCCCAGGAACTCATAAAGCCCAAATGGAGTAAAGAAGGCTGAGCGCTCCCGTGCGTCCTCCGTTAGGGGTATCTGCCAGTACCCCTTGCTCAAGTCTAACGTGGTCACAAATTGGGCACTGGCCAGACGATCCAATAGATCATCAATCCTGGGCATGGGATAAGCATCACTCTTGGTGACATCATTTAATCATCTGTAATAAACACAGAATCGTGTTGTACCATCCTTCTTGGGGACCAGGACGACAGGAGAGGCCCAAGAACTGTGAGATGGCTGAATAACTCCGAGCTGTTTCATCTCCTCCAGTTCGTTCTTTATCATGCCTTGAACAGCCTCTGGAACCCGGTAGGCAGCCTGCTGGATGGGGCGTTGTCCGGGGGTTTCCACATGGTGACTGGTGAGAGTAGCCTTCCCCGGCTTTGAGGAGAAAGCAGCAGCCCTCGGCCTTAGTACGGCGACAATATCGTCCTTTTGTATATCCGATAAATGGGAGCCCAGGGGCAGTTGTTCCAGTGATCCTCCCGCTTGGGCAACCTGGAGGAGATCTGGGAGATACTCGTCGTCGGCGGTATCACTAGGGGGTGGCAGACAGCTAGAACAGGCAGAGATCGGTCGTGGTAGTCTTTCAGCATGTTAATGTGGACGGTTTTCTGTCGTCGACCACTAGAGTCCAGGGCAATAACATAGTTAGTGGCATTAATTTTCTTGACAACCTGATAAGGGCCTTCCCACACTGCTTGAAGCTTGTTGGCAGGGGAAGCAGTAATCATGAGCACTTGCTGTCCTTCCATAGATTCCCGGGTCCTGGTATTACGGTCATACCAGGTTTTTTGTCTGGACTGGGCCATTCGCTGATGTTCTTTAGCGAAGGTAGCTAGCTGGGCGAGACGGTCTCTGATGTCATGATCCAGGCGTGGATCTGTCAGATTAAATGGACAAAGTGAACTTTTTTCCCTTTGGCAAGGTGACGTGATTGCCCCCGGTGGCCATTAGAATTATCACACGTGGTGTCATTCATTCTGAGTTGCCCCGGTGGTTGTTAGTGGTATCGCACAATTGTTTAGGTTTAATATGCACGTAATTAGTATTCAGGTGTGACGCTCTATAAAAGAGTGTCAGCTGGGTTCATTCACTGCTGGTGATATTCATTGATTGTGTTCATTTGGGAAGGAAGCCTGGGTGAACATGGAGCTGAACATGAGTCCTGCGCAGTCAGCCAGAGGGGATGAGTGGCAGCTAATGGTGTCTGCAGGAATTGCTGGCATGGCATGGAGGAGTCGCAGTTTATGGTGTCGGCGGGAAGTGCGTGCATGGCTTGGTGGAGTGGCGACTATGGAGAGAGTTGCACTCGGCATGCTCGACTTGGTTGCCGGGAGCTGGACTCAAGCATTCTTAGATTCTTGGCAGAGGCTGAAATCATCTTTGGGACTCTGTTACTGGACTTCTGCAACTGGTGGTGGACTCTGCTCCAAGGCTGCACTATGGTGAAGGATCCAGTTATGGTGATGGATCCGGGTGGAGGAGAAGATGCACACAGGTGGTGGGCTCTGTTGCTAGGAGCATACGCAACAGAGCAAAGCTAAGTGGTGTTTCCCCTGTATTGTCATTTTTCCTCATGTGTGTTTTAGTGTAGTGGTGGGATTAGTTTCCGCACCGACCAATTCCCTAGTGAGGGTTTAGGGTCAGGGCGAGCTAGGGTTTTAAGCTACGCGTGCGGCGCCCGGTGCAGAACCGGCATAGGGAACGTTAGGAGTGCAGGGACACTGGCTCAGGGGAGTACAGGAGGTCTCCACTTCCCTATTCCCTATCGCAGTGCCCACCATTGTTAATGTAACCCAGGTTCCCCCTTTTATTATTTAAATTCGCCCCACTGGAGGCGCTGTATCCTGGGTCACGTGTGTTATGGGTTCGCCTTGCGGTAACCGCTGCGTCCAGACACACGTGACCGTGACATCTGAACTCTAGAACATAGGGAACGATGGGCATTCTGGTGTCTGAGATGTCTCCCTCCAAATGTTCTTTCAGAAGAGTAAGAGGCCCACGGACCTTCCGGCTAAACAGTAGTTCGAAGGGAGAAAACCCTGGGGACTCTTGGGGAACCTCCCGATAGGCAAAGAGGAGATGTGACAGGTACTTTTCCCAGTCTTTTTCAACGTCAACAAAAGCCCTCAGCATATTTTTTAGGGTTCCATTAAAGCGTTCACATAGTCCGTTGGTCTGCGGGTGGTATGGGGTGGTGCGAATGGCTCAAACACCACAGGTATGCCATAGGGACTGGACCAGATCTGACATGAACTGAGTGCCTTGATCCGACAATATTTCACTAGGAAACCCTACCCGGGTAAAGATGGTAACAAGGGCCTCGGCTACCTTTACTGCTGTAATACTGGACAGGGCCACAGCTTCAGGATACCTAGTGGCATAGTCCACCACGGTCAGGATATATTTTTTCCCTGACCTGCTGGGGTGGGCCAGAGGACCTATGATGTCGACAGCTACACGTTGAAATGGTTCTTCAATTCTGGGCAGGGATTGCAGGGGTACCTTATGTCGAACTCCTGGATGCCGCATTCGTTGGCACACATTGCAGGTGCGGCAATAATGAACTACCGACTGTGAGACGCCCGGCCAGTAAAAACTTTGGGTGAATCTCTTTTCAGTCCTTTTCCTCCCTTGATGTCCAGCCAAGGGGATGTCATGGGCCAGTTGAAGTAGCTGTGCCCTGTACTTCTGAGGGACAATGAGTTGCCTGGTCATTGCGTCAGGGTTTCCCTGGTCACTGCCCTTTGTTACACGATAATACAGTCCGTTTTCTCGAGTGAAGCCATCCCCATTATCTCCCATGTGCCCAGTTTCTGCCTTTCGCCTAAGGGCTGCTAAGGTAGTGTCACCCTCTATTTCTCGCCTAAACTCCTCTCTGTCCCAAGACTCTCCCAATGTAGTAGCAGCGAAAGTATTGCTCACTGACTCTGATGCAGTTCGTGGTGGTTGCTCCCCGGTGGGGTCCGGATGACGTAGTGCTTGAAGGGCCTGTAGTCGGGTGACTGCTCCCACAAATTGGCACTGTAACTCCCCAATGTCGTTCCCAAGGAGGATATCTGCAGGAAGTCCTCCCAGAACTCCAATCCAACACAGTTTTTTTCTCCACAACCATAATCCAAACGCACAGAAGCTCGCTGTATATATTTGCGGGCACCGCCCGCCAGGACAATGGGAATTCCCGGACCCTGGTAAATTGCCTCGGGTCGAACCACACGGGGGTCAGCGATAGTCAAGAATGCCCCCGTGTCTCTAAATCCTGACACTTTGTATCCATCAATTAAGACGTCCTGCAGGTGGCGTTGCTGTCGCTCTGGATAGCTAAAGGACAAAGGCCAGAGTCCCTACATTCCAGGAGGGGTATCTGTGGTGCCGTGGTCAGTGGTCCACTCTGGTGGGGGTGGTGGTAGCTCTTCCTCAGGCATGATGGAGTGCACAAGAAGCACTGGACGAGATGGGGCTGCGTGGGGCTCCCTCCGAATCCTTGAGGGACAGCCAGACTGCAAATGTCCAGGTTGCGCACACCCATAACACCTCCTCTCTGTGATACCCCCAAGTCGTGGTCGGAACTGTTGGGGCCTAGGATTGTGAGGCGTGATTGTCATCGGCTTGCGACTAGGTGGAAGGGCAGATATAATCGGAGAGTGATGGGGCGCAGGAGCAGGCCGTGGTTCATTGTCCAGAAGCCTCCTCCATTGCGGTCGGATAGTAAGGGCTTCATCGGCCAGGACTGCAGCTTTATCCACGGTACACGGCGTGCTCTCCCGGACCCATTCCCGTACCTCTGTGGGGCACTTGGCAAGAAATTGTTCTATAAGGAACGCCTGTGTAACATCTTCCACAGTAAAGGCGTTTTCTGTTTCCAGCCATCTCCGACATGCCTCGGACATCTTATGTGCATACATCATAAACGATCCCCCCGTGTTGCATGGGAGGTCTCGGAACTTGGCCCTATATGAGTCTGGGGTGATAGCATGGTAATCCAGGATAGTCCGTTTTACAATGTTATAATCCCAATTCCGTTGTGCGTCAATGGTTCGGTAAGCCTCCGCCATGCTACCGTTCAGGAGTCCCACTAACAAACGCATCCAGCTAGAGTGGGGCACCTCCATCACAGCACACTGCTGCTCAAAGTCCTTGAAGAACCCATCCACATCTCCAGAAGCCTCATCAAATGGCTTAAAGTCTGTCCGGGTGATCCGTACAGGTTCCCGGATGGTTGGGGTTACACTCCACATTGCGTTACTCGCTCTTTCAAGCTCCATTGCTTCCTGTCTCCGCTGTGCCCGGCAGGCAGCCTCCTCCTTGTACTCCTGAGAGATGCCGGAGCCCAGAACCACCATCTCTTCTTCGTACCACACCAACCACTGGCTTTTCTGGAAGGGGATCCCTGTCTCCAGTGCTCGTCCTTCAGACATCTGGGAGGAGGTGGCCGGGCTAGCGCCCACCAGTAGGTCAATTAAGGCTTCTTTAGTCAGTCCCTGGTAGTTCAGGCCCAGGTCTCTGGCTCTGTCCTGTAAACTGCATACAGTCCAATTTCTGTACTCACTCTGTGGGTGGTTCTCCAGTGGGTAACACTCTGTTGATCCCACAGCTGCCACCAGTTGTCACGGGGTCCTTCTCCATAGTAACATAGTAAGTATGGCCGAAAAAAGACATGTCCATCCAGTTCAGCCTATAAAATTCTGTCAGAATAAATCCCCAGATCTACGTCCTTCTAAAGAACCTAACAATCACTGTAAGATACAATATTGTTACGCTCCAGGAAGACATCCAGGCCTCTCTTGAAGCCTTCGACTGAGTTCGCCATCACAACCTCCTCAGGCAGGGAATTCCAGATTCTCACTGCCCTAACAGTAAAGAATCCTCTTCTATGTTGGTGGAAAAACTTTCTCTCCTCCAGACGCAGAGAATGCCCCCGGTATCACACAATCAACAGAGCAAGGGAAGTGTGAACAATCCCAAGACCTTTATTATAGGGAAAATTAGAAGGTCCATAAACAATCCATCACACTGAGGATACAATAGTCCTGAACATGAATGTAGTTCAGTAACAGGATGAATGTCCAAGGAGATGAGAGTCCAATAATCCAGCAGACAGAGGGTAAAATGGGTCCATACGCTTCCCCTTCACTGTGACGTGCTGTGTGATATGAGATGAGATGTGGTCGCTCTGTCTCAGGGTCTTTTATACCCCAGAAAGGTATGCTATTTTTAGAATTACCCAGTGTCCGTCAGTACACCTTCACATTCTGTTCCCTCTTTAGAAGTCAACAAACTAGTTTCATAATACAATGCACAATTAGCATATCAGTACACTTCAATTGACAAAGATAAACACACACTATGTACAGTCAGGCTGCAGACAGTAAGTGAGCTAATTCAATTATCAGCCTTTTGGAAGTTAATTGAGATTCCAAACAATATGGGGAATACAAGAAATGATACAAGGCAACAAGAAAACATTATGAAAATCAGTGAAATAGAAATATACACAAAATCATTTCCACATAGCCTATCACACCATCACACCCTCTTATAACGCTCCAGTACTGATATAACCCCCAGACATTACATCATATGTGACTGATATCAGCCCCTCTTATAACGCTCCAGTACTGATATAACCTCCAGACATTACACCATATGTGACTGATATCAGCCCCTCTTATAACGCTCCAGTACTGATATAACCCCCAGACATTACACCATATGTGTCTGATATCAGCCTATTATAACCCTCCAGTACTGATATAACCCCCAGACATTACACCATATGTGACTGATATCAGCCCCTCTTATAACGCTCCAGTACTGATATAACCTCCAGACATTACATCGTATGTGACTGATATCAGCCCCTCTTATAACGCTCCAGTACTGATATAACCCCCAGACATTACACCATATGTGACTGATATCAGCCCCTCTTATAACGCTCCAGTACTAACAAATGAGGTTACTGTCCCTTTAAGCCCTGACGTGTAATACTGTATAATGAGTCTGTGCTCGGTGCATTATTCTGGATTTTCGGCTGTTTATGTTAGGGGTGCCGCCAGCATTAACCCTTCTGGTGCATTAACCCTTTGTCTCCTTGATGAGGCCCCCCGCTCACACAGCAGTGTGGTGGGATGGAGCAGATGCCGCCTCAGTCACATCCCGGTATAAATAGCTGCGGCTCCTCTGTCCTCAGGCTTCAGATGGATGCGGCGCAGCGCAGGAAGGACGTGCACCACCACCGCCTCCTCATCAGCAGCAGCAGCACGCACCGGAGCTACCGGGAGCCGGGGGCCAGTAAGTGCGGGAGGGAGAGAGGACAGCTATGTGTACAGGGGCCAGGGAGATGGAGGCGGGGGCCGCGTATAGGGGGGGATTCATAATCATCACTGGCTGTCTACAGGAAAGTGTGTGCCCCCCACATCCTCCTCCGGGGGCTTCACTGTCCTCATCTACATCCATAGACATTAATATGAAGAAAGTATGTGCCCCCCACATCCACCTCCGGGGGCTTCACTGTCCTCATCTACATCCATAGACATTAATATGGAGAAAGTATGCGCCCCCCACATCCACCTCCGGGGGCTTCACTGTCCTCATCTACATCCATAGACATTAATATGGAGAAAGTATGTGCCCCCCACATCCACCTCCGGGGGCCTCTCTGTCCTCATCTACATCCATAGACATTAATATGGAGAAAGTATGTGCCCCCCACATCCTCCTCCGGGGGCTTCACTGTCCTCATCTACATCCATAGACATTAATATGGAGAAAGTATGCGCCCCCCACATCCACCTCCGGGGGCTTCACTGTCCTCATCTACATCCATAGACATTAATATGAAGAAAGTATGTGCCCCCCACATCCACCTCCGGGGGCTTCACTGTCCTCATCTACATCCATAGACATTAATATGGAGAAAGTATGCGCCCCCCACATCCACCTCCGGGGGCTTCACTGTCCTCATCTACATCCATAGACATTAATATGGAGAAAGTATGTGCCCCCCACATCCTCCTCCGGGGGCTTCACTGTCCTCATCTACATCCATAGACATTAATATGAAGAAAGTATGTGCCCCCCACATCCACCTCCGGGGGCTTCACTGTCCTCATCTACATCTATAGACATTAATATGGAGAAAGTATGTGCCCCCCACATCCTCCTCCGGGGGCTTCACTGTCCTCATCTACATCCATAGACATTAATATGGAGAAAGTATGTGCCCCCCACATCCACCTCTGGGGGCTTCACTGTCCTCATCTACATCTATAGACATTAATATGGAGAAAGTATGTGCCCCCCACATCCACCTCCGGGGGCTTCACTGTCCTCATCTACATCTATAGACATTAATATGGAGAAAGTATGTGCCCCCCACATCCACCTCCGGGGGCTTCACTGTCCTCATCTACATCCATAGACATTAATATGGAGAAAGTATGTGCCCCCCACATCCTCCTCCGGGGGCTTCACTGTCCTCATCTACATCCATAGACATTAATATGGAGAAAGTATGTGCCCCCCACATCCACCTCCGGGGGCTTCACTGTCCTCATCTACATCCATAGACATTAATATGGAGAAAGTATGTGCCCCCCACATCCACCTCCGGGGGCTTCACTGTCCTCATCTACATCCATAGACATTAATATGGAGAAAGTATGTGCCCCCCACATCCTCCTCCGGGGGCTTCACTGTCCTCATCTACATCCATAGACATTAATATGGAGAAAGTATGTGCCCCCCACATCCACCTCCGGGGGCTTCACTGTCCTCATCTACATCCATAGACATAAATATGGAGAAAGTATGTGCCCCCCACATCCACCTCCGGGGGCTTCACTGTCCTCATCTACATCCATAGACATTAATATGGAGAAAGTATGTGCCCCCCACATCCTCCTCCGGGGGCTTCACTGTCCTCATCTACATCTATAGACATTAATATGGAGAAAGTATGTGCCCCCCACATCCACCTCCGGGGGCTTCACTGTCCTCATCTACATCCATAGACATGAATATGGAGAAAGTATGTGCCCCCCACATCCTCCTCCGGGGGCTTCTCTGTCCTCATCTACATCCATAGACATTAATATGGAGAAAGTATGTGCCCCCCACATCCACCTCCGGGGACTTCACTGTCCTCATCTACATCCATAGACATTAATATGGAGAAAGTATGTGCCCCCCACATCCACCTCCGGGAGCTTCTCTGTCCTCATCTACATCCATAGACATTAATATAGAGAAAGTATGTGCCCCCCACATCCTCCTCCGGGGGCTTCACTGTCCTCATCTACATCCATAGACATTAATATGGAGAAAGTATGTGCCCCCCACATCCACCTCCGGGGACTTCACTGTCCTCATCTACATCCATAGACATTAATATGGAGAAAGTATGTGCCCCCCACATCCACCTCCGGGAGCTTCTCTGTCCTCATCTACATCCATAGACATTAATATAGAGAAAGTATGTGCCCCCCACATCCTCCTCCGGGGGCTTCACTGTCCTCATCTACATCCATAGACATTAATATGGAGAAAGTATGTGCCCCCCACATCCACCTCCGGAGGCTTCACTGTCCTCATCTACATCCATAGACATTAATATGGAGAAAGTATGTGCCCCCCACATCCACCTCCGGAGGCTTCACTGTCCTCATCTACATCTATAGACATTAATATGGAGAAAGTATGTGCCCCCCACATCCTCCTCCGGGGGCTTCACTGTCCTCATCTTCATCCATAGACATTAATATGGAGAAAGTATGTGCCCCCCACATCCTCCTCCGGGGGCTTCACTGTCCTCATCTTCATCCATAGACATTAATATGGAGGAAAGTATGTGCCCCCCCACATCCACCTCCGGGGGCTTCACTGTCCTCATCTACATCCATAGACATTAATATGGAGAAAGTATGTGCCCCCCACATCCACCTCCGGGGACTTCTCTGTCCTCATCTACATCCATAGACATTAATATGGAGAAAGTATGTGCCCCCCACATCCTCCTCCGGGGGCTTCTCTGTCCTCATCTACATCCATAGACATTAATATGGAGAAAGTATGTGCCCCCCACATCCTCCTCCGGGGGCTTCTCTGTCCTCATCTACATCCATAGACATTAATATGGAGAAAGTATGCGCCCCCCACATCCTCCTCCGGGGGCTTCTCTGTCCTCATCTACATCCATAGACATTAATATGGAGAAAGTATGCGCCCCCCACATCCACCTCCGGGGGCTTCACTGTTCTCATCTACATCCATAGACATTAATATGGAGAAAGTATGTGCCCCCCACATCCACCTCCGGGGGCTTCACTGCCCTCATCTACATCCATAGACATTAATATGGAGAAAGTATGTGCCCCCCACATCCACCTCCGGGGGCTTCACTGTTCTCATCTACATCCATAGACATTAATATGGAGAAAGTATGTGCCCCCCACATCCACCTCCGGGGGCTTCACTGCCCTCATCTACATCCATAGACATTAATATGGAGAAAGTATGTGCCCCCCACATCCACCTCCGGGGGCTTCACTGCCCTCATCTACATCCATAGACATTAATATGGAGAAAGTATGTGCCCCCCACATCCACCTCCGGGGGCTTCACTGTTCTCATCTACATCCATAGACATTAATATGGAGAAAGTATGTGCCCCCCACATCCACCTCCGGGGGCTTCACTGTCCTCATCTACATCCATAGACATTAATATGGAGAAAGTATGTGCCCCCCACATCCACCTCCGGGGGCTTCACTGTTCTCATCTACATCCATAGACATTAATATGGAGAAAGTATGTGCCCCCCACATCCACCTCCGGGGGCTTCACTGCCCTCATCTACAACCATAGACATTAATATGGAGAAAGTATGTGCCCCCCACATCCACCTCCGGGGGCTTCACTGTCCTCATCTACATCTATAGACATTAATATGGAGAAAGTATGTGCCCCCCACATCCACCTCCGGGGGCTTCACTGTCCTCATCTACATCCATAGACATTAATATGGAGAAAGTATGCGCCCCCCACATCCACCTCCGGGGGCTTCACTGTCCTCATCTACATCCATAGACATTAATATGGAGAAAGTATGTGCCCCCCCATATCCTCCTCCGGGGCTTCACTGTCCTCATCTACATCCATAGACATTAATATGGAGAAAGTATGTGCCCCCCACATCCACCTCCGGGGGCTTCACTGTCCTCATCTACATCCATAGACATTAATATGGAGAAAGTATGTGCCCCCCACATCCTCCTCCGGGGGCTTCTCTGTCCTAATCTACATCCATAGACATTAATATGGAGAAAGTATGTGCCCCCCACATCCACCTCCGGGGGCTTCACTGTCCTCATCTACATCCATAGACATTAATATGGAGAAAGTATGTGCCCCCCACATCCACCTCCGGGGGCTTCACTGTCCTCATCTACATCCATAGACATTAATATGGAGAAAGTATGTGCCCCCCACATCCACCTCCGGGGGCTTCACTGTCCTCATCTACATCCATAGACATTAATATGGAGAAAGTATGTGCCCCCCACATCCTCCTCCGGGGGCTTCTCTGTCCTAATCTACATCCATAGACATTAATATGGAGAAAGTATGTGCCCCCCACATCCACCTCCGGGGGCTTCACTGTCCTCATCTACATCCATAGACATTAATATGGAGAAAGTATGTGCCCCCCCACATCCACCTCCGGGGGCTTCACTGTCCTCATCTACATCCATAGACATTAATATGGAGAAAGTATGTGCCCCCCACATCCACCTCCGGGGGCTTCACTGTCCTCATCTACATCAATAGACATTAATATGGAGAAAGTATGTGCCCCCCACATCCACCTCCGGGGGCTTCTCTGTCCTAATCTACATCCATAGACATTAATATGGAGAAAGTATGTGCCCCCCACATCCTCCTCCGGGGGCTTCTCTGTCCTAATCTACATCCATAGACATTAATATGGAGAAAGTATGTGCCCCCCACATCCACCTCCGGGGGCTTCACTGTCCTCATCTACATCCATAGACATTAATATGGAGAAAGTATGTGCCCCCCCACATCCACCTCCGGGGGCTTCACTGTCCTCATCTACATCCATAGACATTAATATGGAGAAAGTATGTGCCCCCCACATCCACCTCCGGGGGCTTCACTGTCCTCATCTACATCCATAGACATTAATATGGAGAAAGTATGTGCCCCCCACATCCACCTCCGGGGGCTTCACTGTCCTCATCTACATCCATAGACATTAATATGGAGAAAGTATGTGCCCCCCACATCCACCTCCGGGGGCTTCACTGTCCTCATCTACATCAATAGACATTAATATGGAGAAAGTATGTGCCCCCCACATCCTCCTCCGGGGGCTTCACTGTCCTCATCTTCATCCATAGACATTAATATGGAGAAAGTATGTGCCCCCCACATCCTCCTCCGGGGGCTTCACTGTCCTCATCTACATCCATAGACATTAATATGGAGGAAAGTATGTGCCCCCCACATCCTCCTCCGGGGGCTTCACTGTCCTCATCTACATCCATAGACATTAATATGGAGGAAAGTATGTGCCCCAAACATCCACCTCCGGGGGCTTCACTGTCCTCCTCCTACACCCATAGACATTAATATGGAGAAAGTATGCGCCCCCCACATCCACCTCCGGGGGCTTCACTGTCCTCCTCCTACACCCATAGACATTAATATGGAGAAAGTATGCGCCTCCCACATCCACCTCCGGGGGCTTCACTGTCCTCATCTTCATCCATAGACATTAATATGGAGAAAGTATGTGCCCCCCACATCCTCCTCCGGGGGCTTCACTGTCCTCATCTACATCCATAGACATTAATATGGAGAAAGTATGTGCCCCCCACATCCACCTCCGGGGGCTTCACTGTCCTCATCTACATCCATAGACATTAATATGGAGGAAAGTATGTGCCCCCCACATCCTCCTTCGGGGGCTTCTCTGTCCTCCTCTACATCCATAGACATTAATATGGAGAAAGTATGCGCCCCCCACATCCTCCTCCGGGGGCTTCACTGTCCTCATCTACATCCATAGACATTAATATGGAGGAAAGTATGTGCCCCCCACATCCACCTCCGTTGGCTTCACTGTCCTCCTCCTACACCCATAGACATTAATATGGAGAAAGTATGCGCCCCCCACATCCACCTCCGGGGGCTTCACTGTCCTCATCTTCATCCATAGACATTAATATGGAGAAAGTATGTGCCCCCCACATCCACCTCCGGGGGCTTCACTGTCCTCATCTACATCCATAGACATTAATATGGAGGAAAGTATGTGCCCCCCACATCCTCCTTCGGGGGCTTCTCTGTCCTCCTCTACATCCATAGACATTAATATGGAGAAAGTATGCGCCCCCCACATCCTCCTCCGGGGGCTTCACTGTCCTCATCTACATCCATAGACATTAATATGGAGGAAAGTATGTGCCCCCCACATCCACCTCCGGGGGCTTCACTGTCCTCCTCCTACACCCATAGACATTAATATGGAGAAAGTATGCGCCCCCACATCCACCTCCGGGGGCTTCACTGTCCTCATCTTCATCCATAGACATTAATATGGAGAAAGTATGTGCCCCCCACATCCACCTCCGGGGGCTTCACTGTCCTCATCTACATCCATAGACATTAATATGGAGGAAAGTATGTGCCCCCCACATCCTCCTTCGGGGGCTTCTCTGTCCTCCTCTACATCCATAGACATTAATATGGAGAAAGTATGCGCCCCCCACATCCTCCTCCGGGGGCTTCACTGTCCTCATCTACATCCATAGACATTAATATGGAGGAAAGTATGTGCCCCCCACATCCACCTCCGGGGGCTTCACTGTCCTCCTCCTACACCCATAGACATTAATATGGGGAAAGTATGTGCCCCCCACATCCACCTCCGGGGGCTTCACTGTCCTCATCTTCATCCATAGACATTAATATGGAGAAAGTATGTGCCCCCCACATCCACCTCCGGGGGCTTCACTGTCCTCCTCCTACACCCATAGACATTAATATGGAGAAAGTATGCTCCCCCCACATCCACCTCCGGGGGCTTCACTGTCCTCATCTTCATCCATAGACATTAATATGGAGAAAGTATGTGCCCCCCACATCCACCTCCGGGGGCTTCACTGTCCTCATCTACATCCATAGACATTAATATGGAGAAAGTATGTGCCCCCCACATCCACCTCCGGGGGCTTCACTGTCCTCATCTACATCCATAGACATTAATATAGAGAAAGTATGTGCCCCCCACATCCACCTCCGGGGGCTTCACTGTCCTCATCTACATCCATAGACATTAATATGGAGGAAAGTATGTGCCCCCCACATCCACCTCCGGGGGCTTCACTGTCCTCCTCCTACACCCATAGACATTAATATGGAGAAAGTATGCGCCCCCCACATCCACCTCCGGGGGCTTCACTGTCCTCATCTTCATCCATAGACATTAATATGGAGAAAGTATGTGCCCCCCACATCCACCTCCGGGGGCTTCACTGTCCTCCTCCTACACCCATAGACATTAATATGGAGAAAGTATGCTCCCCCCACATCCACCTCCGGGGGCTTCACTGTCCTCATCTTCATCCATAGACATTAATATGGAGAAAGTATGTGCCCCCCACATCCACCTCCGGGGGCTTCACTGTCCTCATCTACATCCATAGACATTAATATGGAGAAAGTATGTGCCCCCCACATCCACCTCCGGGGGCTTCACTGTCCTCATTTACATCCATAGACATTAATATAGAGAAAGTATGTGCCCCCCACATCCACCTCCGGGGGCTTCACTGTCCTCATCTACATCCATAGACATTAATATGGAGAAAGTATGTGCCCCCCACATCCACCTCCGGGGGCTTCACTGTCCTCATCTACATCCATAGACATTAATATGGAGAAAGTATGTGCCCCCCACATCCACCTCCGGCGGCTTCACTGTCCTCCTCTACATCCATAGACATTAATATGGAGAAAGTATGTGCCCCCCACATCCACCTCCGGGGGCTTCACTGTTCTCATCTTCATCCATAGACATTAATATGGAGAAAGTATGTGCCCCCCACATCCTCCTCCGGGGGGTTCACTGTCCTCATCTACATCCATAGACATTAATATGGAGAAAGTATGTGCCCCCCACATCCACCTCCAGGGGCTTCACTGTTCTCATCTACATCCATAGACATTAATATGGAGAAAGTATGTGCCCCCCACATCCACCTCCAGGGACTTCTCTGTCCTCATCTACATCCATAGACATTAATATGGAGAAAGTATGTGCCCCCCACATCCACCTCCGGGGGCTTCACTGTCCTTATCTACATCCATAGACATTATTATGGAGAAAGTATGTGCCCCCCACATCCACCTCCGGGGGCTTCACTGTCCTCATCTACATCAATAGACATTAATATGGAGAAAGTATGTGCCCCCCACATCCACCTCCGGGGGCTTCACTGTCCTCATCTACATCCATAGACATTAATATGGAGAAAGTATGTGCCCCCCACATCCACCTCTGGGGGCTTCACTGTCCTCATCTACATCCATAGACATTAATATGGAGAAAGTATGTGCCCCCCACATCCACCTCCGGGGGCTTCTCTGTCCTCATCTACATCAATAGACATTAATATGGAGAAAGTATGCGCCCCCCACATCCACCTCCGCGGGCTTCACTGTCCTCCTCTACATCCATAGACATTAATATGGAGAAAGTATGTGCCCCCCACATCCACCTCCGGGGGCTTCTCTGTCCTCATCTACATCCATAGACATTAATATGGAGAAAGTATGTGCCCCCCACATCCTCCTCCGGGGGCTTCACTGTCCTCATCTACATCCATAGACATTAATATGGAGAAAGTATGTGCCCCCCACATCCACCTCCGGGGGCTTCACTGTCCTCCTCTACATCCATAGACATTAATATGGAGAAAGTATGTGCCCCCCACATCCACCTCCGGGGGCTTCTCTGTCCTAATCTACATCAATAGACATTAATATGGAGAAAGTATGCGCACCCCACATCCACCTCCGGGGGCTTCACTGTCCTCATCTACATCCATAGACATTAATATGGAGAAAGTATGTGCCCCCCACATCCACCTCCGGGGGCTTCAGTGTCCTCCTCTACATCCATAGACATTAATATGGAGAAAGTATGTGCCCCCCACATCCTCCTCCGGGGGCTTCACTGTCCTCATCTACATCCATAGACATTAATATGGAGAAAGTATGTGCCCCCCACATCCACCTCCGGGGGCTTCTCTGTCCTCATCTACATCCATAGACATTAATATGGAGAAAGTATGTGCCCCCCACATCCTCCTCCGGGGGCTTCACTGTCCTCATCTACATCCATAGACATTAATATGGAGAAAGTATGTGCCCCCCACATCCACCTCCGGGGGCTTCACTGTCCTCCTCTACATCCATAGACATTAATATGGAGAAAGTATGTGCCCCCCACATCCTCCTCCGGGGGCTTCTCTGTCCTCATCTACATCCATAGACATTAATATGGAGAAAGTATGTGCCCCCCACATCCTCCTCCGGGGGCTTCAGTGTCCTCATCTACATCCATAGACATTAATATGGAGAAAGTATGTGCCCCCCACATCCACCTCCGGGGGCTTCAGTGTCCTCCTCTACATCCATAGACATTAATATGGAGAAAGTATGTGCCCCCCACATCCACCTCCGGTGGCTTCTCTGTCCTCATCTACATCCATAGACATTAATATGGAGAAAGTATGTGCCCCCCACATCCACCTCCAGGGGCTTCACTGTCCTCCTCTACATCCATCGACATTAATATGGAGAAAGTATGTGCCCCCCACATCCTCCTCCGGGGGCTTCTCTGTCCTCATCTACATCTATAGACATTAATATGGAGAAAGTATGCGCCCCCCACATCCACCTCCGGGGGCTTCACTGTCCTCATCTACATCCATAGACATTAATATAGAGAAAGTATGTGCCCCCCACATCCACCTCCGGGGGCTTCACTGTCCTCATCTACATCCATAGACATTAATATGGAGAAAGTATGTGCCCCCCACATCCACCTCAGGGGGCTTCACTGTCCTCATCTACATCCATAGACATTAATATGGAGGAAAGTATGTGCCCCCCACATCCTCCTCCGGGGGCTTCTCTGTCCTCCTCTACATCCATAGACATTAATATGGAGAAAGTATGTGCCCCCCACATCCACCTCCGGGGGCTTCACTGTCCTCATCTACATCCATAGACATTAATATGGAGAAAGTATGCGCCCCCCACATCCACCTCCGGGGGCTTCACTGTCCTCATCTACATCCATAGAAATTAATATGGAGAAAGTATGTGCCCCCCACATCCACCTCCGGGGGCTTCACTGTCCTCATCTACATCTATAGACATTAATATGGAGAAAGTATGTGCCCCCCACATCCACCTCAGGGGGCTTCACTGTCCTCATCTACATCCATAGACATTAATATAGAGAAAGTATGTGCCCCCCACATCCACCTCCGGGGGCTTCACTGTCCTCATCTACATCCATAGACATTAATATGGAGAAAGTATGTGCCCCCCACATCCACCTCAGGGGGCTTCACTGTCCTCATCTACACCCATAGACATTAATATGGAGAAAGTATGTGCCCCCCACATCCACCTCCGGGGGCTTCACTGTCCTCATCTACATCCATAGACATTAATATGGAGAAAGTATATGCCCCCCACATCCACCTCCGGGGGCTTCACTATCCTCATCTACATCCATAGACATTAATATGGAGGAAAGTATGTGCCCCCCACATCCTCCTCCGGGGGGCTTCACTGTCCTCATCTACATCCATAGACATTAATATGGAGGAAAGTATGTGCCCCCCACATCCACCTCCGGGGGCTTCACTGTCCTCCTCCTACACCCATAGACATTAATATGGAGAAAGTATGCGCCCCCCACATCCTCCTCCGGGGGCTTCACTGTCCTCATCTACATCCATAGACATTAATATGGAGAAAGTATGTGCCCCCCACATCCACCTCCGGGGGCTTCACTGTCCTCATCTACATCCATAGACATTAATATGGAGAAAGTATGTGCCCCCCCCCATCCACCTCCGGGGGCTTCACTGTCCTCATCTACACCCATAGACATTAATATGGAGAAAGTATGTGCCCCCCCCATCCACCTCCGGGGGCTTCACTGTCCTCCTCCTACACCGATAGACATTAATATGGAGAAAGTATGTGCCCCCCACATCCACCTCCGGGGGCTTCACTGTCCTCATCTACACCCATAGACATTAATATGGAGAAAGTATGTGCCCCCCCCATCCACCTCCGGGGGCTTCACTGTCCTCCTCCTACACCCATAGACATTAATATGTAGAAAGTATGTGCCCCCCAACATCCACCTCCGGGGGCTTCACTGTCCTCCTCCTACACCCATAGACATTAATATGGAGAAAGTATGTGTCCCCCACATCCACCTCCGGGGGCTTCACTGTCCTCATCTTCATCCATAGACATTAATATGGAGAAAGTATGTGCCCCCCACATCCTCCTCCGGGGGCTTCACTTTCCTCATCTACATCCATAGACATTAATATACAGAAAGTAAGTGCCCCCCACATCCACCTCCGGGGGCTTCTCTGTCCTCATCTACATCCATAGACATTAATATGGAGAAAGTATGTGCCCCCCACATCCACCTCCGGGGGCTTCTCTGTCCTCATCTACATCCATAGACATTAATATGGAGAAAGTATGTGCCCCCCAACATCCACCTCCGGGGGCTTCACTGTCCTCCTCCTACACCCATACACATTAATATGGAGAAAGTATGCGCCCCCCACATCCACCTCCGGGGGCTTCACTGTCCTCATCTACATCCATAGACATTAATATACAGAAAGTATGTGCCCCCCACATCCACCTCCGGGGGCTTCTCTGTCCTCATCTACATCCATAGACATTAATATGGAGAAAGTATGTGTCCCCCACATCCACCTCCAGGGGATTCACTGTCCTCATCTACATCCATAGACATTAATATGGAGAAAGTATGTGCCCCCCACATCCACCTCCAGGGGATTCACTGTCCTCATCTACATCCATAGACATTAATATGGAGAAAGTATGTGCCCCCCACATCCACCTCCAGGGGATTCACTGTCCTCATCTACATCCATAGACATTAATATGGAGAAAGTATGTGCCCCCCACATCCACCTCCAGGGGATTCACTGTCCTCATCTATATCCATAGACATTAATATGGAGAAAGTATGTGCCCCCCACATCCACCTCCGGGGGCTTCACTGTCCTCCTCCTACACCCATAGACATTAATATGGAGAAAGTATGCGCCTCCCACATCCACCTCCGGGGGCTTCACTGTCCTCATCTTCATCCATAGACATTAATATGGAGAAAGTATGTGCCCCCCACATCCTCCTCCGGGGGCTTCACTGTCCTCATCTACATCCATAGACATTAATATGGAGAAAGTATGTGCCCCCCACATCCACCTCCGGGGGCTTCACTGTCCTCATCTACATCCATAGACATTAATATGGAGGAAAGTATGTGCCCCCCACATCCTCCTTCGGGGGCTTCTCTGTCCTCCTCTACATCCATAGACATTAATATGGAGAAAGTATGCGCCCCCCACATCCTCCTCCGGGGGCTTCACTGTCCTCATCTACATCCATAGACATTAATATGGAGGAAAGTATGTGCCCCCCACATCCACCTCCGTTGGCTTCACTGTCCTCCTCCTACACCCATAGACATTAATATGGAGAAAGTATGCGCCCCCCACATCCACCTCCGGGGGCTTCACTGTCCTCATCTTCATCCATAGACATTAATATGGAGAAAGTATGTGCCCCCCACATCCACCTCCGGGGGCTTCACTGTCCTCATCTACATCCATAGACATTAATATGGAGGAAAGTATGTGCCCCCCACATCCTCCTTCGGGGGCTTCTCTGTCCTCCTCTACATCCATAGACATTAATATGGAGAAAGTATGCGCCCCCCACATCCTCCTCCGGGGGCTTCACTGTCCTCATCTACATCCATAGACATTAATATGGAGGAAAGTATGTGCCCCCCACATCCACCTCCGGGGGCTTCACTGTCCTCCTCCTACACCCATAGACATTAATATGGAGAAAGTATGCGCCCCCCACATCCACCTCCGGGGGCTTCACTGTCCTCATCTTCATCCATAGACATTAATATGGAGAAAGTATGTGCCCCCCACATCCACCTCCGGGGGCTTCACTGTCCTCCTCCTACACCCATAGACATTAATATGGAGAAAGTATGCTCCCCCCACATCCACCTCCGGGGGCTTCACTGTCCTCATCTTCATCCATAGACATTAATATGGAGAAAGTATGTGCCCCCCACATCCACCTCCGGGGGCTTCACTGTCCTCATCTACATCCATAGACATTAATATGGAGAAAGTATGTGCCCCCCACATCCACCTCCGGGGGCTTCACTGTCCTCATCTACATCCATAGACATTAATATAGAGAAAGTATGTGCCCCCCACATCCACCTCCGGGGGCTTCACTGTCCTCATCTACATCCATAGACATTAATATGGAGGAAAGTATGTGCCCCCCACATCCACCTCCGGGGGCTTCACTGTCCTCCTCCTACACCCATAGACATTAATATGGAGAAAGTATGCGCCCCCCACATCCACCTCCGGGGGCTTCACTGTCCTCATCTTCATCCATAGACATTAATATGGAGAAAGTATGTGCCCCCCACATCCACCTCCGGGGGCTTCACTGTCCTCCTCCTACACCCATAGACATTAATATGGAGAAAGTATGCTCCCCCCACATCCACCTCCGGGGGCTTCACTGTCCTCATCTTCATCCATAGACATTAATATGGAGAAAGTATGTGCCCCCCACATCCACCTCCGGGGGCTTCACTGTCCTCATCTACATCCATAGACATTAATATGGAGAAAGTATGTGCCCCCCACATCCACCTCCGGGGGCTTCACTGTCCTCATTTACATCCATAGACATTAATATAGAGAAAGTATGTGCCCCCCACATCCACCTCCGGGGGCTTCACTGTCCTCATCTACATCCATAGACATTAATATGGAGAAAGTATGTGCCCCCCACATCCACCTCCGGGGGCTTCACTGTCCTCATCTACATCCATAGACATTAATATGGAGAAAGTATGTGCCCCCCACATCCACCTCCGGCGGCTTCACTGTCCTCCTCTACATCCATAGACATTAATATGGAGAAAGTATGTGCCCCCCACATCCACCTCCGGGGGCTTCACTGTTCTCATCTTCATCCATAGACATTAATATGGAGAAAGTATGTGCCCCCCACATCCTCCTCCGGGGGGTTCACTGTCCTCATCTACATCCATAGACATTAATATGGAGAAAGTATGTGCCCCCCACATCCACCTCCAGGGGCTTCACTGTTCTCATCTACATCCATAGACATTAATATGGAGAAAGTATGTGCCCCCCACATCCACCTCCAGGGACTTCTCTGTCCTCATCTACATCCATAGACATTAATATGGAGAAAGTATGTGCCCCCCACATCCACCTCCGGGGGCTTCACTGTCCTTATCTACATCCATAGACATTATTATGGAGAAAGTATGTGCCCCCCACATCCACCTCCGGGGGCTTCACTGTCCTCATCTACATCAATAGACATTAATATGGAGAAAGTATGTGCCCCCCACATCCACCTCCGGGGGCTTCACTGTCCTCATCTACATCCATAGACATTAATATGGAGAAAGTATGTGCCCCCCACATCCACCTCTGGGGGCTTCACTGTCCTCATCTACATCCATAGACATTAATATGGAGAAAGTATGTGCCCCCCACATCCACCTCCGGGGGCTTCTCTGTCCTCATCTACATCAATAGACATTAATATGGAGAAAGTATGCGCCCCCCACATCCACCTCCGCGGGCTTCACTGTCCTCCTCTACATCCATAGACATTAATATGGAGAAAGTATGTGCCCCCCACATCCACCTCCGGGGGCTTCTCTGTCCTCATCTACATCCATAGACATTAATATGGAGAAAGTATGTGCCCCCCACATCCTCCTCCGGGGGCTTCACTGTCCTCATCTACATCCATAGACATTAATATGGAGAAAGTATGTGCCCCCCACATCCACCTCCGGGGGCTTCACTGTCCTCCTCTACATCCATAGACATTAATATGGAGAAAGTATGTGCCCCCCACATCCACCTCCGGGGGCTTCTCTGTCCTAATCTACATCAATAGACATTAATATGGAGAAAGTATGCGCACCCCACATCCACCTCCGGGGGCTTCACTGTCCTCATCTACATCCATAGACATTAATATGGAGAAAGTATGTGCCCCCCACATCCACCTCCGGGGGCTTCAGTGTCCTCCTCTACATCCATAGACATTAATATGGAGAAAGTATGTGCCCCCCACATCCTCCTCCGGGGGCTTCACTGTCCTCATCTACATCCATAGACATTAATATGGAGAAAGTATGTGCCCCCCACATCCACCTCCGGGGGCTTCTCTGTCCTCATCTACATCCATAGACATTAATATGGAGAAAGTATGTGCCCCCCACATCCTCCTCCGGGGGCTTCACTGTCCTCATCTACATCCATAGACATTAATATGGAGAAAGTATGTGCCCCCCACATCCACCTCCGGGGGCTTCACTGTCCTCCTCTACATCCATAGACATTAATATGGAGAAAGTATGTGCCCCCCACATCCTCCTCCGGGGGCTTCTCTGTCCTCATCTACATCCATAGACATTAATATGGAGAAAGTATGTGCCCCCCACATCCTCCTCCGGGGGCTTCAGTGTCCTCATCTACATCCATAGACATTAATATGGAGAAAGTATGTGCCCCCCACATCCACCTCCGGGGGCTTCAGTGTCCTCCTCTACATCCATAGACATTAATATGGAGAAAGTATGTGCCCCCCACATCCACCTCCGGTGGCTTCTCTGTCCTCATCTACATCCATAGACATTAATATGGAGAAAGTATGTGCCCCCCACATCCACCTCCAGGGGCTTCACTGTCCTCCTCTACATCCATCGACATTAATATGGAGAAAGTATGTGCCCCCCAAATCCTCCTCCGGGGGCTTCTCTGTCCTCATCTACATCTATAGACATTAATATGGAGAAAGTATGCGCCCCCCACATCCACCTCCGGGGGCTTCACTGTCCTCATCTACATCCATAGACATTAATATAGAGAAAGTATGTGCCCCCCACATCCACCTCCGGGGGCTTCACTGTCCTCATCTACATCCATAGACATTAATATGGAGAAAGTATGTGCCCCCCACATCCACCTCAGGGGGCTTCACTGTCCTCATCTACATCCATAGACATTAATATGGAGGAAAGTATGTGCCCCCCACATCCTCCTCCGGGGGCTTCTCTGTCCTCCTCTACATCCATAGACATTAATATGGAGAAAGTATGTGCCCCCCACATCCACCTCCGGGGGCTTCACTGTCCTCATCTACATCCATAGACATTAATATGGAGAAAGTATGCGCCCCCCACATCCACCTCCGGGGGCTTCACTGTCCTCATCTACATCCATAGAAATTAATATGGAGAAAGTATGTGCCCCCCACATCCACCTCCGGGGGCTTCACTGTCCTCATCTACATCTATAGACATTAATATGGAGAAAGTATGTGCCCCCCACATCCACCTCAGGGGGCTTCACTGTCCTCATTTACATCCATAGACATTAATATAGAGAAAGTATGTGCCCCCCACATCCACCTCCGGGGGCTTCACTGTCCTCATCTACATCCATAGACATTAATATGGAGAAAGTATGTGCCCCCCACATCCACCTCAGGGGGCTTCACTGTCCTCATCTACACCCATAGACATTAATATGGAGAAAGTATGTGCCCCCCACATCCACCTCCGGGGGCTTCACTGTCCTCATCTACATCCATAGACATTAATATGGAGAAAGTATATGCCCCCCACATCCACCTCCGGGGGCTTCACTATCCTCATCTACATCCATAGACATTAATATGGAGGAAAGTATGTGCCCCCCACATCCTCCTCCGGGGGGCTTCACTGTCCTCATCTACATCCATAGACATTAATATGGAGGAAAGTATGTGCCCCCCACATCCACCTCCGGGGGCTTCACTGTCCTCCTCCTACACCCATAGACATTAATATGGAGAAAGTATGCGCCCCCCACATCCTCCTCCGGGGGCTTCACTGTCCTCATCTACATCCATAGACATTAATATGGAGAAAGTATGTGCCCCCCACATCCACCTCCGGGGGCTTCACTGTCCTCATCTACATCCATAGACATTAATATGGAGAAAGTATGTGCCCCCCCCCATCCACCTCCGGTGGCTTCACTGTCCTCATCTACACCCATAGACATTAATATGGAGAAAGTATGTGCCCCCCCCATCCACCTCCGGGGGCTTCACTGTCCTCCTCCTACACCGATAGACATTAATATGGAGAAAGTATGTGCCCCCCACATCCACCTCCGGGGGCTTCACTGTCCTCATCTACACCCATAGACATTAATATGGAGAAAGTATGTGCCCCCCCCATCCACCTCCGGGGGCTTCACTGTCCTCCTCCTACACCCATAGACATTAATATGTAGAAAGTATGTGCCCCCCAACATCCACCTCCGGGGGCTTCACTGTCCTCCTCCTACACCCATAGACATTAATATGGAGAAAGTATGTGTCCCCCACATCCACCTCCGGGGGCTTCACTGTCCTCATCTTCATCCATAGACATTAATATGGAGAAAGTATGTGCCCCCCACATCCTCCTCCGGGGGCTTCACTTTCCTCATCTACATCCATAGACATTAATATACAGAAAGTATGTGCCCCCCACATCCACCTCCGGGGGCTTCTCTGTCCTCATCTACATCCATAGACATTAATATGGAGAAAGTATGTGCCCCCCACATCCACCTCCGGGGGCTTCTCTGTCCTCATCTACATCCATAGACATTAATATGGAGAAAGTATGTGCCCCCCAACATCCACCTCCGGGGGCTTCACTGTCCTCCTCCTACACCCATACACATTAATATGGAGAAAGTATGCGCCCCCCACATCCACCTCCGGGGGCTTCACTGTCCTCATCTACATCCATAGACATTAATATACAGAAAGTATGTGCCCCCCACATCCACCTCCGGGGGCTTCTCTGTCCTCATCTACATCCATAGACATTAATATGGAGAAAGTATGTGTCCCCCACATCCACCTCCAGGGGATTCACTGTCCTCATCTACATCCATAGACATTAATATGGAGAAAGTATGTGCCCCCCACATCCACCTCCAGGGGATTCACTGTCCTCATCTACATCCATAGACATTAATATGGAGAAAGTATGTGCCCCCCACATCCTCCTCCAGGGGATTCACTGTCCTCATCTACATCCATAGACATTAATATGGAGAAAGTATGTGCCCCCCACATCCACCTCCAGGGGATTCACTGTCCTCATCTATATCCATAGACATTAATATGGAGAAAGTATGTGCCCCCCACATCCACCTCCGGGGGCTTCACTGTCCTCCTCCTACACCCATAGACATTAATATGGAGAAAGTATGCGCCCCCCACATCCACCTCCGGGGGCTTCACTGTCCTCCTCCTACACCCATAGACATTAATATGGAGAAAGTATGTGCCCCCCACATCCACCTCCGGGGGCTTCACTGTCCTCATCTACATCCATAGACATTAATATGAAGAAAGTATGTGCCCCCCACATCCACCTCCGGGGGCTTCACTGTCCTCATCTACATCCATAGACATTAATCTGTAGAAAGTATGTGCCCCCCACATCCACCTCCGGGGGCTTCTCTGTCCTCATCTACATCCATAGACATTAATATGGAGAAAGTATGTGCACCCCACATCCACCTCCAGTGGATTCACTGTCCTCATCTACATCCATAGACATTAATATGGAGAAAGTATGTGCCCCCCACATCCACCTCCAGGCGATTCACTGTCCTCATCTACATCCATAGACATTAATATGGAGAAAGTATGTGCCCCCCACATCCACCTCCAGGCGATTCACTGTCCTCATCTACATCCATAGACATTAATATGGAGAAAGTATGTGCCCCCCACATCCACCTCCAGGGGATTCACTGTCCTCATCTACATCCATAGACATTAATATGGAGAAAGTATGTGCCCCCCACATCCACCTCCAGGGGATTCACTGTCCTCATCTACATCCATAGACATTAATATGGAGAAAGTACGTGCCCCCCACATCCACCTCCAGGGGATTCACTGTCCTCATCTACATCCATAGACATTAATATGGAGAAAGTATGTGCCCCCCACATCCACCTCCAGGCGATTCACTGTCCTCATCTACATCCATAGACATTAATATGGAGAAAGTATGTGCCCCCCACATCCACCTCCAGGCGATTCACTGTCCTCATCTACATCCATAGACATTAATATGGAGAAAGTATGTGCCCCCCACATCCACCTCCAGGCGATTCACTGTCCTCATCTACATCCATAGACATTAATATGGAGAAAGTATGTGCCCCCCACATCCACCTCCAGGGGATTCACTGTCCTCATCTACATCCATAGACATTAATATGGAGAAAGTATGTGCCCCCCACATCCACCTCCGGGGGCTTCACTGTCCTCATCTATATCAATAGACATTAATATGGAGAAAGTATGTGCCCCCCACATCCACCTCCGGGGGCTTCACTGTCCTCCTCCTACACCCATAGGCATTAATATGGAGAAAGTATGTGCCCCCCACATCCACCTCCGGGGGCTTCACTGTCCTCCTCCTACATCCATAGACATTAATATGGAGAAAGTATGTGCCCCCTACATTCACCTCCGGGGGCTTCTCTGTCCTCTGTCAACTCTGCGCTTAGTCATGGCGGGCAGATGAGGGTCTTCCTGAACTGTTCTTACAGAGCTGAAGCTACATTTGTCCACAATGTCTTGTACTGAAGATTTCCCATCATTGGAGCTGAGGGTCTGCGGCTGCCCCCTGGCAACAAGCCCATAGCATTCTCCTCCACCATCATCTGTATGTGAGAATCCTGCACATTACATGAAGGTGGGGGTCCTGGCTGGGTGTGTGGACTTCTGCTGTGAGGGCGCTACGACGGACTCCTCCATCAGGCGCAGAACACATCTCCTCCAGAGTCCAGTGGTGGCGGCTTTACACCACTCCATCTGACGCTTGGTATTGTGCTTGGTGATAAACGGCTTCATGCAGCTGCTCGGTCATGTAGCTCCCGTCAAGGGCGCAGTGTTTATACTAGAGGAGGTCTGGACTCTGCAGTTATGGGATCAGCAGAGCGCTGGTGACTTTTCTGCACTCTGCTCTTCAGCACTCGGCCCCCGCTCTGTAGCGTTACGGGGTCTCCACTTGGTGGCTAAGTTGCTGTGGTCCCCTTCACTTCTCAGTAATATCACTCACGGGAGACGGGGAGGGTTAAATATGAATGAATTTGTTACCCCGGTGACTCCTATTACTGGACTGCGCTGGTATCATGAGCTCTGCATCACCGTCCGGTCTGTCACATGGAAGTAATGGCAGATGATGTGTGAGGGGTGCAGAGGCTATACTACCAAGGGGTTGAGAGGGCGGGAAGTTATTTACCAGGGGCAATAATGAGGAAAATGTTATACAGTGGGAGCAGAAGGTTATACACCGGGGGAGTGGGAAAGGGGCCAGAGCTTATACATCAGGGGGCGAGGGGCCGGAGCTTATACATCAGGGGGCGAGGGGCCGGAGCTTATACATCAGGGGGCGAGGGGCCGGAGCCTATACATCAGGGGGCGAGGGGCCGGAGCTTATGCATCAGGGGGCGAGGGGCTGGAGCTTATTCATCAGGGGGCGAGGGGCCAGAGCTTATACATCAGGGGGCGAGGGGCCGGAGCTAGTACATCAGGGGGCGAGGGGCCGGAGCTAGTACATCAGGGGGCGAGGGGCTGGAGCTTATTCATCAGGGGGCGAGGGGCCAGAGCTTATACATCAGGGGGCGAGGGGCCGGAGCTAGTACATCAGGGGGCGAGGGGCTGGAGCTTATTCATCAGGGGGCGAGGGGCCGGAGCTTATTCATCAGGGGGCGAGGGGCCGGAGCCTATACATCAGGGGGCGAGGGGCCGGAGCTTTATACACTGGGAGCATTGGGGCCAGATGTGGAACACAAATGAAGTGATAGAGATGTTCCGCCCCATACTTTTCTCCATGTAGACTATGAGATGCCTATAGATACTAGGTGTAAAGGATGGATAGATAATAGACAGTAGAGTGGCTTCCGCAGCTGGTGAGATCAGTTTCTAGATGTGGTCGGTCACGTCCTCTCCGTGGTACAGAAATTCCTCAATAAATGTGCAGAGTCTCCGGTCTCGGTGCGTCACCTCCTCTAGGAGTTGTTAGTGTGGAGAGGTCATAGAATTATCCGTCTGTCTGATATTACGGCTGGTGACGGCACAGCCATCTGCAGACTCCGGTGGAGGAGCCTCAAGGTCATTCTAAGATGCCTCAAGGTTTTTCTATTAAACAATCACCGATGATCCAGAAATCTGATATGTAATACTATAGCCACAGCCGGCAAAATGGAGAACTCCATAAGTTGTCAGTGTGTCAGTTTCTACAGCAGCTTCGTATGGGATACGAATAATGCAGCCCACCCCGTACAGCAGGAAAATCCGAGCACTATGAATGAATAGTCAGTGGGTTGTTGGATGGTTGGTGTGTGGTCTTTGGTTGGTTTGGTCATGGGGTTGAAGGATGGTCAGTGAAGTTATGGATGATTGTTGGTTTATGGACAGTCATTGACGTTAAGGATGGTTGTTGGGGTTGTGAATGGTCAGTGGGTTGTTGGGTGGTCGGTTGTATTTTGGATAGTGGATTACGTTTTGAATGCTTGGTGAGGTTATGGATGATCAGTTGAATTATGGTTGACAGGTGGGGTTATGGATGATTGTTTAATTGATGGGGCGGAGAGGTGACCGCTGACCTCTCATATGTTTACCACTTTTAGGACTCCCGTATATGCAGGTGACCATTGAAGATGTCCACATTCATAGTGGAGAAACAGCCCAATTTGATGCTGTGATAGATGGGAGCCCTCCACTGACAGTAGCCTGGTATAAGGTAAGACCCCAGTGCCTGGAGCCCGGAATAAGGTAAGACCCCACTGCCTGGAGCCCGTCTCTGACGATTTTGTGAATTCAGGAGAACAATCTGTTGAAAGAAAGTGACAGAATCCAGACGGAGCGAGTGGAGCGGAAATATTCCCTGATCATAAGTCAGACGGAGGCTGGAGATGGCGGCGTGTACACGTGTGTTGCCCACAACTGTGCTGGGGAAGTGTCCTGCAAGGCCGAGCTCGTCCTGGAGACAGGTAATTACCCCAGAAAGTGAGCAGTGCCGTTATTTGTATACAGCCCCCCTGCTATCCTGCCAGGTTTCATCATACTCTCTATAGAGAAAAGTGTCGGACCACACGACCTCATCACTGAATACTGAGGTCTCCTTAAGGGCTCATTCGCAAGAGACTAAACCTGGCACTGCCGCCGCCACTCGGACCGGAGCGTGCGGCTACATGTATTTCTATGCAGCTACATGTATTTCTATGCAGCCGGCGATAGTGCCCCGGTTTCCATGCCAGAGACTCGCACGAGAATTGCAAGTGAGTATGAGCCCTGAGGCCTAATTTCCTTTGTGTATAGAATCCGGACCCTCGCCCCCCCCACTGTGTATAACGTCTGATCACTTGTCCCCTGATGTATAATATCCGGCCCCTCGTCATCTCCCTTTACTGACATCTGACAGAAGATTGAGTGAAGGGAAATCTTCATCTTCAGCACAAGACATTGTGGACAATTGTAGCTTCAGCTTTATGGCAACAGTTTGGGGAAGACCCTTATCTGTCCCCCATAACTGTGCCCAGTGCAAATAGGGGACAGAGAAGCCCCGGAGGTGGATGTGGGGGGCACATACTTTCTCCATATTAATGTCTATGGATGTAGATGAGGACAGTGAAGCCCCCGGAGGTGGATGTGGGGGGCACATACTTTCTCCATATTAATGTCTATGGATGTAGATGAGGACAGTGAAGCCCCCGGAGGTGGATGTGGGGGGCGCATACTTTCTCCATATTAATGTCTATGGATGTAGATGAGGACAGTGAAGCCCCCGGAGGTGGATGTGGGGGGCACATACTTTCTCTATATTAATGTCTATGGATGTAGATGAGGACAGTGAAGCCCCCGGAGGTGGATGTGGGGGGCACATACTTTCTCCATATTAATGTCTATGGATGTAGATGAGGACAGTGAAGTCCCCGGAGGTGGATGTGGGGGGCACATACGTTCCTCCATATTAATGTCTATGGATGTAGATGAGGACAGTGAAGCCCCCGGAGGTGGATGTGGGGGGCACATACTTTCTCCATATTAATGTCTATGGATGTAGAGGAGGACAGTGAAGCCACCCGGAGGAGGATGTGGGGGGCACATACTTTCTCCATATTAATGTCTATGGATGTAGATGAGGACAGTGAAGCCCCCGGAGGTGGATGTGGGGGGCACATCCGCCATATTGAGAGGTGTTGGCCCCCTTCTTCTCCTGCAGTGTTACATTGTGGATTACGGGGGAGTCTCATCATCCTCAGATCCTCCGGCAACAATGATAATGGGGGAGGGGAGGTGACATTTCAGTGACAGGAGCTTTTCTTCTTTCTAGATGAGGAGACACAGCCGTTGCTCAGGAGGCGGAAGCTGAAATCTTTCTTCGAGGTTAAGGAGGAGATTGGGAGGTAGGAGAAATGTTCTGATTGTGACGATATTCTCCTCGCTGTCACCGTAAATTTCTCCCAGTACAGAAAACAGATGGCTGATACCAGAGAACACAGACCCAGCACATCTTCTCAGTGTCACAGTGTTACTGACCAGTGGGACTCGACCCGATGATTGGTTGGTCACCAAACGGCACAACACACCAGGGAACACCAGGGAAACTATAACAACAGTGGGCCTTGTCGATAGGGAACGGGGGAATGGACACCTTCTGCACTCACCTGAGGATGGGCCCTGATCTCACGTACCTATGTGGGTTCTTTCACCCCGTCGCCGAGCAGGATACCTAATCCCTCAGTTGCCCTGCTTTTATCCCTAAGTAGGGGACTGGCAGGTGAGAGCACTGGTCCCACCGTTGCACTAAGACAACACACAGGGGGAAGTGACAGACACCAAAGGGACAAGGTAACTAAAGTACAGCACTTAGCTTATATGCACCGCTGCAAAGCTCCACACCGCAGATATCAACAGCAACAGGACTCTTAACACCAGATGTGGCTGACACCAGAGAGCTGCTTCTGCTAGGCTGCTCTCTAGAAAGGACCTGTGTCACCAACAGTCAGCTGATGCATCAGGTGACCTTTTAAAGGATGTAGGAGAGGTCACCAGCAACATCAGCTGAATCAGCAGCACTGCAGTAACACCAGCTGCCAGCAGGGAAAAACTGCATTTAACCCCCGCTGCCCTGAAAGGAAAAAAGTTTTAATGTGAGTGGAACCGGAGCTGTCACAAATCCAAAAATGGATCAATACACTCAGCTAGGTATAATAGAGTGTGAAAGTCTCCATTACACCCAGAATAGTGAGTGGAACCAGAGCTGCCACAAATCCAAAAATGGATCGTGACAGTACCCCCCCCCCCCTTTCAATGAGAGGCCTCTGGACCCTCAACACTGGACCTCACCAGAAAACAACCTACGGTGAGGACGCCTCGATCCACCAGAGTTCACCTCGACGGTCACTTGACTCTCAGGTTTATGGCAAACGTAGACTGATGGAAGTGACAACAATGCATGATCCGGAGGCGCCACAAATCTCCAGAGCGCCGACCTGGGGAATGAGTTGTGTATGGGCATTACTGGGGGTAACTCCAGCTGGTAAGTCCCCAGGCCGAGAATGGCCGACACCTGATACGGCCTGATCACCTGAGAACTCCTGACCCCAGCAGCACACTTCCACCGGATGTTTTTGGTGGACACCCATACGTACGCATTCATACACAAGTCCGGACCTGAACTGTTGTGAGTTCATTTTCCCCTTCACCGTTGAGGTCTGATGAACTCCCTCTTCTGGTGAAGGAGGGTAGTGAGGCTGATTGCCAGGCACCTGGGCAGGATGATGATGACTGGGTGACGGGAGTTACTGACTGGATATAAGGCAGCCGACGCCCTTCTGCCTTGCTGGTGATCTCTCTGAGGGATTCTAGGAGACCAGTCTGATTCCTGCTCCTCAAAAGCTAAGTTTTCTGCTCTACTTTTTGCATTTGTGTTTTGGTTTTGTTTTGCATTGTTTTCCTTGATTTCTGCCATTCCCTGCTGGGGTGAGCTGAATTCCTTTTTGCTCTGTCTTCAGAAAATACCTGAGTGCTGATATAGTCTTTTTGAGGCCTAGCATCTTCAGGGCTTTTTTTCCCTATCAGCTGTTGGCTCTTGTTTTGATAGGGTTTTGGCAGATTACAGACAGCAGCTTTCCTATCCTGTCCTATTTAGTTAGCTTGGGCCCCATCATTTGCTCAGCCTGTCTTTCTATCTGTGTGAGTGTTTTTTCATCTTGCTTCACCGTCATTATATGTTGGGGGTTGCCTATTGCTTTGAGGTCTGCTCTGGGGCAGTTTAGATTTCCCTTTCTGTCTTTAGGCTATGTAGTTCTCCGGCTGTGATCGATGTGTTTTTTGGGGATCGGTCTAAATTTTTGAATTTCAAAAATAATTGTAAATTATTTTTTGTCTTGAAGCCTAACTCGTCAGGGAGCTCCGCGCAGCAGGTTAAAATTGTCATATCTTTGCTGCGTGGCGATCCCCAGAATGGGGCGTTTTCTTTTAATCCAGATGGTCCTATTCTGACTAATGTGAATGCATTTTTTCAAGCCTTGGGGTTGTTGTATGACAAACCTAATGGTATTGATCAGGCTGAAAAGACCCTGTTGGCATTGAGCCAGGGTCGTGATTCTGCAGAACTGTACTGTCAAAAATTCCGAAAGTGGGCGGTCCTTACTACCTGGAATGATAATGCCTTGGCAGCTCTCTTTCGGAAGGGTTTGTCAGAAGCCGTAAAAGATACTATGGTGGGATTTCCTGTTCCCTCTAGTCTTGACGATTCTATGTCATTAGCCATTCAGGTTGATCGGCGTTTACGTGAACGCAGGACTGCACGAGAGGTGTTGTCACCTGTTGAAAAAATGTCTGAACCTATGCAATGTGATAGAGTTTTGTCCAGGGAGCAACGTCAGGAGTTCAGAAGGCGTAATAAGCTGTGTTTTTTTGTGGAGATGCCTCGCATATTATTTCTGTCTGTCCTAAACGAGAGAAACGTTTTGCACACACGTTTTCTGTGGGTGGTGTTCAACCTAAGTTTCTTCTGGCAATTACTCTGATCTGCTCCCTGTCCACATTTTCCGCCAAGGCTTTTGTGGATTCGGGAGCAGCCCTGAACCTAATGGACTTGGATTTTGCTAAACGTTGTGGATTTCCTATGACACCTCTGCAGACGCCTATCCCTTTGAGGGGGATTGATGTTACTCCTTTGGCGAAAAATAAACCTCAGTTTTGGACCCAGGTGGTAATGCGGGTCGCCCCAGACCATCAAGAAAATTGCAGATTTTTGGTGTTGCATAATTTGCATGATACCATTGTTCTGGGGTTTCCCTGGTTGCAAATTCATAATCCAGTTTTGGATTGGAAATCTGTGTCTGTGGTGAGTTGGGGTTGTCGGTGTGCCCTTAGTGAGGCTCCGTTTTTTTCCACCTCTCCTCAGTCGCATGATGTTCCTGACTATTTGGCAGATTTTTATGATGTATTTAGTGAGAATGAGTCTGCGTCTTTGCCTCCTCATAGGAGTTATGATTGTGCAATTGAACTGAGCCCGTGGTGTAAATTTCCCAGGGGTTGGCTCTTCAATTTATCTGTACCCGAGCACGAGGCTATGCGGTCCTATATTAAGGAGGCGTTGGAGAAGGGTCATATTAGACCATCCTCTTCACCCTTAGGTGCTGGGTTTTTTTTTGTGGCCAAAAAGGATGGTTCATTAAGGCCTTGTATTGATTATCGTGCCCTCAACAAAATTACTGTTAAATATCAGTATCCGTTACCCCTGATTTCAAATCTATTCTCCAGAGTTAAAGGTGCTTGCTGGTTTACCAAGCTTGACCTCAGGGGGGCATATAATCTTATCCGCATTAAGCATGGGGATGAATGGAAGACGGCGTTTAATACTCCGGAGGGACATTTTGAGTACCTGGTGATGCCTTTTGGGCTCACTAATGCACCTTCTGTCTTCCAGTGCTTCATGAACGATATTTTCCGAGACTTTGTGGATAAATTTTTGATTATCTATCTGGATGATATTTTGATCTTCTCCAAGGATTGGGATTCTCATGTGGAACATGTTCGGACGGTGTTCCGGATCTTGAGGGAGAATTCCCTGTATGTCAAGGGATCGAAATGCCTTTTTGGGGTACAGAGGATTTCTTTTTTGGGATTTATTTTGTCTCCGTCAACTATTGAAATGGACCCGGCCAAGGTACAGGCCATTTATGATTGGGTTCAGCCCACTTCTTTGAAGGCCCTCCAGAAGTTTTTGGGTTTTGCTAATTTTTATCGGAAATTTATAGTCAAATTTTCTAGTATTGCCAAGCCATTGACTGATCTGACTAAGAAGGGTGCTGATGTGTTGAATTGGTCTCCGGAGGCTGTTTCTTCCTTTCAGGAGCTGAAGCGAAGATTCTCTTTTGCCCCGGTTTTGCGGCAACCTGATGTCTCACTCCCGTTCCAGGTAGAGGTGGATGCTTCTGAGATTGGTGCAGGAGCTGTTTTGTCCCAAAAGGATCCTGTAACATCTAAAATGAATCCCTATGCTTTCTTTTCCCGAAAGATCTCTCCATCTGAACGTAACTATGATGTGGGGAATCGGGAACTGTTAGCCATGAAATGGGCATTTGAGGAGTGAAGACATTGGTTGGAGGGAGCTAAACATCAAGTCGTGGTCCTCACTGACCACAAGAATTTGATTTACCTGGAGTCGGCCAAACGCTTGAACCCTAGACAGGCTAGGTGGGCCTTGTTTTTTTACACGTTTTGATTTTGTGGTCTCTTTTCTTCCTGGCACTAAGAATGTCAAGGCTGACGCTCTCTCTAGGAGCAACTTTGCTGATTCTCCTGTGGTGACCAAGCCTGCTACCATCTTAGGCGAAGGGGTAGTTCTTTCTGCCATCTCGCCCGATTTGAGACATGCTCTGGCAGAGTTCCAAGAGGACAAACCTGAGCGTTGTCCCAGTGGAAAGTTGTATGTTCCTGACCAGTGGAAGAAGAGAGTGATGTCTGAAGTTCATTGCTCTACATTGGCTGGTCATCCAGGTATTTTTGGTACTAGAGATCTGGTGAGTCGGTCTTTTTGGTGGCCCGCCTTGTCTCGTGATGTCAGGAATTTTGTGCAGTCCTGTGGGACTTGCTCCCGGTCTAAACCTTGTTCTCGCTCTAGTGGGTTGTTGATGCCTTTGCCAGTTCCCAGGAGGCCATGGACCCATATTTCAATGGATTTCATCTCTGATATGCCTGTCTCTCAGAGAATGACTGTTATTTGGGTGATTTGTGATAGGTTCTCTAAGATGGTTCATCTTGTACCACTCCCTAAGTTGCCATCTTCCTCAGAGTTGGTGCCCTTGTTTTTGCAACAGGTGGTTCGCTTGCACGGGATTCCTGAGAACATTGTATCTGACAGAGGAGTTCAGTTTGTGTCTAGATTTTGGAGGACTTTCTGCTCCAAGCTGGGAATTCAGTTGTCCTTCTCCTCTGCTTTTCACCCTCAGACCAATGGGCAGACGGAGAGAACAAACCAGACCTTGGAGTTGTATTTGAGATGTTTTATTTCCGCTGATCAGGATGATTGGGTTTCATTTTTGCCCTTGGCCGAATTTGCTTTAAATAATAGAGCTAGTTCTGCCACTTTGATGTCACCTTTTTTTTGTAACTTTGGGTTTCATCCTCGATTTTCTTCAGGGCAGGTGGAGCCTTCTGCCTGCCCAGGTGTTGACGCTGTGGTGGAGAGAATGCACCAGATCTGGGACCAAGTGGTGGATAAGTTATCTCTCTCCCCGGAAAAGGCCCAGCGGTTTTCCAACCGACATAGGACCATTAGTCCCCAGTTTAAGATTGGTGATATGGTGTGGTTATCATCAAAAAATATTACTATGAAGGTGGCTTCTCCTAAGTTTAAGCCTAGATTTATTGGACCTTACAAGATTTTGGAGATTATTAATCCGGTCTCTTTTCGTTTGGCTCTTCCTGTTACATTTAAAATCCACAATGTGTTTCATAAGTCCTTGTTGAAGAGGTTTGTTGAACCAGTAGTTCCTGGGGTGACACCTCCGGACCCTGTATTGGTTGAAGGTAACATGGAATATGAGGTAGAGAAGATACTGGATTCCCGTCTGGCTAGACGGAGACTCCAGTATTTGGTTAAGTGGAAGGGTTATGGTCAGGAGGATAATTCCTGGGTCTCTGCCTCTGATATTCATGCCAAAAGATTGATGCGTGCCTTTCATCGGGCTCACCCTGATCGCCCTGGTGGCGTGGATGAGGGTTCGGTGACCCCTCCTCAAGGGGGAGGTACTGTTGTGAGTTCATTTTCCCCTTCACCGTTGAGGTCTGAAGAACTCCCTCTTCTGGTGAAGGAGGGTAGTGAGGCTGATTGCCAGGCACCTGGGCAGGATGATGATGACTGGGTGACGGGAGTTACTGACTGGATATAAGGCAGCCGACGCCCTTCTGCCTTGCTGGTGATCTCACTGAGGGATTCTAGGAGACCAGTCTGATTCCTGCTCCTCAAAAGCTAAGTTTTCTGCTCTACTTTTTGCATTTGTGTTTTGGTTTTGTTTTGCATTGTTTTCCTTGATTTCTGCCATTCCCTGCTGGGGTGAGCTGAATTCCTTTTTGCTCTGTCTTCAGAAAATACCTGAGTGCTGATATAGTCTTTTTGAGGCCTAGCGTCTTCAGGGCTTTTTTCCCTATCAGCTGTTGGCTCTTGTTTTGATAGGGTTTTAGTGGATTACAGACAGCAGCTTTCCTATCCTGTCCTATCTAGTTAGCTTGGGCCCCATCATTTGCTCAGCCTATCTTTCTATCTGTGTGAGTGTTTTTTCATCTTGCTTCACCGTCATTATATGTTGGGGGCTGCCTATTGCTTTGGGGTCTGCTCTGGGGCAGTTTAGATTTCCCTTTCTGTCTTTAGGCTATGTAGTTCTCCGGCTGTGATCGAGGGGTCTAGGGCACCGTACGAACCCCCCACGGCTACTGCTAGTTGTTGTTGATAGGTTCAGGGGTCTGCAATCCGATAGCTGCCAACTTCTCTGGTTTTCTGGACTTAGCTAGTATTTCTGTTTTTGCCTCCTACGGTGACTCATTCATAACACTGAACGTTTATTGCCACGCGTACGTTTGCCACTAGATAGTGCACTCTTACAAGAGCTGACAACAGAGGCGTCCCCCTGTGTCGTCACACTATGCTCAGAGGGAACCACCACCCTCCCCTGACCCCTCGTCCTAAGAGGACCCTGACACTCAGGGTTAGCTTGTGGTGAGGGTTGAGACTTGCCCCTACTCCCTGGCAGAACCTCACACGACTGATCCCAGCCGACTACTTCCCTAGAGTGCCAATCTATCATCGTGTTGTGTCTTTTCATCCAAAGGAGGCCTAAAACGATGGGTGTTGGCATTCCCCCCAAGACGTAGCATGACAGGGACTCTTCATGATGAGTCCCTATATGCAGGTGTATAACATCTATGACTTGGGTCACCCTCCCCTGGCTGAGTGGGACAGAGTCAATGGCCTGGACGCTTAGGGGTCTCGCTAGCTTCCTACTCCTAAGGCCATGGGTCTGGACAAAGTGAGCATCCACCAGACTGACTCCTGCTCCACTGTCCACAAGCATCGGTATACCCTCGGTTACCCCGCCACCGCAGCAGGTAAGGTACAATAAGGGGAAAAAAATGAAGGAAATATACACTCCCTAGCCGCCTCCCTCCACACGACCAGGGGGACGTGGCATTTTAGATGGTGCAGGTACTTAGGCGCAAGCTGGGCAGACATTGATAAAATGTCCGGTCTGCCCACAGTAGAAACATGCCCCCACACCACGACGAATCGCAGGCAACCCCGTTTGAGAAGCAACTCCTCCCATCTGCATGAGTTCATCCTCCTGCATCGGTGTGTCCTCCTCCCCAGCAAGGACAACAGGGGGCACATTTGGTGCATGCCTCTCCCTCAAGAGTCTATCCTCCTGGATGGCAAGGGACATGGCGGCCTCCAACGATCAGCCCTGCTCTTAGCTCTAAGTAGGGAACTGGCAGGTGAGAGCACTGGTCCCACCGCTGCACTTAGACAACACACAGGGGGAAGTGACAGACACCAAAGGGACAAGGTAACTGAAGTACAGCACTTAGCTTATATGCACCGCTGCAAAGCTCCACACCGCAGATATCAACAGCAACAGGACTCTTAGCACCAGACGTGGCTGACACCAGAGAGCTGCTTCTGCTAGGCTGCTCTCCAGAAAGGACCTGTCTCACCAACAGTCAGCTGATGCATCAGGTGACCTTTCAAAGGATGTGAGAGAGGTCACCAGCAACATCAGCTGACCCAGCAGCACTGCAGTAACACCAGCGGGGAAAAACTGCATTTAACCCCCGCTGGCCAGAAAGGAAAAAAGTTTTAATGTGAGTGGAGCCAGAGCTGCCACAAATCCAAAAATGGATCAATACACTCAGCTAGTGATAATAGAGTGTGAAAGCCTCCATTACACCCAGAATACCAAAGGTCAACTCACCCCTGTATACTATTAGGTCCTGTCCTCAAGTCACCACCAGAGCTGCAGTCACCATTCTGCTGTTACATCATGTCTTATCCTCCAGTCGCCTCCAGAGCTGCAGTCACTATTCTGCTGTTACATCATGTCTTATCCTCCAGTCACCTCTAGAGCTGTACTTACAATACTGCTGTTCTGTTAGCTCTCAGGAGCTTCCCCTGTGGCGGTGCAGGTTTGGAAGCTGCTGAGTTGTTGACCACCTGTCATCGCTGTTATCTATCACAGGCAACAGAAGAATTGTGACTGCAGCTCTGGAAGTGACTGGAGAGGTGATGTAGTGCTGGATTCCGGGGTGGACCTTTTGCCCACGGTTGTATTTGCTCTCTTTTATTTTCTTTCGTGTATTTGATTTGCGCCTTATCTGTGCTCGCGCCTCTTTCTTCTCCGCCCTTGTTTGGGGCTTGTGTTTTGACCCCTCTCCCTCTACAGGGATTATTTGATGCCTTAAAGGGAATCTGTCACCGGAAGCTGGCGGCCTATGTAAATGCTCTGTGTCCGGTCTGAAGGGCGGTGTTTCTTCTTTCTCCACCCCATCCGTGGCCGCCGTCCGCGATCTTTGCCGGTATTAGAGAAGTTCAACTTCATAGTTCGCGCGTGCGCAAAGTAATCTTGCTTCACGCATGCACAGTATGCTTTGCCCAACTGCGGGCAAAGCTGAAAATCATGACAAGCATCGGGGAAGAAGCACTGTTCCCGTGCGGCAGGTGCTGAAGCGGGCTTACTGTAGGACTTTACCCCGGCGGCCGTCCGTGTGGTACTGATGCGGTACACGGATGGCACACGTAGTACACACAAGGACACTGGAATTAAACGGGCGTGTGAAAGAGGCCTTATAAAGCGCAGAACGAGTCCAGACAGAAGCGGCGCATGTGCAGAAATACTGATCCGCGGAAGAAAATTCCACGGATAACCAGAGAACAACGAAAAGTGACCAAAAACCACAAATGCTGATTCAGGGCCCAAATCTATAAACAGATAATGGTCCTCACCCCTCCTGTCAGCCCACGGGAAAGGGACCTGCTGAGCACTGTTTCTTCAGCCCCACAGCAGTCATCTCAGCCCTCACACTCTTGCTCACTGATCCTACTCATCTAAGTCTTGGCGTTCTTCCTGCTACTCAATTCAGTATTGGAGCTTATGCTCACTTAACCTCCTCATTTCAGTCCTGGTGGTCCTGCTGACTGACTGCCCTCACCTCTCTCTTGGGGCTCTTGCTCACTTAACCTCCTCATTTCAATCCTGGTGCTCCTGCTAACTGACTGCCCTCACCTCTCTCTCGGGGCTTTTGCTTACTGACCCTCCTCTGCTTATACTTATAGTTTTTTTTGTCACTTTTACTCCTGTATTATGTCCCTGAAATTTTTGTCACTGATACTTCTCACCTTAATCTTACTCACTTTATTTTCCTGACTCCCCTAATCTTAGTCATGCAGCTTTTGCTCACGGATCCTCACAATCAAAGCCCTTGAGCTTTTCTCCATGCATCTTCCTCACCTCAGTCCTAGAGCTCTTACTCACTGGTACTCCCTAACCCTGCCTTCATAGTCTTGTACACTGACTGATTGCTCCTCAGACATGAAGCTCTGGCTCACTGAGTCATCTTAGGTCATTCAATGAAATTTTCCTCACTGATCTCTTATCTCACTCCTAAAGCTCTTACTCACTAATCTTCCTCAACTCATCCTTGAAGTTCTTGCTCGCTGACCCTCCGCACTTCAGTTTTGAAACTCTCGCTTGTAGGACCAACATTTAGTACTGGCATACTATGTCACTAATTCCGGGGTCACACTAGCGTTGGATGTTATATGCTAATGACCCTCGGCTCCAGCTCTACTGCATGCGGCTCCAGCTCTGCTGCATGGGGCTCCTGCTCTGCTGCCAGCGGCTCCTGCTCTGCTGCCGGCGGCTCCTGCTCTGCTGCCGGCGGCTCCTGCTCTGCTGCCGGCGGCTCCTGATCTGCTGCGGGCGGCTCCTGATCTGCTGCGGGCGGCTCCTGATCTGCTGCCTGAGGCTCCTGCTCTCCTGCCTGAGGCTCCTGCTCTCCTGCCTGAGGCTCCTGCTCTGCTGCAGGCGGCCCCTGCTCTTCTGCAGACGGCTCCTGCTCTGCTGCGAGCGGCTTTTGCTATGGTGCGGGCGGCTCCTGCTCTGCTCATTTTCTCCTTCACCTTTGATGTCCGATGAACTCCCTCTGCTGGTGAAAGGAGGTAGTGAAACTGATTTGGATGGGAAAAACCTGTCATCTGAACAGGTGGAGTGTGATTGGACATCCGGAATCTGAGTGGATATAAGGCCGCCGACGCCCTGCTGGGTTGCTGGTGATCCTCTCTGCTCTGAGCTCTGGCCTCCAGTTTAGTCCTGTCTACTAAAGCTAAGTTTTTGCTCTGCTATTGTTCCATGAGATTTTGTCTGTTTACTTAGTGATTGTGTTCATCCAGCCCTGGCTAGGGACTGGCTGAACTCCATTTTTGTCTTTGATCAGTTGATCTCTTTGCTCTGTTTTCAGAATATACCTGAGTGCTGATATAGTGATTTTGAAGTCTAGTGACTTCAGGGCCTTTTCTATCAGACGTGTTGGACATTATTTTTGGCAGGGTTTTTGCGTGATTGCAGACAGTTGCTTTTCTTTCCTGTCCTATCTAGTTAGTTGGGCCCCATCGTTTGCTCAGCCTGTCTTTCTGTCTGTGTTTGTGTTTTCATCTGTTTTCACCATCAATACATGTTGGGGGCTGTCTATTGCTTTGGGGTCTGCTCTGGGGCAGTTTAGATTTCCCCTTTCTTTCTTTAGGTTTATTTAGTTCTCCGGCTGTGAACGAGGTGTCTAGGACCACCGTAGGAACACCCCACGGCTACTGCTAGTTGTTGTGAATAGGATCAGGGATCTGCAATCAGCTAGCTACCAACCTCTCCGGTTTTCTGGACTTAGCTTGTATTTTTGTTTTTTCCTCCTCCGGTGACTCATTCATAGCAGCTCCTGCTCTGCTGCGGGCGGCTCCTGCTCTGCTGCGGGCGGCTCCTGCTCTGCTGCGGGCGGCTCCTGCTCTGCTGCGGGCGGCTCCTGCTCTGCTGCGGGCGGGAGCCGAGTGTCATGTGATTGTGCTCCATTTTCTCGCACAGATTGGATCAGATCACAGCTGTGGAGGAGGCGGAGAAAGTAATGTCTCCATCTCCTCCGCTGTCGGCGTATATATCGCACATCACTCGGGTGATATGTGAGTGCCGTGCCTTGTGTCATTGGCTTATATGGGTGCTAGTGAGCCGAGACTCGGCCAATATACACAGCAGATCTCCCCATGCGCTGCTGCGCTCTGCCCCATAGGTGAACACTGGTCCGAGTGCTGTGAGGCTTTATCATCCGGATTCCTCTCTAGTGTGACCCCGGCCTTACAGTCTTTCCTAGAACTCTTGCTCACTGACCAGCCTCACCTTAGTGGTGGGACTCTTGCTCACTGACCAGCCTCACCTTAGTGGTGGGACTCTTGCTCACTGACCAGCCTCACCTTAGTGGTGGGACTCTTGCTCACTGACCAGCCTCACCTTAGTGGTGGGACTCTTGCTCACTGACCAGCCTCACCTTAGTGGTGGGACTCTTGCTCACTGACCAGCCTCACCTTAGTGGTGGGACTCTTGCTCACCGTTCCTCCTAATTGCTTCCTTTCTTGTTTTCAGAGGATCATTTGGTTTTGTAAAACGAGTTGTGCACAAAGGAAACGGAGCCACATGTGCAGCCAAATTCATCCCGCTGAGGAGCAAGAGCCGGCAGCAGGCGTACCGCGAGCGCGACGTCTTATCCAAGGTGTCACATCAACGCATCACCGCGCTCCTCGACGCCTTTGAAACTAAAAAGACATTAATTCTCATCATGGAGAGGTATCCTTTACCGGAGAGGTGGGGCGGCGGCGTGTGCTGCACTGCTGTGTCCATGGGTCAATGTACTAGTGTCTGTGCGTCCATTTCTGGCCGTCCGTTCCCGTGTGTGTCCGTAACTCTGCGGCCCTGTTCGTGTCTAAGGGTCTGTACTTCTGCTTCTCGCATCGGTGTCTCCATGTCCGTGTCTGTCTGTCTTTGCATTGCTGTCTACAGTGGGACATACAGGTGGTACTGTGCAGTATATATATACAGGATATAGAGGTGGTACTGTGCAGTATATATATACAGGATATAGAGGTGGTACTGTGCAGTGTATATATATATATATATAGGATATAGAGGTGGTACTGTGCAGTGTATATATACAGGATATAGAGGTGGTACTGTGCAGTGTATATATATAGGATATAGAGGTGGTACTGTGCAGTGTATATATATAGGATATAGAGGTGGTGCTGTGCAGTATATATATATATAGGATATAGAGGTGGTACTGTGCAGTATATATATACAGGATATAGAGGTGGTACTGTGCAGTATATATATACAGGATATAGAGGTGGTACTGTGCAGTGTATATATATAGGATATAGAGGTGGTACTGTGCAGTGTATATATATATATAGGATATAGAGGTGGTACTGTGCAGTGTATATATATATATATATATAGGATATAGAGGTGGTACTGTGCAGTGTATATATATATAGGATATAGAGGTGGTACTGTGCAGTGTATATATATATAGGATATAGAGGTGGTACTGTGCAGTGTATATATACAGGATATAGAGGTGGTACTGTGCAGTGTATATATATAGGATATAGAGGTGGTACTGTGCAGTGTATATATATAGGATATAGAGGTGGTGCTGTGCAGTATATATATATATATATATAGGATATAGAGGTGGTACTGTGCAGTGTATATATATAGGATATAGAGGTGGTACTGTGCAGTGTATATATACAGGATATAGAGGTGGTACTGTGCAGTGTATATATATAGGATATAGAGGTGGTACTGTGCAGTGTATATATATATAGGATATAGAGGTGGTACTGTGCAGTGTATATATATATAGGATATAGAGGTGGTACTGTGCAGTGTATATATATATATATATAGGATATAGAGGTGGTACTGTGCAGTGTATATATATATAGGATATAGAGGTGGTACTGTGCAGTGTATATATATATAGGATATAGAGGTGGTACTGTGCAGTGTATATATATATAGGATATAGAGGTGGTACTGTGCAGTGTATATATATACAGGATATAGAGGTGGTACTGTGCAGTGTATATATATACAGGATATAGAGGTGGTGCTGTGCAGTATATATATACAGGATATAGAGGTGGTGCTGTGCAGTGTATATATATAGGATATAGAGGTGGTACTGTGCAGTGTATATATATAGGATATAGAGGTGGTACTGTGCAGTGTATATATATACAGGATATAGAGGTGGTACTGTGCAGTGTATATATATATATATATAGGATATAGAGGTGGTACTGTGCAGTATATATATATATATATATATATATATATATATATATATATATAGGATATAGAGGTGGTACTGTGCAGTGTATATATATATACAGGATATAGAGGTGGTACTGTGCAGTGCAGTGTATATATATATATACAGGATATAGAGGTGGTACTGTGCAGTGTATATATATATATAGGATATAGAGGTGGTACTGTGCAGTGTATATATATATATATATATAGGATATAGAGGTGGTACTGTGCAGTGTATATATATATATACAGGATATAGAGGTGGTACTGTGCAGTGTATATATATATAGGATATAGAGGTGGTACTGTGCAGTATATATATATATACAGGATATAGAGGTGGTACTGTGCAGTGTATATATATATATAGGATATAGAGGTGGTACTGTGCAGTGTATATATATATATACAGGATATAGAGGTGGTACTGTGCAGTGCAGTGTATATATATATATACAGGATATAGAGGTGGTACTGTGCAGTGTATATATATATAGGATATAGAGGTGGTACTGTGCAGTATATATATATATACAGGATATAGAGGTGGTACTGTGCAGTGCAGTGTATATATATATACAGGATATAGAGGTGGTACTGTGCAGTATATATATATATATAGGATATAGAGGTGGTACTGTGCAGTGTATATATATATATACAGGATATAGAGGTGGTACTGTGCAGTGCAGTGTATATATATATATAGGATATAGAGGTGGTACTGTGCAGTATATATATATATATATATATATATATATATATATATATATATATATATATAGGATATAGAGGTGGTACTGTGCAGTGTATATATATATACAGGATATAGAGGTGGTACTGTGCAGTGCAGTGTATATATATATACAGGATATAGAGGTGGTACTGTGCAGTGTATATATATATAGGATATAGAGGTGGTACTGTGCAGTATATATATAGGATATAGAGGTGGTACTGTGCAGTGTATATATATACAGGATATAGAGGTGGTACTGTGCAGTGCAGTGTATATATATATACAGGATATAGAGGTGGTACTGTGCAGTATATATATACAGGATATAGAGGTGGTACTGTGCAGTGTATATATATACAGGATATAGAGGTGGTACTGTGCAGTGTATATATATACAGGATATAGAGGTGGTACTGTGCAGTGTATATATATACACAGGATATAGAGGTGGTACTGTGCAGTGTATATATATATATAGGATATAGAGGTGGTACTGTGCAGTGTATATATATAGGATATAGAGGTGGTACTGTGCAGTGTATATATATAGGATATAGAGGTGGTACTGTGCAGTGTATATATATATATACAGGATATAGAGGTGGTACTGTGCAGTGTATATATATATATAGGATATAGAGGTGGTACTGTGCAGTGTATATATATATAGGATATAGAGGTGGTACTGTGCAGTGTATATATATAGGATATAGAGGTGGTACTGTGCAGTGTATATATATAGGATATAGAGGTGGTACTGTGCAGTGTATATATATATATAGGATATAGAGGTGGTACTGTGCAGTGTATATATATAGGATATAGAGGTGGTACTGTGCAGTGTATATATATAGGATATAGAGGTGGTACTGTGCAGTGTATATATATATATAGGATATAGAGGTGGTACTGTGCAGTGTATATATATATATAGGATATAGAGGTGGTACTGTGCAGTGTATATATATATATATAGGATATAGAGGTGGTACTGTGCAGTGTATATATATACAGGATATAGAGGTGGTACTGTGCAGTGTATATATATATAGGATATAGAGGTGGTACTGTGCAGTGTATATATATATAGGATATAGAGGTGGTACTGTGCAGTGTATATATATATAGGATATAGAGGTGGTACTGTGCAGTGTATATATATATAGGATATAGAGGTGGTACTGTGCAGTGTATATATATATATATAGGATATAGAGGTGGTACTGTGCAGTGTATATATATATAGGATATAGAGGTGGTGCTGTGCAGTGTATATATATAGGATATAGAGGTGGTGCTGTGCAGTGTATATATATAGGATATAGAGGTGGTGCTGTGCAGTATATATATATATATATATATAGGATATAGAGGTGGTACTGTGCAGTGTATATATATATAAGATATAGAGGTGGAAACTGGACCAATCAGGTCCCAGCATTCACTCACATGTGACCTAACCTGGCCACATTATATGGTCCATAGCCACGCCCACCGGGTCACATGACTATGACCTCACCACAGGTCCTTCACACAGACATATATACTTTACAATAGCATTCATAAACATACATATGTCTCTATCTCAAGGTCACCCACCTTGAGATACATAATGGCTCTTCAACCACTCACACTCTTGGGACATCCACACAGCGCCCCCTCGTGGACACAGTGGTCATTACACCACATACCTCCCCCCTATGTTCAAACTTGTGGGGTTGAACACACAACATCACACCAGGGTCTCGAGACCGGGCACGTATTGCACCTTGCCCCACAGGTCGAGAGAACTGTCTCCATTTGTCATACGGCCTCATCTCTACATTAGGCCTCCCCCGCCCCCAGCGGTCATAATACCGGTCATTGTCTTTGACCCTCCAGTCACGGTCTGTCTGCATCATCAGACACTGTTTAGTCACCACACTGTTACAGTGCCCCTTGTCACCTGATCTTTCTCTCATTGACCGTCTCTCTCGGTTGGTGCGGTCATAAGTCTTAGTCGATCCTGCTGTCTGGCACGAGTCTGACTCAGTCAACGTCTCACAGGAACTACAGCCCTTCAACCTCGTACGGTCTGTCAAATTGCCACTCGCTGACATTCTTCGGCCATCTGCCATGTCACTTCTTGGCGGTACCCCTGGGGTCCTTACATCTTGGTATGAAGGCGGCCGCCACCTGGTATTCCGCACTTCTTTATTAATCCGCTGGCGGTCCAGCTTCAACTGTTCAATCTCTTGCAGGTACCCCACTCTATACTCCAAGAGCAATTGAAAGTTCCTCAGGCTTTCCATGGAGCCAACCACCATCATGGGAATCCTTCCCACTTCACCAGACACCTGGTCTTCGTCATCAGGAGGGATCCTCACCCTCACCACACCGGAGACATTCACAAGGTCCTGCATCACCTTCCCGGACCTTCCAATAATTCTCCCAATCAGAGCTTTGGGTACCGGAACCACATCTTTCCTCAAACCCAACCGATCCATAGCCTCTCTTGCTATCTCTAGGCGTCGAGCAGCCTTCATATTACTCCGCCTAACCAATTGTTTGACACGTAGACACTGCAAATGCATCTCTTTCAGGACAGCTACTCGGTTTGATGTGTTTTCCCTAGCTGATACTATCACCAACTGCCGAGTCTCAGGTGCCCAGTGCACCTTACACGCTTTGACCGCCTCTTTGAAAGCCTCATGCACACCTTCCTCAGCACAGGCTTCTTGCATGTCTTCTGGTACATCAATTACAACCTTGAAGGTCGTGGACTTGCTCTCATCCTGGACAGATGGCTCTGGGTTCCCCACGGACACTTCCCTCAAGATATCTGTCATGACCGGATGACTGTCTTGTGCAGCTCTTGGCTCACCATCTTCCTGAGATTTACAGTCTTCAGGACCCTTTTCCAAGATGGGCTTTGGCAGTTCTGCCTTGCTATCAGTCGGGCAAGGCCGCTGTACGTCTTCGCCCCTCCACTTCTCCTGCAGAAGACCTTTTACTACTCCACTGAGTTCTTGCAGAACTTTATCTTTCTCCTCTGCCAGGTAGCGACGCTCATCCTCTCTCCTGAGAATCTCCTGTTGATGCTTCTCTTGGGCCTCTCTGAGCACCTCCATATCTTCCAACAGGGTCTTGTTCATGGTTTTACACGCTGACAGGTGACCTCTGAGCTCAGAGACTTCCTTCTCCAGCTCATCCACTCTGTGCTCAGCTGCTTGCCTTAGGACTCTCTCCCGTTCGACATGTTCTGTTACAGTCTCCTTTATCAGCTGTATCTCACGATCCTGCTCTCTTTTGTCCATCACGTGTCGCACCACTACCTCTTTAATTATATCGTTAAAGGGTACCACTGGGTCAGTCACACCAGTCGAGTGAACCCTCCAGTTACCGTCCAGCACCAATGTGTCTAGTCCAGTAGTCTCATCTCCCAGCCCACCATCTGTCTTATCACGAGACGTCAGGTCCGTCAGTTGGGCAGATGTACTTCTTCCTCTGGTCAGTTCTACCTCTGACCTGTCCATGTCAGGAGCCGTCACTGTCTCAGTGTCCGCTGGCCCCACAGTCGAAGCATCTCCATCATCCGACCAAATGTCATCAAACAAAAGAAAGTCCCGGCCCCTCTCCCAGGCATAGACTAAGTCCCGTGGTATCCCTCTACCTTGGCACTCACCACCTTTGGTCCCCTCAAACACTACTGTGTCTACTGCGTAGTTCACCGTGACCCCGTGTTTACAGTGAACCCTGACGTTTTTCTCGGTCAGAGAGAAAACGAGAGGATTTCCTGTCAGAGTCACCTGACTCTCTGAGTCCAGCCGACCAAAGGCTCCTTCCCGGTGCAGCATCACTGTACACATCTGTGGCCCGTCATTACTACCTGGAAAGGATATTCCACATTCTGAAAAAGACCTGCACATACACTGCGGTACTCCAGACATACCTACTGAGTCACCCAGTGCAGTCACTTCTTCACACTTGGCCCCTTTCTGGACCACCACCCCGCTTTGGGTTGCCACCCCAATTTTGGTCACCGCCCCCTTTTGGAACTCCACCCCTTTTTGGGTTACCACTCCAATTTGGGACTCCACCCCTTTTTGGGTTACCACTCCAATTTGGGTCACCGCCCCCTTTTGGGTCACCGCCCCCTTTTGGGATTTCCCCATGTCCGTCCTGCAGAACCTCTTAGGCCACAGTTCACACAGTACAGTTTGTCTTTTAACGATACCACACAAGTCTTTGCTGGCACCACCACAGCTCCTGCTGTCACTGATCACCTCCGGCTGCTGTTCACACACATACACAGCGGCTGGTGTCACTGCAGCGCCATCTTCGTGGACGCGCCGATCCACCGGAAGCCGCTTGTCACCTTCGTAACCCTGCCGGGTTACTGGAAGCCGCTTGTCACCTTCGTAACCCCGCCGGGTTACTGGAAGCCGCTTGTCACCCTCAAAGATAAAAAAGCCACAAAAGTGCGCCCATAGGGACTTACCAGTGCAGGTATATTGGGTTATGCAGCAATAATACAGGGTACTCACCCTTAATAGTTGTGTAAAGCCACAACTACTGTATCCGCTTAGTCACATGCAATAAAGCTGCAGCAGGATGGCGTAGACAGACAGCGTCTGCTCCCAATGCTCCCAGGGCAGATCCCTTAAAGAAAACACCAGGTCCCTGTGCTGCGAGACCTTCGTGACCCCACTGAGCCACAGCAAGCACCTTCAGGTTTTGCAGAGGAAAAGAAAAAAAAACGAAAAAAAAACACATGCACAGTCTCTCACATGTCCTGTTCGTGTGCCACTCAGGACGTACCGTCTCCACCTGAGACCGTCCACCACACAGGGCACACCGGGTGCTATTCAGGGAGCCGACCCTCCTCCCAGGGTCTCCCAACACACCGGCCTCACCAGGTCCAGGGGCTCAGCGGGTGCTATTCAGGACACCCGTCTCGGCCCGAGACTGCCCAACACTTAAGCCTCACCAGGTCCAAGGTCCTACCATGTGCTCCAGGGCTCTTCCCAACACTGACCCTCCAGGACCTTGCTCACTGAACCCTCCAGGAACACAGTCTTTACCACTGACCCAGGTCAGTAAAACACTTTTTTTTTTTTTTTTCCCTTCTTTCCCGACCGGCACCTGCTGGCCGCGCAGGTTCTCGGACCTCTCTACCGCAGAGGTATCCTATAAGTCTTTGCCACTGACTCCTGTCAGCACATCACATGGCTTTAAGACCGTCAGCCCTCCTGGCTCAGCGTTGCCCCCAGCAACCGAATCTGCAGTCCTTTTCCGTTGCCCCTAGCAACAAGGCTACAATATTGCCCTTTGCTTTCTCCACCATATGTGAGGTAGCGCTGTCATGTAAGTAAGGGGTTCTCGCTTGCAGCAATCGAAAAACACATCCGGCACAGGATTTTCCAACAAATCATAGTCTATGAGGTTTATTCATCCTTCATAAACCTCCAGCAGCAATAGACACAGCATTACAGGAGAGCGTCCATTATACAGGCTATTTAGCCCCAGGGTTATCTCACCCACGTCAGGGTTCCCATATGGCTGTTTCTCCAGGCCACAGAAGTCCACTCACTCCTCAGGGACTCTCAGATACTGGCCGCCATTACACACACAGCCGCTCCACAGGCTGCTGTTAGTGAGGAGATCCTTCTCCTCACGGGACCTTCCAAACTGGACCAATCAGGTCCCAGCATTCACTCCATGTGACCTAACCTGGCCACATTATATGGTCCATAGCCACGCCCACCGGGTCACATGACTATGACCTCACCACAGGTCCTTCACACAGACATATATACTTTACAATAGCATTCATAAACATACATATGTCTCTATCTCAAGGTCACCCACCTTGAGATACATAATGGCTCTTCAACCACTCACACTCTTGGGACATCCACACAGCGCCCCCTCGTGGACACAGTGGTCATTACACCACAATATATACAGGATATAGAGGTGGTATTGTGCAGTGTATATATATAGGATATAGAGGTGGTGCTGTGCAGTGTATATATATACAGGATATAGAGGTGGTACTGTGCAGTGTATATATATAGGATATAGAGGTGGTACTGTGCAGTGTATATATATATAGGATATAGAGGTGGTACTGTGCAGTGTATATATATATAGGATATAGAGGTGGTACTGTGCAGTGTATATATATATAGGATATAGAGGTGGTACTGTGCAGTATATATATATACAGGATATAGAGGTGGTACTGTGCAGTGTATATATATATAGGATATAGAGGTGGTACTGTGCAGTGTATATATACAGGATATAGAGGTGGTACTGTGCAGTGTATATATATAGGATATAGAGGTGGTACTGTGCAGTGTATATATATACAGGATATAGAGGTGGTACTGTGCAGTGTATATATACACGATATAGAGGTGGTACTGTGCAGTGTATATATATAGGATATAGAGGTGGTACTGTGCAGTATATATATATAGGATATAGAGGTGGTACTGTGCAGTATGTGTATATATATACAGGATATAGAGGTGGTACTGTGCAGTGTATATATATATAGGATATAGAGGTGGTACTGTGCAGTGTATATATATAGGATATAGAGGTGGTACTGTGCAGTGTATATATATACAGGATATAGAGGTGGTACTGTGCAGTGTATATATACACGATATAGAGGTGGTACTGTGCAGTGTATATATATATAGGATATAGAGGTGGTACTGTGCAGTGTATATATATATAGGATATAGA